>NC_134893.1:21421836-21431836 GCF_041734735.1 Babylonia areolata | reverse complement strand
CCTTGGGAAGGGAGCCAACTTCCCCCCCCCCCTCCCCTCCCCCCCCCCCCCTTGAACCCCCCTCCCCCTAACCCCTATTTCCCCCATCACCACTACTCCCCTCTCCTCCCTCCTCTTCCTCCTCCCCCTCCTCTGTGGCTTAAAAGGCGGAATGAGAAATCGATCCCCCACGTCCAACCCCTTTCATTCCGCGCGACTTGCCAACATGGCTGAAGAGGACCTGGGTGTGTGTGTGTGTGTGTGTGTGTGTGTGTGTGGGAGGGGGGATGGAGGTGGGGGGCAGGGGGGGCAGGGGGGGGGGGTTGGGAGAGGGAGGTGGGAGGAACGGGGTTGGGAGAGGGGGAGTGGGTGGGTGTTGGAGAGGGGGAGGCGAGTTAGGACTGGAGGAGATATGGCATGGCAGGCGCCTCCCGCTCTACCGCTTCCCCCCCCCCCCCCCCCCCCCACCTCTCTCTCTCTCTCTGTCTCCGTATCTCGCTTTCTCTATCTCTCTCTCCCTCGCTTACTCTCTCTCTCTCTCTCTCTTTCTCTGTCTCTTTTTCTCTCCTCTTCATTTTGAAGTCGGATGACAATTTTTTTTTTTTTAAATAAGAAGAAGACGTGGACAGGACCATCAAAGTATCAAAGTGTCCACGTGTCTAAGTATCTCTTATTAGGTATTGACTCCAAATCTCTCTCCCCCCCACCCCCACCCCCCGCCAGCCCCCTCCATCCCATTTTAATATTTAATTGTGTTCACGATTGTTGTACTGATCTGTACCCCCGTGTCACTGGAGTTGTCTGTGCAGCTAATGACATAACCAGTTCTCTCTCTCTCTCTCTCTCTCTCTCTCTCTCTCTCTCTCTCACACACACACATAAAATGTTTGTGCTCTTATGGATTTTCTTATGTCTGGGATAACCAGGGGGTTGAAAATGTTTCATGGTTCATAAAATATTTCAAACAAAGAATTGTTGATTGTAGATGGCAGGACTGGCATAACCACATTCAGAGTAGTGACAGATTTGCTGAATATAAGATGTTTAAGTTGACAAATAATGTGGAGCCATACATTGAAATGAAAATGAATAGATATGTGAAATATGCTTTGACCAAAGTTAGGCTTGGTGTATCAGATATTGCCTGTCATCGTTTAAGATACAGTGAAAAAAGAGCTGAGAAAGTGTTGTGTCGTTTATGCCATCAATCAGAAGAAGATGAAATTCATTTTATGTTTTGTTGTCCTTGTTTACTTGACTTAAGGTTGAGACATATCCAGCCTAAGTTTTATAATAACCCATGCCGCTTTAGATTCAATTTGCTAATGTCATCCAGAAATGAAACTGTATTGTGTAATGTGGCGTTATACATTTACAATGCCTTAAAGCGTTTGCGTATTGCTATAACTTAGATCATAATATCAACATAGATTGTCAAACATAACAAGCATCTGAAGTGTAAATGTTAAACAATGTGTTTTTGAAAAGTGTTTGTGTGATTGATGTAATTGTGACTTACCCCTTCAGTAAGGGGCTTAGGCCTAAATCTGAATAAAAATTTCGTATTCGTATTCGTATTCGTATTCTCTCTCTCTCTCTCACACACACACACACACACACACACACACACACACACAAAACCAGCATATCTGCGTGGTCAGATTGGTTTAACAATTTTCTTCTGTGGCCAGTGTTGGAATATGTTGCATGGTGCATTAATACATGAATGAAGGGAGTTGTGTGCTGGTTGGCCTGTTGGTTACTATCATTTTTTCTTCAAAGAAGGAAAATTGTTTCGTTTCATTGTTTGTTTTAACCATTCCATGCCTTTATCATAATGGTTTGTTATAAACTGAAAGTATGTTGATGCATTCAACCATGTCATAATGACCTTATGGCCAATGACATTAAAGTATCACAGCGTCTCTCTCTCTCTCTCTCTCTCTCTCTCTCTGTGTGTCTCTGTCGATCTCTCTAGTGGGTTTTTTTTTTTCTTCTTCTTCTTTCTTTCTTTATTTTTTCTTTTTTTCTTTTTTCTTTTTTGAGACCAAAAGTGTGATTTTTTTTAAATGAATTTTTAAAAAAAAGAAAGAAAGAAAGGATCTCTTTAGTATTTTAACATCAGAAGATCACGAGGTAATGATCTTGATGGCAAAATTTGTATCAGAAGCTTTGAAGATGAGGTAAACATCACTTCAGACCGATACAATCTGCGTTGTCAGATTGGTTGGACATGTTCTTCTGTGGCCAGTGTTGGAATCTGCTGCATTGAAGAATGAATGAACGGAGTTGTTATGTGCTGGTGTGTCCTGTTAGGTGCTACCACTTTTGTTCAAGGAAAGAACTTTGTTTTGTTGTAATACTTGCTTTCACCATTCGTATATTCTTTGTTTTCTTTGTTTTCTTTTTTTGACTCACTTGTGTAAACAAAGTGAGTCTATGTTTTAACCCGGTGTTCGGTTGTCTGTGTGTGTGTGTGTGTGTGTGTGTGTGTGTGTGTGTGTGTGTGTGTGTGTGTGTGTGTGTGTCCGTGGTAAACTTTAACAGTGACATTTTCTCTGCAAATACTTTGTCAGTTGACACCAAGTTAGGCATAAAAATAGGAAAAATTCAGTTCTTTCCAGTCATCTTCTGTTTTAAACAATATTGCACCTCTGGGATGGGCACAAAATTTTTTTTTTAAATGAAGCCTAATTATATGCAAACTGCATTTACTGTGATATTTATATTTTTTGTATTCTCTAAACTTGGCACTTTGATCTGATATTCTGATCCAACAACAAGAGCAGTCATTATTATCATTTTTTGTTCAAACAGCAACTTCTTTTGCTAAGCATGGAAGTTTTATTTATTTTGCAAACGTTTTGGTGCAGATAGTAAAAAAGGGAAATTACTCTGTAATTAATGCTAGGGGACTTAATTTGCTTTAAACTGATCTTTCTCATCTTAAACATTACATTTTGAAATTATACTCAGTACATAAAAAGCTTGGATTTTTTTTAAAGTGTATCACAAGTGAGTCTTGAAGGCCTTGCCTCTCTTGTTTTTCTTTGTTTTGTTATGCAATGAAAGTATGTTGACGCTTTTTCACCCCTGTCAAAAGTACCTCACTGCCAGTGACATTAAAGTGTCAAAGCGTCAGCCTCTTTTTCTCGCTTTTACCCCAATCTGTGTGTGTGTGTGTGTGTGTGTGTGTGTGTGTGTGTGTGTGTGTGTGTGTGTTTTATATATATATATATAGATAGATAGATAGATAGATAGATATAGATATATAGATAGATATATAGATATAGATATATATCTTTGTCTATCTATATATCTATTTGTCTGTGTGACCTATCTCGACTTTACCAGTTTGCTCCTCTCATTTTTCCACGGGTCATCAGCTGAGTTCAGCTGAGTTCGATGTCCCCTGTCTCTCTGTCTGTCTCCCCCCCTACCTCCTCCATCTCTCTCTCCCTCTCCCTCTCTCTCTGCCCTGTCTGTTTCTCCCCCTACCCCCTCCATTTCTCTCCCCCTCTCCCTCTCTTTCTCTGCCCTGTCTGTCTCTCCCCCTACCTCCTCCATCTCCCTCTCTCTCTGCCCTGTCTGTCTCTCCCCATACCTCCTCCATCTCTCTCTCCCTCTCTCTCTGCCCTGTCTCTCTCTCTCTCTCTCCCTCTACCCCCTCCATCTCTCTCTCCCCCTCCTCCTCCATCTCTCTCTCTCTCTCTCCCTCTCTCTCTGCCCTGTCTGTCTCTCCCCCTACACCCTCCATCTCTCTCCCTCTCCCTCTCTCTCTGCCCTGTCTCTCTCTCTCTCTCTCTCTCTCTCTCTCCCTCTACCCCCTCCATCTCTCTCTCTCTCCCCCTACCTCCTCCATCTCTCTCTCTCTCTCTCCCTCTCTCTGTGCCCTGTCTGTCTGTCCCCCTACCTCCTCCATCTCTCTCCCTCTCGCTCTGCCCTGTCTCTCCCCCTGCCTCCTCCATCTCTCTCCCTCTCTCTCTGCCCTGTCTGTCTCTCCCCCTACCCCCTCCATCTCTCTCTCCCTCTCTCTCTGCCCTGTCTGTCTCTCCCCCTACCTCCTCCATCTCTCTCTCCCTCTCTCTCTGCCCTGTCTCTCTCCCCCTACCCCCTCCATCTCTCTCTCCCTCTCCCTCTCTCTCTGCCCTGTCTGTCTCTCCCCCTACCCCCTCCATCTCTCTCTCCCTCTCCCTCTCTCTCTGCCCTGTCTCTCTCTCTCTCTCTCTCTCTCTCTCTCTCTCTCTCCCTCTACCCCCTCCATCTCTCTCTCTCTCCCCCTACCTCCTCCATCTCTCTCTCCCTCTCTCTGTGCCCTGTCTGTCTCTCCCCCTACCTCCTCCATCTCTCTCTCCCTCTCTCTCTGCCCTGCCTCTCTCCCCCTACCCCCTCCATCTCTCTCTCTCTCTCTCTCCCTCTCTCTCTGCCCTGTCTCTCTCTCTCTCCCTCTACCCCCTCCATCTCTCTCTCTGCCCTGTCTCTCTTTGATCTCTCAGGACCGTATCTGACATCTCCTCTCTCTTTTCTTCGCGGGTCATTTGAGTTCGGCTGGGTTCGATAACGCCTGCTTGTCTGTCTGTTTGTCGCCTCTCTTTCTGATCTCTCTGCTACACACACACATACACACACACACACACTCTCTCTCTCTCTCTCTCTCTCTCTCTCTCTCTCTCCTTACACTTACATTTTAAATAGAAGATTAACTAAATGGGCTGAACGAGAAGAAAAGATTATTGAAGAGCAAGCTGGATTTCGATCAGGTTACAGCACCATTGACCACATTTTCACATTGTATGCAATTGTACAAACACATTTATTAAAAAATAGAAAATTGTATGTTGCTTTTGTAGATTTTCAGAAGGCCTTCGACTCTGTGAATCGAAATAGTTTATGGAATGTGTTACGTAAAACTGGTGTTGATGGTAAGCTTTATATGGCACTGCGTGGTGTATATGATGCAGTTTTAGCGTGTGTACGTGAGAAGGGTGTATATTCAGATGTATTTGATTGCCCACGTGGCGTAAAACAAGGATGTCTGTTGAGCCCTATGATGTTTTCGTTCTTTATTAATGAACTGGCAGGAGAGATAACGAAAAAAGGAAGACATGGGATTCAAATGATCCCTGGGGCTGTTGAACTGTTTCTCATGTTATTTGCAGATGATGTAATTCTTTTGTCTGACACGGCCATAGGACTTCAAAATCAGCTGAACATATTAAAGCAAGAAGCAGATAGATTATTTTTAAAAGTTAATCTTGAGAAAACAAATGTAGTTGTGTTTAGAAAAGGTGGTTACTTATCTAGATATGAAAAATGGCACTATGGAACTGATGAAGTGAAGGTAACTAATGCTTATAAGTATCTTGGTATGATTTTTACAACTAAGCTGAGTTTGACAAGGACAGTAGCAGAAATTTGTAGAAAGGGGAAGAAGGGGGTTATAGAAATCTTAAGGTGTTTACGTAAGTTAGGCTCGATAGATTCATATATATTTTGGAAACTTTTTGATACTCAAATAGAACCAATGATAACATACAGTGCCGAAATTTGGGGACTTTCTGATAACAAAGATTTAGAAAAAGTACATACATTAGCTATTAAACGTTTTTTAAATGTTCCATTACATGCTTCAAATACCGTATTATATGGAGAAAGTGGTAGATACCCATTATACATTAAATCATGTGTGAAATGTATAAAATATTGGTTAAAATTAATAAGGCTACCCACATCGAGATTATGTAAGCAGGCGTATGAAATGTTAGTAAATGAACATGAGAGAGGGAAGGAAAACTGGGTATATTTTGTAAAGAAGACATTAACTGTAAATGGATTTGGGATTGTGTGGATGTGTCAGGGAGTTGGATGTGTAGAAGGATTTGTTTCAGAATTCAAAGATAGGCTAATTGCTTCATATAAACAGAATTGGCACTGTAAAATGGAAAGCACTGAGAAATATAGATGGTTTTATAGTTTTAAAAGTATATTTCAAACAGAAAAATATATCACAGTCGTGACAAACAAGTGGCACCGAACAAGTCTCGCCAGATTTAGAACGAGAACGATTGGTTTGAATGCTTATGAAAAGTGGTTTCAGACTGAGCCCTCGTTACTCTCCCCTTGTCCGATGTGCGGTCATTCAAGGGAGGATGAGTTACATTTTTTGTTTAGTTGTAAAGCTTATGACGATATTCGAGAAAAATGTGTTGTATTTAAAACAAATTCAGCAAAGTATGAAGATATTTTTGGAGTGCTTAATTTAAATCAGGAAACTTCACTACAGTCACTTGCAAAATATATTGCAGAAGCGAATAACATGCGACGAAAAAAAACTCAACAATAATAAAATAGTATCAGGTGTTGCTCATTGTGAAAAGTGAAATCTGTGTTGTCACTCTCATATGGAAAATATTTATGTTATACATTTATATATGTTTTTGTTTTTATTTCTCACTACATGCCATTACTTTGAATGGATGGTCGAACTGCACTTTGTTGCACAGATTGATTGATTTCGTTTTGGTTTTGGTTTTCATCAATATTATTACTATTGATGCATGTTGTTATTTGTATTATGAACCCCCATGTCATTAGGGCTGTAAAGCTATTGACATTAAAGTGTTCAGTGTTCAGTGTTCTCTCTCTCTCCGTCAATCTCTCTCTGTCTGACTCGTTCTGTATTCCTCTCCTCTCTCTCTCTGTCTCTGTCTGTCTCTCTCTGTCTCTGTCCCTTTGTCGGTCTCTCTGACTGTACGTATCTCTCTTTCTCTCCTCTCTTTGACTCTGTGTCTATGTCTGTCTGTCTCTCTCTCTGTCCCTTTGTCGGTCTCTCTGACTGTACGTATCTCTCTTTCTCTCCTCTCTTTGACTCTGTGTCTATGTCTGTCTGTCCCTTTCTCAGTCTCTCTGAATGTCTCATCTCTTTGTCTCTGTCCTTCTGTCAGTCTGTTTGACTGTCTCTCTCTCTTTCTCTCTCTGTCCCTCTTTCAGTCTGTCTGTCTTTCTGACTCTCTCTCTCTCTCTCTCTCTCTCTCTCTCTCTCTCCCTCTCTCGCTTTCTCTCGGCTCTTTGTCTCTGTCCCTCAGTCAGTCTGTCTGTTTGTCTGTCTGTCTCTCTTTCTGTCTGTCTCTCTTTCTCGTCCATATCTGTCATCTCATCTCTCCTGCCTGCACGGGTCATCTGGGTTCAGTTAAGTTCGATAAAACATGTCTGTCCGTCTGTCTGTCTGCTCTCCACCCCCTCCCCTTCCCCCTCTCTCTCCCCTTCCCCTCCCCCTCCCCTTCCCCCTCTCTCTCCCCTTCCCCTCCCCCTCCCCTTCCCCCTCTCTCTCCCCTTCGCCCCACCCCACTCCACTTTTTTTTTTTCTGTTCCCTCTCTCGACTGATCTGTCTAATGAGGAGGAGAAGGAGAAGAAGAAGACGAAGATATTTCATTTTAGATTATATTTTCCCCATAACCGAGATGATTTTCCTGGGTGCGGTCGAGTCTATAATTGGACGGAGTCGCTGTGCTCTTGTCAGCTGATCCAAGTGAAGCGAGCTAAAAAATAAAATAAAATAAAATAAAATAAAATAAAATCCGCCAAGCAGCCAGAGAAATGTTGTTGAGTATTACGGCAAGAGGTTATACACACGTGAAACTTAAAACCTATCAGCTGCTGAATCCTAATGAAAAGAGACTTCATTGGACTTGGTTTGAAGTGTATTTGTATTTGTATTTCTCTTTTTATCACAACAGATTTCTGTGCTCTCCCCAGGGAGAGCGCGTCGCTGCACTACAGCGCCACCCTTTTTTTTCTTTTTTCTTTTTTTAAATTTTTTTCCTGCGTACAGTTTTATTTGTTTTTTTCCTATCGAAGTGGATTTTTCTACAGAATTTTGCCAGGGAAAACCCTTTTGTTGCTATGGGTTCGTTTACGTGCGCTAAGTGCATGCTGCACACGGGACCTCGGTTTATCGTCTCATCCGAATGACTAGCGTCCAGACTACCACTCAAGGTCGAGTGGAGGGGAAGAAAATATCGGCGGCTGAGCCGTGATTCGAACCAGCGCGCTCAGATTCTCTTGCTTCCTAGGCGGACGCGTTACCTCTAGGCCATCACTCCATTCACCGATTACATTTTGGCAACATTTTTGTGGTGTCGTTGATTCTGCTGATGAAAAAAACAAAGCAGTGCTATTCACAAATGGATGAGGTTCGGAGAGAGAAAAGTCCTTTGACAATCCTGACCAGTAAGCTTTTGTCTTATTTCGGTTAAGAAACATCTAATTAGGCCTTCTGGACGGACGAGCAACCTTGTCACAAGCTAACATGTGTTTCTGGTGGTGTCACTGCGTTCAGGCAACTCCATATACGTTACAGAATATCTCCAAGGCAGCCTAACTCAAGGTACGTATGTAATAATTATGTATATATTTATGTGCTCATCACAGTGGATTTCTTCAGTATAATTTTGCCGGAGGATAACACTTTCGTTGTCATGGGATCTTTTTCAGTGCGACAAACTGCGCTTCCACTGTCTTTTCTTCCATTCGATACTTCATGCATGGTGAAGTGGTCATCCTTGACAAAACGCATGTACAGCCACTGAAAAACCATGTTGAATATTACGTCGTGAGTGTAGTCAGTGCAAAACCTGATCACCGCCAGTTTTGACGGATGTTTGGTGATTCTACACACACACACACACACACACACACACACACACACACACGTAAGCACGCCCGCGCACACACACGAAAACACACACATGCACACACACACGCACACAGACAATGATAGACAAATTCTAGCACACACACACACACACACACACACACACACACACACACACACACGCACACACGCACGCACCCGCGCGCGAACTACATCGCGCATCATTCTTTCTCCAAGTGTTGTTGTTGTCCTATGTTATTCTTCCTTCCTCTTCCCTCGGGTTCTTCAGTGAAGGAGAGGGATGGAAAATCGATACATGACACCGCCCCTCACACACTGACCGACCTACACACCGCGAGGTGGTGGGGGGAGGGGGGGGGCGGGGGGCGGAGGGGGGGACACGTGTGGGGAGAGTGGTGTTGGGGGGGATGGAGGTGGGTGGGAGGTGGGGGGATCTGGGGGTGGTGGTGGGGCCATGGGGACAGAGGATGGAAGGGCATGGAGCGGTAGCAGGTCCTTCTTCATCTTCTGCGTTCACTCGTATGCACACGAGTGGGCTTTTACGTGTATGACCGTTTTTACCCCGCCATGTAGACAGCCATACTCCGTTTTCGGGGGTGTGCATGCTGGGTATGTTCTTGTTTCCACACAACCCACCGAACGCTGACATGGTTTACAGGATCTTTAACGTGCGTATTTGATCTTCTGCTTGCATATACACACTAGCAGGTCTGCACATATGTTGACCTGAGAGATCGTGAAAATCTCCACCCTTTATCCACCAGGCGCCATCACCGTGATTCGAACCCGGGACCCTCATATTATTGACAGTCCAACGCTTTAACCACTCGGCTGTTGCGCCCGTCAGTAGCAGGTCCGATTCGCCTTATCCCATTTCGCCTGCTCTTTGACCTTGCGCGCTACCCTCAACTGGCCTCTTGGGAGTTTTTTTTTTTTTTTTTTTTTTTTTTTTTTTGGGGGGGGGGGGGGGTCGACCACCGTTTTATTATATATATATAAATTCATTATGACATTCAGAATAGATGAGAAAAAATGTGAACATAAACAATAACAGATATAAGTGATTATGTTGATATATATACCTACATATATACACACACACATATATATATATACACAAACATAGATACACGCATATATATATATGCATACACACACATACACACACATATACATATACATACACATACATATATATATATATATATGTATATATATACACATACATACACATATACGCCTCTTGGGAGTTGTACTGTTTCGCCCACCTACTGTTCAGCCTCTCCCTCTGTCTCTCTTTGTCTGTCTGTCTCTCTTTCTATGCCCCCCCTCCTCCCCACGCCCCA
>NC_134893.1:21409336-21411836 GCF_041734735.1 Babylonia areolata | reverse complement strand
TTCCATCATGCAGTTTTTTTACAACTGAGTGAATCTGAGTATCATTGATCTATTTCCCGTTTCAGTATGATGATTTAGGAGATGAATCGCTCTTCTTCATGTAATCATTTTTAGTTCTTGCTTTTTATACTGTTGTTATCTCTTTTTTTTTTTCTTTTTTTTTTTTCTTTTTTTTGCTGCATCGTTATCTGCAGGAAGTTGGCCTAATGGTTCAGACGCTCATCTGCTAATACAAAGAGTCCGTGAGGGTCTGGGGTCGAATCTCGCCCTTTCTTCCACGTTTGACTGGAAAATCAAACTGAGCGTCTGGTCACTTGGATGAGACGATAAACCGAGGTCCCGTGTGCAGCACGCAAATGGCGCACTGAAGGATGATGATGCTGCTATGGGGGGCCCATTTTAGGTGTGGGACTAAGTGACAAGGCTGTAATCTACACTTCCTTTTATAATGATATCCAGCCCGGCGTCAAACAGGCCTGAGAGAGATACAGACACTTTCAGTGTTGGTCAGGGAATTTGAGCAATACACCCAAGGGCGCGTCTGTGATGTGGATGTCACACGACCGACTGTGACGTCCCAGTCTTCCCATTTAAGCTCATAGTACACTCAACTCAGGGTAGGAGCCGGCCGCGGGGAAAAAAAGAAAAAAAAAAGAAAAAAAAAGCACCTCCTGGGAATCGAACCCTCGTCAAGACGGGCGCATTAGCCGAATGGTTAAAGCGTTGGACTTTCAATCTGAGGGTCCCGGGTTCGAGTCTCGGTAACGGCGCCTAGTGGTTAAAGGGTGGAGATTTTTCCGATCTCCTAGGTCAACATATGTGCAGACCTGCTAGTGCCTGAACCCCCTTCGTGTGTATACGCAAGTAGAAGATCAAGTACGCACGTTAAAGATCCTGTAATCCACGTCAGCGTTATGGAAACAAGAACATACCCAGCATGCACACCCCCGAAAACGGAGTATGGCTGCCTACATGGCGGGGTAAAAACGGTCATACACGTAAAAACTCACTCGTGGACATATGAGTGAACGTGGGAGTTGTAGCCCACAAACGCAGAAGAAGCAGAAGAAGAAGAACCCACGCCAACCACTTCGCCACGGCGGCTTATCTGTCTGTAATGTTTACCTCCCATCCTTTTTCAGTTGCCGTATCGGTATCTGCATCACGATAAGTAGCTCACTGCAGAGCTGCACGCATTATTGATTTGCTCAAGCGAAGAATAAAGTAAAGGAACACGTTCCGTGTAGCCAGACCAGACTGGTTCCCTCCCATACACTGTCTAAGCTCTCTTGGCCAAACATTATTTTCTCGCGGCGCCAGAACCGTTCAATATATTTGTTTGTTTTTGTAACATGTTTGTATTTCTTTTTATCACAACAGATTTCTCTGTCGCCATACTACAGCGCCACCCATTTTTTTCTGTATTTTTTCCTGTGTGCAGTTTTGTTTTTTTTTCCTATTGAAGTGGATTTTTCCACAGAATATTGCCAGGAACAACCCTTTTGTTGCCGTGGGTTCTTTTACGTGCGCTAAGTGCATGCTGCACACGGGACCTCGGTTTATCGTCTCATCCGAATGACTAGCGTCCAGACCACCACTCAAGGTCTTGTGGAGGGGGGGGGGGGGAAATTTCGGGGGCTGTGCCGTGATTCGAACATGCGCGCTCAGATTCTCTCGCTTCCTAAGCGGACGCGTTACCTCTAGGCCATCACTCCACTCAATATCAACTCTGATACAGTAAACAACAGAATACGGGAAAGGGGGAGGGGAGCATGCGTTTGTGGTTGTCTGTATCGTCCATAATATGTCAGTACGCATTCTGACAAAACTCCTTCCTTTTTCCCTGGCTTGGGTTCTGTTCTGTAACGTGCATAATATGTCAGTACGCATTCTGACATAACTCGTTCCTTTTTCCCTGGCTTGGGTTCTGTTCTGTATCGTCCATAATATGTCAGTACGCATTCTGACATAACTCGTTCCTTTTTCCCTGGCTTGGGTTCTGTTCTGTATTCAGAATGGTGTTGGAGCAGGAGACAGAGAGATTGAAAAAGAAAACTGAAAAAAAAACGAACAAAAAACAAACAAACAAGAACACACAGCTTAGAATATTATCAATGCGTTATCTTTATGAGCCTCTCAGAAAAATACTATCCATTTTCCAGAACCATGAACGAGAACATTTTTTTTTTTACACTGAAACGATTAACACTGAATCATTTTTCACAGGCCAACAATTCCTCAGTCTGAGAGAATCACTGAAGATGGCTAAAGTCTGGGTCACCATATCCACTATCCTCTCCCATCCTCGGTCACTCTTTTCCTCCCATCACCTCGCCCCCCCCCCCCCCCACCCCCTCCTCCCAACACCACTCCCTGTCCTCTCCACCGAATCCCCATCCAAGGAAGTGAATTCTACACCGCGCTATACGTCTTGCTGGAGTGACTGCACTTGGCAGAACAATGGCGCCGACCGGTGGGTATTTTTTCCCGGACGGCATGT
>NC_134893.1:21391836-21404336 GCF_041734735.1 Babylonia areolata | reverse complement strand
ATGTACTTGCGATCCAACCCCCTCGCGCCCAGCGCCCTCACTCACACGAAATGGTATCACACCAGATTGCCGCTTGAATGATATCGACTGACCAGTTTTACAACTGAAACATTTCATTTGCTATATATATGGAGTGATGGCCTAGAGGTAACGCGTCCGCTTAGGAAGCGAGAGAATCTGAGCGCGCTGGTTCGAATCACGGCTCAGCCGCCGATCTTTTACCCCCCCCCCCCCCTCCACTCGACCTTGAGTGGTGGTCTGGGCGCTAGTCATTCGGATGAGACGATAAACCGAGGTCCCGTGTGCAGCATGCACTTTGTGCACGTAAAAGAACCCACGGCAACAAAGGGGTTGTTCCTGGCAAAATTCTGAGCGTTGTAGTGTAGCGACTCGCTCTCCCTGGGGAGAGCAGCCCGAATTTCACACAGAGAAATCTGTTGTGATAAAAAGAAATACAAATACAAATATATTCTCTGCAGTCTCGCCCTAACCCTCTCTCCCTGCCTCCTCATAATGTAATCTTCTTTGTTCTGTCTCCGACATCAGTCAAAAAATATCTCTACACGGAAGATTCGCTCAAGTAAGTCTGTGTAACAAATACCACGAAGATTTTTTTTCGTTCACTCACAATTCTGTATTTGCTTCTACTGAACACTAAATTTGCATGCAAGATTTTCAGCGTTGATCCAGTGTTTACATTTGTCTGAGCTTTTCACTTGTTCTTGTGACTTTTCTGTCTGCTTGCTCTGCTGTATCTCTCTCCCACCTTTCACTCCCTCTCTCTTACTGTGATATTGATAATTGAGGAGGAAGAATTTAATTGTTTGAAGTACAGACAATCATAGCTTTGATGAGTTCTCCTCTCACTTACTGTGATATTGATAATTGAGGAGGAAGAATTTAATTGTTTGAAGTACAGACAATCATAGCTTTGATGAGTTCTCCTCTCACTTACTGTGATATTGATAATTGAGGAGGAAAATTTTAATTGTTTGAAGTACAGACAATCATAGCTTTGATGAGTTCTCCTCTCTTACTGTGATATTGATAATTGAGGAGGAAAAATTTAATTGTTTGAAGTACAGACAATCATAGCTTTGATGAGTTCTCCTCTCACTTACTGTGATATTGATAATTGAGGAGGAAAAATTTAATTGTTTGAAGTACAGACAATCATAGCTTTGATGAGTTCTCCTCTCACTTACTGTGATATTGATAATTGAGGAGGAAAAATTTAATTGTTTGAAGTACAGACAATCATAGCTTTGATGAGTTCTCCTCTCACTTACTGTGATATTGATAATTGAGGAGGAAAAATTTAATTGTTTGAAGTACAGACAATCATAGCTTTGATGAGTTCTCCTCTCACTTACTGTGATATTGATAATTGAGGAGGAAAAATTTAATTGTTTGAAGTGCAGACAATCATAGCTTTGATGAGTTCTCCTCTCACTTACTGTGATATTGATAATTGAGGAGGAAAAATTTAATTGTTTGAAGTACAGACAATCATAGCTTTGATGAGTTCTGTAAATCAACACATCAGCAGAAAAAAAAACAACAAGTATACACCACATATTTAACTATAAGCATAAAGGTCATGTCTTGGGGATACATCACGGCGTAGAAAAATCCTTTAATTACCTTTACTCACAAATACATTCTTCTAAGGATACAGTGAACACGGTATGAGTCATAGTTAATTAACAGAGTCAGCCGGTTAGAGGCAATGCAACCAAATCATGCCAAATTAAAGCCAACCTGCAGTGACATTTCACAGGCATTGTCTGTGTCTGTGCGTAAACAGGTTACAAAATTTCACATGACATTTTCCCCAAAACTATTTATGGCAACCCACCTCGAAAAAAAAAAAGATTGCAGAGTCATGGACGTTTCCATGACCTTTTCTCTGTTTAAACATATGTCAGTTATGACCGCTTCATTTGCAATGTCACGGGACGTTTCAAAGTTCGCGAATATCCTTTTTTTTTTCAACACAGTTCGCAACCTGGTTTTGAATCCTTTTTATGATTTTTTTCTATAGTCTAAACAAAAGTGACATTTTTTTGGCATTCTTTTCTTGCTGTTTAAACCAACGGCGCACACATGTCTATAGGAGGTTAGTGATAAATGTTTGTATAATTAATGACTGGTGGCAATATTGGTTGTTGAGTCAGGAATAGCATTCCTCCCAAACTGAAAAGAAGAAATAAAACGGAAACAAATCTAGGGGAAAAAAACAAGGTGCATGGATTCTGCCCTCTGCCTCCGTGTTAGACTCTCTCTCTCTCTCTCTCTCTCTCTCTCTCTTGCTATCTGTGTGTGTGTGTGTGTGTGTGTGTGTGTGCGTGTGAGTGTGTGTGGTCCCCTATATCTTTCTTCCTCCACCTCCTTTGTTTTCGCAGTGGTGACTGCACCCCGTTGCATGACGCTGTTTATTTAACCTTTGAGACGTGCGTGCTGTGTTGTACTTTTGGTTGCTTTCTGTTTTTATATAAAGCCGTGTGCTTTCTAATGCACTTCCATTTCCTAATGATTTTCTTCTTCTTTCTTATTTACACCACCAGCATACATTATCCGTCGTGATGTTTGCTGCTGATGTTGTTGTTGCAGTCATTACCCTTTGTTTGATTTACAGGAATTAAAGACGTTAATGGTCGTGAATTGCAAGTCAATGCGGACTTTATTTCCTTTGTGTTAGTGTTTTATTGTTTAAGGATTAAAATCCGAAACGAAAACAAGAACAGTTACTCCGTATGCCTTTGAAGCTTTGTGTGTTTACGTGCTTGCATTTCGTTGACGTATTTCTAGACTTATACAAATAAGCGTATGGAAAATAAACTAAACGCAAGAAGAGTTACTTCATATGCTTTTGTAGCATTGTGCGTTTTTGCGCCTGCATTGCGCTGGTGTATTTTCTTATACCTGTACAAAGAAAGAAAGAAAGAAAGAAAGGTTACTTTCTGTGCTTTGCCGTGTCCAGACAGTCTTGGCGGTCGGCCAGTGACCCATGACCCTGGCAGCTGCAGACCAGTGACAGGACGCTCCGTCAGCTGTTAGAAAAACACACGGGCAACACTGGGGGACACACGGTGAGAGTGTCTGTGCTCATGCATTCTTCATGAACACTCTGACAACACTGCTTGTGCTTGAGCGGCTTTCTCGTCTTCCTTTGTGGTTGAGACAAATATTGGCTGGGTCAGAGGGTGGGTTGTGTGAGTGGATCAAGTGGGGGATTTTTTACGGTCATGGGGATGTTTGTTTTTATCTAACTGGGTGTATGTTTTGTGACTACGAAAAACAGTTTGTTTGAGTTTTCTTCACGTTTTGTCTTAATTTTGTTCTCTCTGTCTGTCTGTCTGTCTGTCTGTCTGTCTGTCTGTCTCTCTCTCTCTCTCTCTCTCTCTCTCTCTCCCATGTCTAACAACACTGTTGATTTGTTCTTCTGTTTGATATCGTTTTGTTTTGTTTTTTTCATATTATCACTGCCGCTGTCACTGGTTCTCAAAGCCTGTTTGGTCATGAGTGTGCTGCACTGCTGAACGCATCACGGACATTCTCCATTTCGGACAGTCATGGGATGAGTTTCAGCAGAGATCCTCTTTGTCCACTCTCCACTCTTATATTTTTGTATGTATATATATATATATATTACTGTTTCTTGAATGTCGAACATACCAGGGTTTTAATGTTTGTTTTAATGTTTGTTTGTTTGATTTTTGTTGTTGTTGTTGTTGTTAAATAGCACAAACAGCTCCTTTTTTCAGAAGGTCATCAGAGCGCCTTTCTTAAACATGTTCAATTGCGCTGTACAATGTAAAACTCGACATGTAAACCATTTAATTCACCGCTCCCATCCCCCCCACCCCCCTAACCCCCTAAACTCCCTCATCCTCCTTTCCCCCACTCCCTCACTCTCCTAATTCCCCCTCCTCCCTGGCAACCATTTCCTGCCCAACTAATTTCCATCCAAGGAAGTGAACTCTACACCCCGAAATACGTCTTACTAGAGTGATTGTGAACTTGGCAGGACAATAGCGACAGCCTGGTTTGTCCAGACGACATGCCAGTGAACGCTGCGTTTTGTTACGGTGTCAGATTCTGACAGAGCGTGTGCTTCCATCAGGATGCTGTTTCTTTCCGTGGGCTTATGTTTCTTCTCCTGCTGGACAGTGGTGCCAGAACTGATGATGAATCACACGGTCACTCACCTGCATCTCCTAACAGGTAACAAGATGCCTGCTTAACCTATTCAACCCTGGGGAGTTTACAGCCTGGACAGGCTTCCTGCCGTACCAAAGGGGGAACACGCAGAAAATAAACTGAAACTGACCTGTTTTTATTCCTCCAAATCCAGTAAACTCACCCAAAGTGTGTATATAATTATGTGTATAGTCGGTCGTGTTCGACTTTGAACATCAGAAAAGCAGAGGAGGCAACTGCTGTCCCAACTATCTGGGCAAGAATTTGAGTAAGTGGAGAACGTCTTGCTCAAGTGAAATTCCCGCTCGCTCGGCCAAGAGGGTTTTAGGACAGTCGGCGTTTGGATGGTTCCCAAAGACCAACTAGCTCCCAAGACTGCAGCTTTAAGAGCCAGTGCAGTTTTGCCTCCTAGTTTGAGAGTCATAGTCCTTCACAAAAGACTAAGCTGTAAATGATTTCCCATTGCACTGGAGAAATACAGTTCTCACTTTGCTGTTGGCCCAACTCCAAAATGTGCAGACACAACCGGAAATACCGACGGAGTTAGTTCTCTTTGCTTGTGGTTCTTGCACATGTAGGAACATTGGAACCGAAGAGAAATGAAGGGAATTTCGATGCCCGAACTGTGCCTGGATGCAGGGTCAATGAGTTAAGACATCGTTGTAATGGTGTGGTATGGAAATTCTTCTGCATCGTACATTCTACATTTTTTTTTTTGTTTGTTGTTGTTGTTTTTCTCACACCATCTTTTACTGGTCGTGAATGGAAAAGAATCTTCGTTATTCCTTCCATATTTTCTTCTTTCCCGGCCCTCGTCTGGAAGGTGTTGTGAACTGGCACATAAGGCAGTGTGATTGTCTGTGTTCTTAAACTGGCAGATAAGGCAGTGTGATTGTCTGTGTTCTTAAACTGGCAGATAAGGCAGTGTGATTGTCTGTGTTCATAAAATGACAGATAAGGCAGTGTAATTGTCTGTGTTCATTAACTGGCAGATACGTAGTGTAATTCTTTCTGTTCATAAACTGGCAGATAAAGCATGTATGAACCTTCACGACAACAATGATGCATTATTAACAGAGGAGGTGGGTGGGTATAGAATCGATTGGTTTCTGAAGCAAGATGACGAGATATTGTTGCTGTCAGATGTGCTTTTAATTTTACTTGATTTTATATTGCCCCATTTTCCTCTGATGAAATGTCGTTGTTTTTGTCGTTGTCGAGGGGGTGTGGGTGTGGAGGGGCATACATTTCATCATTTTTCGTTCTATCGTTTCCATCTTCTCTCCGAGAAGAAGAAGAAGAAGAAGAAGAAGAAGAAGAAGATTTGCCACCCAGGTATAGTTGAATTATTCGTCTATGTTAACGAAAATTGAAAAAAATCGTCTAAAGGCGTATAACCACAGCACAAGATGAGACACCCCATTAATCAATAGAATCAACCGTTTCATGAGAACAAATCACACATAATGTTAACAGGAGCAAACATCAGTGTCTGCTCCTGAACAGATGGTAAACTTTCACTTGATATTTTCCGGGAAAAGCATTTTCGTCAACAACCGATAACCGGTGTTTGCAGAGTCATAGACATTTCCACGATGACATTTTCTTCATAAAATCCTGCGATTTAATTGAGTCCGTTTCCTATACAAGGCCATATGGCCACATACAAACTTCTCAACAGTGCTTTAATACGTGACCTTATGTTTCAGAATTCAGTTTCAGTTTCTCAGTTAGGCGTCATTTCGTTCGGACAAATCCATATTCGCCACACCACATCTGCGTCGCATGATGTTTTTTTGTTTTTTGTTTTTTTTTCCCTATTCTATTGGGGGTTTTTTAACCTTTAAAACGCGCGTGGCCTGTTGCACTTTTACTTTTTTTTCACTTTTGCTTAAAAAAGAAACAGCAGTTGTGAGCTTTCCAACGCACTCCCATTTCCTAATGATTTTCTGTCTTTCGCTTTTACACCACCAACAAGTTTTATCCGTCGTCCTGTTTGCTGCTGGTGCTGAAGGTTTTTGTTGTTGTCGTCACGGGCCTTGTTTTATTTATGGAGTTCAAATACGTTAACTGCTATCGATTGCCAATTCATGTGTTTTTTTTTCTTTTTTCTTTTTTTTTTTCTTTTTTTTTTTTGCTTTTTTTTGTTTTGTTTTGTTTTGTTTTGTTGTCTTTGTTGTTGTTTTCGTTGTTTCTTTTTGGCGAGTTTTTTTTTGTTTTTGTTTTTTGTTTGTTTGTTTTTCTTTTTTGCTTGCATCATGCAAGTGTTTCATTACGACGGAACGCATGCGACAACAAGTTTTAAAGTCTGGCAGCACGTCTAGGGGAATAAGAAGCAGTGGGTTTCTGGAAGAGTGAGTGTGGCTCGGAATGGGATGGATGTGTCTGAATGTCCTGAAACCCTGGAGCACATCTGCCGTCTGGAGAAAACGTAGCTCTGTTTGACAGCCTGTGGCTCTGTTTAGAGCCGTCCTGTTGAGTAGGGGTTGGTTGTGGCTGTGGTTAGGGTTGTGGTGTGGTGTGGTGAAGATTTAAAGTGGCGTGGCGAAGAGTTGTGGTGGAGTTGCGTTGTGTGGTGTGGTGTGGAATGGTTTTGATGTGATGTGGTTTCGTGTGGTGTTAGTGATGTTGTATAATGGTGTGGCGTTCAGTAGTTGTGCGTTGTGATGTGGTGTGATGATGTGGTGTGGTACGGTGTGGTTGTGGTGTGGTTTTGAGTGGTATGGTGTGGTTGTGGTGTGGTGTTGAGTGGTGTGGTGTGGTGCTGAGTGGTGTGGTGTGGTGTTGAGTGGTGCGGCGTGGCGTGACGTAGCTGTGGATTGGTATGGTGTTGTTGTGATGTGGTGTGGTGTTGAGTGGTGTGGTGTGGTTGATATGTGGTGCTGTGTGGTTGCGGTGTGGTGTTGAGTGGTGTGGTGTGGTTGTAATGTGGTGTTGAGTGATGTGGTGTGGTTGTGATGTTGTGTTGAGTGGTGTGGTTGTGATGTGGTGTTGTGTGGTGTGGTGTGGTTGTGATGTGGTGTTGAGTGGTGTGGTGTGGTTGTGATGTGGTGTTGTGTGGTGTGGTGTGGTTGAGATGTGGTGTTGTGTGGTGTGGTGTTGAGAGGTGTGGTGTGGTTGAGATGTGGTGTTGAGTGTTGTGGTGTGGTGTGGTTGAGATGTGGTGTTGAGTGGTGTGGTTGAGATGTGGTGTTGAGTGGTGTGGTGTGGTTGAGATGTGGTGTTGAGTGGTGTGGTGTGGTGTGGTGTGGTTGAGACGTGGTGTTGAGTGGTGTGGTAGGTATGGAAATGGTGTGGCGTGAAGCAGTTCTGGATTGGTTTTATGTGGCGTGCTGCATCATGTGTTGTGAAGTGTGCTTGTTTTTCATCGTGTTGTGATATGTTACCTTCCTGTGCTGTGTTTGCTGTTTTGCATTACGGTGCGCTGTTTGCTATTGCAGTATATTGCAGTGGAGTGGTGTGGACTGAAGTGTAATGCAGTGCAGTGCAGTGCAGTGTAGTGCACTATGGTGTACATGCAGTGTAGTGTAGTGTAGGTTAGTGCAGTGTACTGTAGTGTAGTGCACTTCAGTACAGTGCAGTGCAGTGCAAGGCAGCGCAACCTAGTATACTGTAATGTAGTGTGGTGTAGTGTGTTGTAATATACTGCACTGTGCCTTTCTTCACAATATCATTTTTCAGAGAAAACTGTCTTTGTTGCCGTATTGTTGTTCTGGTTGTTGTTACTCTCCTTCATATCATATGTTGTGTTTGGTTGTTTTTTTTTACATGCGTTCACAGATTAAACGGAAACCTCGGTTAAATTGTTTTATTCGTAAGACTAGCGCTTAGCCCATAACTCTGGGTCTAATAGACAGGGATGTCACCGACCACTACTCAACGTGAGGTGTGGGTGTTTGGTTAGGGAAAGAGAGAGTGAGAGGAAAGCAGCACATGACTCAAAAAAAAAGTCGTGACAAGAAGGAGTGGAATAAAGGATAAAAGGGTGTGAACTGAGCAGAAAAGGGTTTGCAAAGAAAGAGATTTTTTTTTTTTTTTTGTGCGGGGAGAGGAAGGAAAAAGAGGAACTGACAGATGACTGTTGTTCTTTTTTTGTTGTTGTTTATTTTATTTCCTTTTTTTTTTAAGGAGGGGTTCGGGGGGGGGGGGGGGGGATTCAATGTGCATTTAACTTACACCTCCACTTCCATGTCGAAAGTGTCACAAATTGCCCCGTACAATTAAAAAAATAAAAAAAAAAAAAAAATCTTTCTACAATCAACAATAATTATGCTACTCTTGGTTTTGTCCCGTTGTTTATTTTTTCTGGTTTTTTGGGTTGTTTTTTTTTTCCTTTCTTTTATTTTGGGCTTCTCTTATTGCTGTTATGAATTTGTCTTGTTGTTAGTATACGCATGTGCTGTTCTAAGCATTTAAAATAGAAGAAGAAGAACAGAATAGGGGTGCTGTAAGGAATGAATGATGAGGCGGTTGGGGTATGTGATGGTGGTGGTGGTGATGTGTGTGTGTGTGGTGGGGAGGGGTAGGGGGGGGGAGGGCTGTCACCAAAGCTCTATCAAATATGCAGCCGAGCCTGTTATTTTCATAATCACATTAATGGAGCCTTTTAACACCCTCTGATCCCCCACCGTCCCACACAACCCCCTCCTCCTTTATCTTTTTTTCTAAAGAGGCTTTTTGCAAGATGCTCAGGCCTCTATCTTCCACGGTCACATTTTAATGATCCCCCCGCCCGACCCCCCAACCCCACCCCTCTCTCTCTCTCTCTGTTTCTCAGTCTCTCTGACTCTGCCTCTTGCTGTCTCTCTGTCTGTCTCTCTTCCGTTCACGTTCTCCCCTCCCCCCCCCCTCCACCCCCACCCTCTCTCTCTCTCTCTCGTTCTCGTCCTGTGTCTATTTCTTCTCTCTTGTCTGTCGGTCTGTCTCTCTCTCTCTCTCTCTCTCTCTCTCTCTTTATCTTTGGCTCTGTCTGTCTGTCTGTCTCTCTCTCTCTTTATCCGTCTCTCTATGTCTCTTTGCTTCTGTCTGTCTCTCTCTTTAATATGCACAATCCCTAAGCTCTCTTTTTAGTGATACTTCATTCTTAGTGTCATTTTCAACGAGGTGTGTGTGTGTGTGTGTGTGTGTGTGTGTGTGTGTGTGTGTGTGTGTGTGCGCGCGCGCGCGCGTTCATGCGTGTGAGAGAGAGAGAGAGAGAATTTGTGTGTGTGTGTGTGTGAGAGAGAGAGAGAGAGAATGTGTGTGTGTGTGTGTGTGTGTGTGTGTGTGTGAGAGAGAGAGAAAGAGAGAGAGAGAGAGTATGTGTGTGTGTTTGTGTGTGTGCGCGCGTTCATGCGTGTGTGTGTGTGTGAGAGAGAGAGAGAGAGAGAGAGAGAGAATTTTTGTGTGTGAGAGAGAGAGAGAGTATGTGTGTGTGTGAGAGAGAGAGAGAGAAAGAGAGAGAGAGAGTATGTGTGTGTGTGTGTGTGTGTGTGTGTGTGTGTGTGTGTGTGTGTGTGTGTGTGTTCTAATCTGCCTAGCGCTGAGGGGGATGCACAGCTCATGTTTCATCTTCATGGGTACTTGTTCATGCCAACTGGGAAAAGTTTTCCGAAATGCTGTTCTCTTGTTTCCCGCTCTCTGCCGCGTCCATTCGCTGTTCAGTTTTCGCTTTTGTTTCAGATTTTTGTTTTATCCATTCTCTATCTCTGCTATTCGTTTCCCCCCCACAGATGACTTTTCTTGGTTGTCTTCTTTTGACAAAGCTGACGGATCAGCATCATCATCTTCTTCTTCTTCTTTTTTTCTTCTTCTTCTTAGTTCCTTCTTCTACCCTCCCACTTAATTCTCTGAACAGAAGAGCTGTTCACCAGATTCCTCCAGGTATATCGCTTGTGTGTCTCGTCCTCAGAAAGAGTCCTCCCGACTCGACCTCAGAGAGAAAAGATCTAAACACATCAATCCTCTTTTGCAACATCTCCACTGGCTCCCTGTCTCACACAGAATAAAGTACAAGATCAGCACTCTATGTTATAAATGTATTCGCAAATCTGTCCCTTCCTATATCTCTGTGGCTGCCTTCACCTCTACACTCCATCTCTACGATCGGCTTCGGATCCACTCTGTTTACGCATACCCAGATTCAAATACTCGACTGTTGGCCGCCGTTCTTTCTCTGTCTCTGGACCTTATAATTGGAATGAACTTCCTCTTTCGCTTCGTCAGGTCTCCACACTCAGCTCTTTCAAGTCTGGCCTTAAAACCCACCTCTTCCCCAAATAGCCTCCCTTCCCTGCCTCTTCCTTGTCTTCAGTTTTTTTGGGTTGTTTTTTTTTCTCCAATTTTAGAGTTATGCGTGCGTTTGAAGGACTGGTGCGAAAGCGCTTTGATATTTGTCTCTGCACAAGATTCAACGCTATATAAATATAATAATTATTATTATTATCATAAAGCCTGGGTATCTTTAGATGTTTTTCCTGTCCATTCTGCAATGTTGTCATCGTTGTTGTGTTTTTTTTCCCCTTTCCCCTCTGGAGATGGAAGGATTATTCACACTGACAATCAATTGCCATTAGGTTTTGCACTCTGATTACAGTAGTGAATCAGTTTTCACTCTGATTCTATTGCTTTAGGGGTCAGTAACTCGGCACACGCTTGGTATTCACCGGAAGGGCATCCTGGCAAATTGATGGGTCTGTGCCAAAGTACCGTCACTCTCGTCTGATTAGTTATAGCGGGGTTTCAGTCCCTTGAGAGCAGAGGTCATGGGGGATTCAGGATGGATGGATAGATAGCCGGACGGACGGACTGCATGAAATTGGCAAGCGAGGATGGATGAGGACAGTAGATGGGAGATGTTTAAATCTGAGCTGTCACTTCTTAACATGTTTGATGGCCTTATTCTTCCCTGTCTTTCTGCATCTTTGTCTGTCTCGCCCCCCCTCCACCTGCCCCCCCCCCCCTGCCCCCCCCCCCTTTTCGCTCCCGCGCGCACGTGTATGATGTCTGTGTGTGTGTGTGTATGATGTGTGTGTGTGTGTGTGTGTGTGTGCATATTTTATGTCCGTGTGTGTGTGTGTGTGTGAGTGTGTGTGTTGGGAGGGTGTCTATGTGCGTGAAGAGAGAGAGAGAGAGAGAGAGAGAGAGAGAGAGAGAGAGAGCAAATACTTGTGTCTCGACATATCTCACAATCTTGTCTCTCTGTCTGTCTGTCTCTCTGTCTATGTCTGTCTATATCTCTATATATCTTTCTCTTTCTATCTCTGTCTCCCCACCAGTGCCAACCATGAGAGAGAGATAGAGAGCAAATATTTGTATCACGTCATATCTCTGTCTCTGTCTCTCTCTCTCTCTCTCTCACGATTGACACTGGAAAGACCGACATACAGACACAGAAATAGAGATATTTATCTCTGATATTTATCTCTGTTTCTGTCTGTCTGAGTCTCTCCAGTGTCAATCGATACATGCATACATACATACATACATACATCATATATATATATATATATATATATATATATATATATATAAGAGAGGGAGACAGATCTGTTTCTGTCTGTCCATTGTCAATCGTTAGAGATGGAGACAGAGACACAGAGAGAGACAGAGAGAGAATAACTGCGCATTCACCTGCGCATGCATGGGCCTCCTCTAAACAAGCAAACAAACCACATGGTGATAAACTGAACACAGTAGAAGAAGCCATTTAGCGTGCTGCAGAAAGGGACGTCTTTGGCCATGACCAAACAAACAGCCCTGTCGGCTAGTGACCCCCTGACCCTAGCTAGCGGCAGAACCGATGTGACAGGACGCGCCGTCAGCTGGCGGAATGCACGGGCAACACTGGGGGACACACGGTGAGAGTTGTCTGTGCTCATGCATTCTTCATGAACACTCTGACAACACTGCTTGTGCTTGGGCGGCTGACTCGTCTGCTTTTGGTGCTTGAGGTAAAGAAGAAAGGGCTAAGGTGATGAGAGTGGGAACTCGTGGAGGGTGTGTGTGTGTGTGGGGGGGGGGGACGGGGGAGGGGGGTGTTTTGGTAGGGTGCATGGGTTAGGTTTGGTGGTCATGGGAATTCTGTGTTTGATTGATTGTTTGTTTTGGTTTGGTGTTGGACTTCTGATCCAGTATTCATTGGTGATGGGGGATTGTGGCCATGTTTCTGCATGGTGTTATGTTACTGTTTCATTTACTTAGTTTCCTTTCTTTTATCCTTTTTTGTATTTAGTGTTGTTGTAAGGCTTTTCTAGAAACCTTTTTTGACTGTAGTGATTATCTTTATATTTGATATGAATTATTATTATTTTTAACGC
>NC_134893.1:21376836-21381836 GCF_041734735.1 Babylonia areolata | reverse complement strand
GGCAAAGCGCGTTGGGTTTTGTTGCTGGTCTGGCGTCTGGCTAGCAGATGTGGTGTAGCGTATATGGATTCTCATTGAGAAACTGAAACTGAAACGCCAATGAATTCCCGGCATGATGCTCTGCGAACATGCTCACTCAGAAGAAACAGGACTGGGGGAACAGAGACCCAAGCCAATGGTATCGCTTACACAGCTGAATTCCTGTCACGTTTGTTCAGTGAGCCTTTGTAATTGAGTGATCGGTGTACAGCCTTGTTCTTCTCTCTTTTTTTTTCTCCTTGCGTGTCTTCTTAGAGTGACTGGTATCCTAATAAAACCCTTACGCTGCATGAAGTGGTTGCAAAAAGGGAATTTTCTTCAGTGAGCTAATTCCCTGCGAAATTTCCACTTCGATCAGGGAAGGAAGGCTCGGAGAAAGAGAGAGAGAGAGAGTGGGGGGGGGCTCTGGGTAAGGGCATAAACTTTCACACACACACACACACACACACACACACACACACACACACACACACACACACACACACACACAAAGAGAGAGAGAGAGAGAGAGAATTACAATAACAATGACAAGTGATTTTTAGGGTAGAATGGTCAAGCGGAAGGCTTCATTACACCATGTCCTCACATACGCATATACACACATACTCACAATTATAATTATAATGAATGAAATAAAATCAAATTAGGAGATGACAAAACAAGTCAAATAAATAATGATAAATAGATTGATGCATGAACCAAAGAATACATTTGCGGAAGCATCATGAAAGTCATCACACAACATTTACCACTTTACACTCTTCAAACCCACACGTGTGTGTGTGTGTGTGTGTGTGTGTGTGTGTGTGTGTGTGTGTGTGTGTGTGTGTGTGTGTGTGCACTCAGGCATCTTTCACATGCGCTCAAACACACAAGCACACATAGACATGACATATGCAAAGGGACGTACAAACGCAAAAATATACTGCGCCTTCTTCCCTGCTTACACATTGTTGGTGAGAGAAAGAGACAGACAGACAGACAGACAGAGAAGCAGAGAGAGAGAGAGGGGAGAGAGAGGGAGACAACGAGAGAGAGAGAGGACACTGTTCGTAGCCTTTACTGGTAAAAGACAATATGTCAAAACCTCCCCTAATTATGCCTGGAAGCGCGGACATGGAGCACATTTACATTTGTCCTCCTCTCCTGTCGGGGTGTCGAAGCCCTTTCTGTGTAAATAGTTTATCCCCACCCCCACCCCTTCTCCCTCTCCGCCCGCACCCCCGACCTTTTCTGAAGTCTGGTGCCTTTGTTTTTGTTCTTTTCCTTTGTCGATCTCTTGGTTTCTGTTTTTTTCCTCTTTTTTTCTTTTTCTTTCGGTCGTCTCTTCCTATCTTATATTCCTTGAGTATGTGAATTGTACTGAACAAGCATCTGTTCCTTTTTTTCAGTAGATGTGGTGCAGTGCATGTGTATCAGTCCTTTGACACTTTGACAGGTTCTTGAAACTGAAACTGAAAAGTTAACGTGTGGTTTCGATTGCACCAAGGTGTCTTTCTGTTTTAAACATCCTTGTCAAAGAACAAAGAATGATAGGGCAGTAGCACCTTTTTGTCTGTTCGAGTTCGTGATCCTGGATATAAAAAAAAAAGAGCCATCGGTTTCACATTCAAGGAGGTGCCAAGGCGTGTGGGCTGGTCCATATATATTCTACGTCTATCTGCTCCAGATACAAAAATGAGTAAATGTCCGTTCTATGCATGAACCCAATGGGCTTGTCAAGGTGTTGAGCCGTATTGTACTTGTTCGTGATTCATTTCTTTCAGTTATGTCAGAGGACAAAAGATACACAAGAGAACACATGCCTGTTTCGTAATGCTGTCAGCTAAATTATGACATGGAGCATATTCGTGAATCATGTTTGTCAGCAAAGGATACAAAATGTATGAGTCTGTGTTTATTGATCTTGCTGCCAACACACACATTCATGTTCTCGACCTTGTTCATGAATTATTTATGTCAGTGGACAAAAAGACATTGTAGGGGAGCATGATCGTGTCTTGTTCTTCTTTCTGTCAGGAGAGTTGTTTTTTTGGCATCGAGCATGCCCATGAATTATTTTGAATCGCATTACGATCGGGGTCCATTGCAACGGTCCTGCCAAACACGTAAATACAGCGCATTGAGTTGCAAGAGTCTTTCTTGTTCTTCTCGTTTTTTGTTCTTCTTCTTCTTGTCCTTCTTCTTGTTCTTCTTCGTATCGTCGTCGTCGTAATCATCATCATTATGATTATGATTGTGATTATGATTATTATTATTATTAGTTGTTGTTGTTGTTGTGGTGGTGGTGGTGGTGGTGGCAGTAGTGGTAGTAGATATACAAGGTGCAACTGTGAGATACAATCTCTCAAGTTGCTCCCGTTCTGGATTTGTAGTCAAAGCCCACGTTGATAGATGAGAAAGAAAAAAAAACGAAAAAGATTCTCAAACCACGGCAGTGTTGTCATCGTCCCCATCTGCCGCTGTCAAATAGCAAGTGTCATACATTCTGTGCCACGTTTGTAGACTGCTGTCATAGTGAACAAAACTTCCACCACCCCTCATTTCTCACGCGTTTTGCGCGTTCGTTCCAGAATGTCAGCGAATTCATGAGAAATGTCCATAGAAGGGGATGGTAATGATACGTCTGTTCCAGAGAGCACGCTCAGTGAGTCTTGGCCCAGGGCTAGACAGTTATAACATGTCAACACGTGACATCTCAGACATAGCATCACGTTCAACGTACGTTAGAAATGAATGTCAGAATTCCATGGTTGGAAAACATAGACATGTTCAGTATGATTAAAGGATACTTCTTTCCTTCCTTCCTTACTTACTTACTTACTTACTTACTTACTTCGAGGGTTAGGGTGTGCACGGGAGGGGTAGTACCTCTAGAGGGGGCGAGGGGGGGGGGGTGGGGGGGGGGGCTTGTCACGCTCTTCCGGGAGTGGATCGTCCTCTATTGGTCCCCACCGGCACCCAGCTCTCACCTATGGGTCCTAGAAGCTGCTATCATGTGGCAGCGCCCAACCCCCGGGCAACGGCTTTGACAGGCTGGCTAAACTAGGTGAGGGTAGCCGACAGGTCTCAAACCCTCGGTGAGTTAGGGCTTGTCTACCCAAGCATGTGAAGACTGGATCCGGCGGACTCTGCGGAAGAAACCTTCATGGTTCAACGGAGAGGAAGGCGGTTGCAGCAGAGCACTGTGGAGTGCTGAGGGCAGGGTGAGGCACATAGGACATCCTGGTCATCCACTGCATCCGTTTCCATCTCCAGTCGTGTTGACCTCGTCTTGCCACTGGATACAGACGGTCTCGGACAAGAGAGTGAGGTCGACGGTGCGCAACTCCTCCTCACTATAAACAAAGTCATCGCGCAAGTCATCAGTCATCCTTACTTACTTACTTACTTAGTGCCCAGTATGCCCTCTGGCATGTAGGGCAGTAACGAAAATCCGCCACTCTAGTCTGCTGTGTGCCAGTTTCAGTGTAGTCCTCCAGGTGTGCTTCAGGGTCTTGAATTTCTCCTTCAACTGTTCTGCGCCATGTGTTCTTAGACCTTTCTCTTAGGCCTTCCTCCAGTGGAAGTCTGGCCCATCTTCGCCTGACGCATCCATGATCTCTTCACACAGCGTGACCAGTCCGCATTCACCGTCTTTCTTATGACGATGTTCTCCGTGTTCTCTTGATTGCTCTGGGCGAACACTACGTGATTGCCCATGGAAACAGATGATTGGTTAGGAAAAAAAAAGAAAGAAAGAACAAGGGAAAAAACAAAAACAATACACGAATGAAGCAAAAACAGAAAAAAAGAAGAAAAAACCTATGCTCCATGACATGTGTGTGCGTGTGTGTGTGTGTGTGTGTGTGTGTGTGTGTGTGTGTGTGTGTGTGTGTGTGTGTGTGTGTACGTGCGTGTGTGCGTGCGTGTGTGTGTGTGTGTGTGTGTATGAGTGTGTGTGTGAGTGTGTGCGCATGCGCGCACTTTGGCCAGATAATTTGGGCTATCTCTGACGACATGTCGCACACTTTTTGAATGCTCATGTTACTTTTATGTATTTATCTATTATTTTTTATTTATTTGTGGTATTGATTGATTGATTTGTTGTTGTTTTGAGGGGGGTTGTGGTTTTTTGTTGTTGTTTTTTTTCTCAAGGCCTGACTAAGCGCGTTGGGTTACGCTGCTGGTCAGGCATCTGCTTGGTAGATGTGGTGTAGCGTATATGGATTTGACCGAACGCAGTGACGCCTCCTTGAGCTACTGATACTGATACTGATACTCCAATGCTCCTGTGCCCTTTTCTCCCTTCGGGGCCAGGCCTGCTGTGCTGTGACAGCCACCCCATGCTGTGTTGGGGTTTTTTCGGTGTCCACCATCCGGCAGACTTCACCACCCTTCTTTTCTCTCTGGCTGAGATGGTAATGACGTGATGTGATTCTCATTCTGACTGGCCAACATTAGTGGATTTATTCAGTTGAAAACGGACCTCATCAGTGCGTCTTTCCGGATTTTCCTTTCTTCTCTCTCTCTCTCTCTAACACACACACGCACACGCACACGCGCGCGCGCGCTCGCACACACACACACACACACGCACGCACGCACGCACGCACGCACGCACACACACACTCAAACACACACACACTCCCTTCCCACCCACCCACACAACACACACACACACACACACACACACACACACACACACACACACATACACACACACCAGCAAAATGCACCCCAGAGAAACTGGGGGAATAGAGAAACAGTGTTCCTTTTGCCAACAGACTAATGGCAACGAGGTTGAATTTTCCCCTTGGCAGTGGTAATGAAGCGTTGTAAGTGAGTAATCGATATCCAGAGAAACCTTGCCTCACCCTCTGCCTCCCCCCCTCCCTCCCAACCCCCTGCTCCTATCTCTCTGCCCATCTCTCTCTCTCTCTCTCTCTCTCTCTCTCTCTCTGGAGGACTTCTTTCTGTTT
>NC_134893.1:21361836-21369336 GCF_041734735.1 Babylonia areolata | reverse complement strand
GTGGAGCCGTTATCATCATGACGATCTGTGTGTGGAGTGACGGCTTTGGCGGTGTGATCAATGAAGTCCAGAAGGCGAAGCCAGCGTTGTCAGTTCAGCGGATAGGATCTGGCATCGATCTGGCACCGCTTGGGGTTGGGCTGCAAACAGAGAGAGAGAGAGAAGGGGGTGGGGTAGGAGTGAGTGAGAGAGAGAGAGAGTGTGTGTGTGTGTTTGAGAGAGAGAGAGAGAGAGAGAGAGAGAGAAAGAGAGGGGTGTGGGGGTCAGCTCCAAATGGCTGGCCGTGACTTGGCATTAACGTGCTGGCCTGGACAGAGGGGGGAGGTAGGGTGGCGGAGGCGGAGTAATTGCGCTGGTCTTTTGTTTTGTTTTGTTTTTATAGTGGACCTTTCTGTTCTGTTCCTGTCTCTGTCTGTCTGACTGTCTGTCTGTCAGTCTGTTGGAGGGCGAATGTGTTATGTCATTATGTTCATTCTCTTTCGCCGTCTCTCTGTCTCTGTATTTCTCTCTGTCTGTCTGTCTGTCTGTCTGCCTCTCTCTCTCTCTCTCTCTCTGTCCTGCCATCTCCCTTGTTTCCCTAATCCTCTTTTCCTTTTGCTTCTTTATTTTACTCTCCTGCTTCCAGTCACCCGCCTCTCTTTCTCTTAAAATTGTTCTCTCTATCTGTCTCTCTCTTATCAGTTTCATGTATGTGTGCATACGCTTTTATTTATATACATTTGTTTCATCATATCTACCTGCATTATTAATCTTATACAACGTCCTCTCTCTCTCTCTCTCTCTCTCTGAGTTTACAGCCGACCGTGAAGCAAGACAGACGTGAAGAAGACAAAAATGACTGCTGGATTCTTCAAAGACAAAAAACTAAAGTTTATAAAAACCTTTTGGGTGGTAGTTGAACCCTCTTTGTTTTGACACGACGTTTCGGACCATAGGCCCGTTGTCAAGTGATGAGAAGAGGACAGTGTGAATAGGAAAGCCTATGTGAGGAAAGGGTGATGACATCTCACTACTTTCTGTTTTGATGGGCCATGCACACTAAACACTTGCTGATCACCATTCAGTGCCATACGTACTCACTCACACACACACACACACACACACACACACACACACACACACACACACACACACACACACAAATTGCATACACATATATATTGCTTCTAAAAAGAGGGATAGGAGGTAAAGAAAGAATGAGGACAGAGAGATCAAGGCAGAAGGGCCCAGACGCTAGACGTCAGTGACTCTGATGTTCAATCCACTCGGCTGTGCGGTCCCCAAGCGGTCAATGACGTGGCTCTCCATGTACTTTCTGTACGTGCTGTCACTGGGGTTCTGCCACACAGCTGAGATTCTTGCATGGGTGAAGCTGTGGTGTGGGCCAGTAAAATGCTGGCCGATAGGATTGTTGTGGCCTAGCTTCATCGACCTCAGGTGTTCGGAGAAGCGCTCGCCCAAAGAACGGTAGGTCTCCACCATATACAGTTTGGAGCAGATGGTGCAGGACAGAATGTATACAATGTCAGTGGACTGGCAGTTGAGATGACATTTCACAGTGAAAGTGCCAGAGGGTCCAACGACTGAACCTGAGGTGTCTATAAAGGGAGAGGTCTTACACCTTTGATCCCCACAGGGTCTGCACCCTGGTGAGGTTGAATGGCTGGTAAGGGGTCTGAGTTTGGACTTCATGAGCATGTCACGTAGGTTCTTGTCTCAGACAGACGTGTTTTAGTTTTGCGGCACTCCGGGAACACCGAACTGAACAGAACAAGCATCCTTGCTCATCGCAAGATGCGTACATTTTACAGTACTACTCTGATTTTTTTTTTCAAAATTTGTCTTGCATTTCAGTTACTCTTATTACTCTCATAACATTTTCTTTGTACTCGTGTTTAAAGGTAGGTCCGCTGATCATGCCAATGTCTAACTTGCAGACAAGAAGTTGCTGTGGATGTTTTTATTTTTGTTTTCAAAACTTCCTGCAGCGGAGAAGTTGGATGGCACTTCAAGCTCGGACTTGATTTGTTTCGTTTCGCTGGCCACTGAGTTTTGTTCGCACTGTATTCACAGGATGTGTGATTATATCACTTTCCTTCACTGCGAACTGCAATGACACAAGACTCTACAAGGAAGCTGCAAGCTCCGTGAACTCTGCCTGTATGTTCTGGGGAAAAAAAAAACGCTGGTAGTGCTCGCGATTCCGTCAGCCACTCGATGGAGAAAGCAACGGCGTTGTTTTTAACGTCTGCTTGTGCCAACATGTTTTAAGGAGGAAAAAGAGAGAAAGAACACAGCAAGTTCGTTATGTTCTGATACTTCGACTGGGAGGAGGACACATCGTCATCTTGGTTGTCGTTGTCTTCGTGTTTGTTGCATGCCTCATCTTTGCATTGGCGATGTGGAATCCAACCCAAGGCCAGTGACGGGGAAGGAACGTAGTGGAGGTGAGTCTTGTGAACCCAGTATCAGTGGCGGAAAAGAACAAAGCTTTGATTCTACTTTGTCCCTGCTTCACAGCGAGATTGTTCTTGTGAACGAAAGTGTAGTGGGAATGGAAATTGCCAGTCAGCGACAAGGACAAATGACTTTCAGTTTAACAAATGATACAAGACAGACTGATGAGCGTTGAAGACAAAATCGACCGCCGTCTACAGCAGGTAGAAGACATTCAGAACCAGCTGACCAGTGATGTGGGTGACTTACAGGCGGAGTGTCAGGTATTACGATAACAAAATTTCAACCTCAAACGGGCAATACATCTCCTCGATAACAAATGTGACTACCTTGAAAACCAAAGTCGACGTAATAACCTTCTCTTTTTTGGCCTTCTAGGAAAACAGTCTTGGGATAGCTGTGAACAAGATCAACGGGTCATTAGAGAGGGAATGCAAATCGATCAAGAAATTGTCATTGAAGGTGCGCTTAGCGCTGGCAAAGCGATTGTGGTCCGATTCTTCTCATTCAAACAGAAGTCGCTCGTTCTCTCCCAGTCGTACACATTGAAGGAGTCAGAAAATTTTCAGGAAACTTACGTAAGTGAAGATTTTTCAGAGACTGTTCACAAGAAACGAAAAGCACTGATCTGCACTCAGCGGGATCTGAAGTCAAGGGGACAGACTGCCAAGCCGCGTTTCGATAAGCTTGTCACCAACAACGCGGTCTACAAGTTAGACCTCAACACCCATCAGGTAGTCAGAACCCAAATACGAAAGAAAGACGAAGCAAGAATGTCTGGCACCGGACAAGAGAGATGGGGACAACACAGCCACGCACAGCGCCTTGCCGACAGTTCACCACACGGGTTACTTCAAGTGGAGGACCTTCCTCCTCGTCAATCAGCAAGGCACAGAGATTACCTCAACCATGGCAGCATCGAACAAGAAACCAGTGATAGCAGCAGGAGTGATGCCAGGCAGCAGAGACAGGACAGCGGGACGGGAAGCAGCAGGGACAGGACAGCGGGACAGGAAGCAGCAGACAGCAGCAGAGACAGGACAGCGGGACGAGAAGCAGCAGGGACAGGAGAGTGGGACAGGAAGCAGCAGACAGCAGCAGGGACAGGACAGCAGAACAGGAAGCAGCAGACAGCAGCAGGGACAGGGACAGCGGGACAGGAAGCAGCAGACAGCAGCAGGGACATGACAGCGGGACAGGAAGCAGCAGACAGCAGCAGAGACAGGACAGCGGGACAGGAAGCAGCAGACAGCAGCAGAGACAGGACAGCGGGACAGGAAGCAGCAGACAGCAGCAGGGACAGGAAGCAGCAGACAGCAGAGACAGGACAGCGGAACAGGAAGCAGCAGACAGCAGCTGGGACAGAACAGTAGGACAGGAAACAGCAGACAGCAGCAGGGACAGGAAGCAGCAGACAGCAGAGACAGGACAGCGGAACAGGAAGCAGCAGACAGCAGCTGGGACAGGAAGCAGCAGACAGCAGAGACAGGACAGCGGAAGCAGCAGACAGCAGCTGGGACAGGAAGCAGCAGACAGCAGAGACAGGACAGCGGAACAGGAAGCACCAGACAGCAGCAGGGACAGGACAGCGGAACAGGAAGCAGCAGACAGCAGCAGGGACAGGACAGCGGGACAGGAAGCAGCAGACAGCAGCTGGGACAGGAAGCAGCAGACAGCAGAGACAGGACAGCGGAACAGGAAGCAGCAGACAGCAGCAGGGACAGGAAGCAGCAGACAGCAGAGACAGGACAGCGGAACAGGAAGCAGCAGACAGCAGCTGGGACAGGAAGCAGCAGACAGCAGCAAGGACAGGACAGCGGAACAGGAAGCAGCAGACAGCAGCAGGGACAGGACAGTATGACAGGAAACAGCAGACAGCAGCTGATAACAACACTCATTGTGACATGGGGGCCAGACTTCGAGTGAGCGTTTGCTTTCTCCAAAGGGAGGAGAGGGTGGTTGGGGGGGGGGGGGGGGGGACAGACAGGAAACACCTAACGTTATGCTGGCCTCGTTTTCTTTTTCCTTTCTGTCTGTCTGTCTGCCTCTGTCTTTTCCTCTTCTCTACCATACTGGATTGGGTTTTTTCCTCTGTGTACCCTCTCCCTGTTTGGGCAATCATCCCCCCCTCCTCACTCCCCCACTGTTTTCCCTTTTCCAGTCTCATCTTCCGCTGTTCTGCCGTGTGTATGCGTGCGTGTGTGTGCGCGGTATGTGTGTGTGAGTGTGTGTGTGTGTGTGTGTGTGTGTGTGCGAGAGAAAGAGAGAGAGTGGTGTGGGAAGATGTGCAAAGCGGCTTGGCTGACTGAAATGGAGAGGCACGTGAATTTCAGTAATCTGTATTTTTGTGTATAGCTATTTCCATTTGGTGCCATTTGATTTTTTTTTTTTTCATTCATTTTATTTGTTTGTTGTTTTCTTCTTATGTTGGACACGTGCTGCTGCCAAAAAAAAACAAGAGAGGCAAGGCCTTCAAGACTCACTTGTGCTAAATTAAGCCCCCTATCATTAATTACAGAGTAATTTCCCTTTTTCACTATCTGCACCAAAACGTTTGCAAAATAAATAAAAATTCCATGCTTAGCAAAAGAAGTTCCTGTTTGAACAAAAAATGATAATAATGACTCCTCTTCTTGTTGTGTCAGAATAAGAGGTCAGAGTGCCAAGTTTAGAGAATACAAAAAATATAAATATAACAGTAAATGCAGTTTGCATATAATTAGGCTTCTTTTTTATTTTTTTGTGCCCGTCCCAGAGGTGCAATATTGTTTTAAACAAGATGACTGGAAAGAACTGAATTTTTCCTATTTTTATGCCTAATTTGGTGTCAACTGACAAAGTATTTGCAGAGAAAATGTCAATGTTAAAGTTTACCACGGACACACACACACACACACACACACACACACACACACACACACACACACACACACAGACAACCGAACACCGGGTTAAAACATAGACTCACTTTGTTTACACAAGTGAGTCAAAAATTGTATTGTATCTCTTGTTTCCCAGATCATCTTTTCTATTTATTTTTTATTAAAAAAAAAAAATACTCCTGCTTTCATACCACTCCTGTTTGTCCCCCCCCCCCCCCCAGCCCCGCGTCCTTCCCATTGCCCCCCCCCCTCCCCCTCTCTCCCACCACTTTCTTGTGCCTCAAGTGAGGGAACAGAGACAGGCAGAAAGTGTTCACGTTTTGCTGGCCTCTTTTCTTTTCTTTTTTTTTTTTTTTCTCCCTCTCTGTTTGCCTTTTCCTCTTCTCTACCATACTGTTTTATGTCTGTTTGCCCTCTCCCTCCCTCTTGTCAAGCATCCACACAGCTCCCATCACGGAATCTCTTTCTTTGTCTTTATCTGTATTGTATTGTATTACTGTCCTTTTTGTTTTGTCACAACAGATTTCTCTGTGTGAAATTCGGGCTGCTCTTCACAAGGAAAGCATGTTGCTACACTGACAGCGCCACTCTTTTTTTTTCTTCTTTTTTTCTGCATGTAATTTTATTTGTTCTCCTATCGAAGTGGATTTTTTCCTACAGAATTTTGCAAGGGGCAACCCTTTTGTTGCCGTGGGTTCTTTTACGTGCGCTAAATACATGCTGAACACGGGACCTCGGTTTATCGTCTCATCCGAATGACTGGCGTCCAGACCACCACTCAAGGTCTATTGGAGGAGGGGATAATACTGCCGACAGCTGGTCTGATGCGAACCAGTGCGTTCAGATTCCGTCGCTTCCTAGGTGGACGCGTTACCTCCAGGCCAACAATCCCCCTCTTTATGTCCTGCCATCTCCTTGTCCTCTGGTTATCTAATTGTCGTCTTCTTGATGTTGTTGTTTTTTTTTTTTTCACACCCTTCTTTCATTCCCCTTTGCGTTTGCTGTGCTTGACTATGTGTGTATACATATGTATGTGTACATAACTACATGCATGTATATGAATGTGTATTGTGTGTGCGTGTGTTTATGTAAGTTTGTGCCTGCCTCTGTGTGCGTATGTATTAGGGTAGCTGTTACTTACACATGTGTGTTAAAATGTATGTATGCAGTGTGTGTGTGTGTGTGTATGTGTGTGTGTGTTGTCACATTTTGGTGTGTGTATGTAAAATAGATATAATGTTTTATGTTAACAAAAGCGTTTTTGTAAAGCACCTAGAGCAAATTTCTGGATGGTGTGCTATATAAGTGTCCATTATTATTATTATTATTATACCCCTCAGTCTTTCCATCTCCTCAGAGCTCTCTCTCTCTCCCCTGCCCCCTCTCTCTCTCCCCTGCCCCCTCTCTCTCTCTCCCTCTCTGTTGCTCTCTCTCTCTCCTTCTCTCTCTGTGTTGCACTCTCGCGCGCTCTCTGTTGCTCTCTCTCGTTTTCACTCTCTCCCCCTCTCTCTCTCTCTCTGTTTCTCTCTCTCTTTCACTCTCTCCTCTCTCTCTGTGTTTCTCTCGCTCTCTGTTGCTCTCTCTCTCTCTCTCTCTCTCTGTTGCTCTCTCTCTCTCTCTCTCTCTCTCTCTCTCTCTCTCTCTCTGCTGCTCTCTCTCTCTCGCTCTCTCGCTCTCTGTTGCTCTCTTTCTCCCTCTTTCTTTCCCAAATCCTGCTCCCAACCCAGTAAGTACCACCCACCTCCCATCCCCCGCAATCCAACCCTCTCAGCCCCCACATACCCCCCTGTAGATTCGATAATGACTTGGTGGAAGCTCAGTGGGCCACTGTCTGGCTGGTGGAGGCTAGGAGAAAAGGAGGAAGGCTGATCATGTGGAAACGAAGGACATTGCAGGATGCACGCACGATGCAAGCCCAAACTGCACGCTTACGATTTTTTTTTTTTTTTTTTTTTTTTTTTTTTTTGTTGTTGTTCTTTGGGTTTTGGGTTTTTTTTGTGTGTGTTTTTGGGGGGGTCTTTTTTTTGGGTGGGGGGTTGTTTTTTTAGGGGAGGAGTTGGGGGTGGGAGGTCAGGAGGCGGCCTGGCTGTTTAGACAGTCTCCTGCTGGGCAGATATCTTCCTTCACCCTATCCTGTCCATGTTCATGTGAGTGTGTATGC
>NC_134893.1:21334336-21356836 GCF_041734735.1 Babylonia areolata | reverse complement strand
TATATTACACGGACTTTGACACATGTATCAAGACTATGAGCACACTACAATTTAAAGCAGTTGCCAGATAAGTCCCGGTTAACGTTCTTGCGGGAGCCTTATCGTATTTGATAAGCAAGTTTCATCGAAACTTTTAAGTAAGCAGAAAATTCAGATGCTACATTTTCTTTCCGAGAAATGTTTTCTCAAAACGTTCACAGAAGAAAGTGGGAGGTGGTATGGAGAAACAGAGAGAAGAGGTAAAGAGAGAAGAGGGAGGGAGAGAAGAGGGAGGGAGAGAGAAAGAGATAAAGGCAGACAGACAGACAGGCAGACCTAGCCACAGACACACAGACACATAGAGATGATTACTGTCTCGCTTTCGACACTGAGGTCGTGTGTATTGACTCGAAGGGCAAATCGAAGAAGTGTAACGACCCAGACGCGGTTCACGTTTTCAATGACTTGCAGAGAGAAAGAGAGACAGACAGACAGACAGACACGCACACACGCACGCACACACACACACGCACACACACACACACACACACACACACCCACACACACACACACACACACACACACACACTCACACTCATAAAACCAGAGATGATATATAAAAAAAAAAATACGTTGGTTGTAATTATATAGGATTTCCCCTTGACGTCTTTTATATCTTATATAAAATAAATCATTTTGTTAATGTCCCATTTTGTGTCAGGCTTCTTGCGTACTATTTTCAAATACACGCTTTATCTCTTTGAAGGGACTGTTTCAGTTTCAGTTTCAGTTTCAAGGTGTCAGAGCGTGCGGGCTGATCCACACACGCTACACCACATATGCTGAAAAAAGACACAAAAAAAGACCATTAGCTCTAAGTTTGTCTATTTGTCTATCTTCCTCCTTTCCTCTTACTCTCTCTTTCTTCTCTCTCTATATCTGATTCTCACTCTCTCCTCTCCCTTTGTCTTTTTTCTCTCTCTCACTGTCTGTCTGTCTCTGTCTGTCTGCCTGTCTGTCTGTCTGTCTCTGTTGTCTTTTTTCTCTCTCTCTCACTGTCTGTCTGTCTGCCTGTCTGTCTCTGTCTGTCTGTCTGTCTGTCTCTCTGTCTCTCTCTCTGTCTCTCTCTCTCACTCTCACAGACACAAACACAGACACACACACAGACACACACACCCAATCCCCCCACCCCCACTCCCCCACACACACCATTTATTAACAACAAACATGTATTGATTGTCAATATATACATGCCTCTCTTCTCCTGTGTCAGTCTCTCTATGTCTGTCTCCACTGTCACTCTCACTATATCTTTCTGTTCAGTCAGCCTCCCCTGCCTTACTCTTCCCTTTGTCCATTCTTACCTCTGCTCTCCACCACGCCCCTTCCCTAATTTCCCTGTTGTTATTTATCTATAGCGTTATTGTATTGTACATACGTATCTGTACAGGCATATGTAATTTTGATGTTGCTGTTGTGAATTGGACTTTTCGTTCGTTCGTTCGTTCGTTTTCTGTCTGTCTGTCTGTGTCTCTGTCTGTCTGTCTCTGTCTCTCTCTCTCTCTCTCTCTCTCTCTCTCTCTCTCTCTCTCTCTCTCTCTCTCTTAATTTCTCTGCAAGTCATTGAAAATGTGGCGCGCGTCTGGTTCGTTACACTTCTTCGATTTGCTTTTCGAATCAACACACACGACCTCAGTGTCGAAAGCGAGACCGTAATTAACGGGCGTGTGGCCGTAGGGGTTTGCTGGTTACACACCGTGTTCTATAACCCATCGATTTGTGTACTAAGTATTGATGAAACTTACGTGTGAGGACCTCTCTTTCCACTCTGTGTACAAAGTATGGATCTGTATTATGAATGAGACCTCAGCTGACAATGCCAACATTTTTTAGTCGCACACTCGTTTGACGTGCTGAGTTGTTTCTGGTTTGTGGCGTTTCTCTATTAGGTGTCTGTCAGTCAGTCTCGTTTCATTTGTACATCCATACGCTTTTGGTTGTTTTTTTTCTTTTCATGTTCGTTTGGTTACTTCCATTTGATTATCTTGATGGGACATTTATTATTGGATTAACACTGTCACTTGTGTGTCTGCTAGTCTATGTCTGTTATTCTATTGACCTGTCAGCCTGTCAAATCTGTCTGTCTATATCCTGTCTAATTCTCTCTCTATCTCTCTCTATCTCTTTGTCTCTGTCTCTGTCTCTGTCTCTGTCTCTCTCTCTCTGTCTCTTTCTCTAACGCTCTCTCTCTCTCTCTCTCTCTCTCTCTCTCTCTCTCTCTATATATATATATATATATATATATATATATATATATATATATATATATATACTTCGCTCTGTCTCTGTCTCTCTAACGCTCTCTCTTTTTCTCCCTCTATGTCTCTGTGTCTCTCTCTCTGTCTCTCTCTCTCTCTCTCTCTATATCTCTCTCTCACTCTCTCTATCTCTTGGTGCTGGGACTCTACAAATGATTTTCCTGTCCATTCTGCGATGTTGTCGGTATATCTGTCGCACAGTTACCAGAAAGGCCCCTAGAAGGCCGTCGGCGGCTTGACAGGATCGAAGAAGAGTTCGAGGCCCGTTTTGGAGAGGTGTTTTTGTCCTTGGAAAAGGCACTTTCCTCCCGTTTATACTCATTCCACGTCGGTTGAAGAAGGTTAAAACAGCAGAAGGAAATGATTTGTGAATCCAATGCAGCATGGCCGCAAACAAGGCCATGGGGACTTTGATAGCCGGGGAAAACCACACACTATAGAACATGAGGAATTCCTTTAATGGCATTCTATAATATTTATGACATTCCATAACGAGCAGCTAAAATATAGATGTTGAGAACCAATTGTTCCAAAATATAACATGTTTTCAGCACCAGCTGTAGAAAGAAAGAAAAAAACCTCTACACTGACGTCATAAAGGGTTAAAGCTGGAATTTGTGAAACTGCAGTTTTGGTCAATCTTAGAGCCTGTTTGTTATGTCAAACATTCTCTTTGCTGTGTTTCAGGCTTTGTGTGTGCTGTGTAGCTGATTATGGTGTGTGGTTTTAGTGTTTGATTTGTGTCAGTGCGGTGTGAACAGCGCATTTAGTCGTATTACGCAATATTACGCGCTATATATACAAATGATTGATTTTTATTATCATTATTTACATTATGAACCTAGGTCATGACCTGATCCGAATCAATAAGGTCCACAAGCCACTCACGCCCAGTTATGGGCAAACATCTGGGGGAAAAAAAAGCGACAAATCAATACTCGCACGTTTACGAGAAAATCTTAGCCGCGCTTTGTGTGCGCGGCATTTACACGCTGTTCTTCTCCATTGCTGCCGTCAGCGTTACATGGCTCTTGTGGCCTGCATTGATCAGGGCAATGGAAAGGGCTGTGAACTCTGTTCCTACTATGGCCGACACAAACATCAGGAGTCGCGGTGACCCTGCGGATAAGATACCCTGACTGGAAAATGGGCCCCATGGACGAATAGGCCAGGCATTGATTGGACTTCTGATCCAGTGAGGTTTTTAAAGCTCGACATTCGTCGTAAAGGGGTGCCGTGGCAGTGTGTCGGTTAGGCGTTGGACTTCTGACCCAGTGGTCACCAATGATCAGGATTCGAGGCCGCGTTTTGGTGTCGTGTTGTGTTTTGGGGAAAGATTATTTCGCTTTTCCTCACCCCATCCAGGTGAGAACGGGTACCTAGCTGTGGTCGGGGAAGGTTAATTAAAGTGCCAGGAAGGAGAAGATTAGGCACTGCCTTTCTATGCTGAGAACTAATGGAGTCATCCGTCGGAACGACGGACGAGTAGGCAGGCAGGCTTACTCGACGTTCCGACAATAGCCTGGTTGCCTGACCAGCACAGGTGACTTTTTTTTAGTGAAGAGGAGTTGTGCAGTCCCTTCTCCACTCTCTCGCCTACCGAAGCTCACAGTCCCACAGGTGCAGATGCTGCCACGTGTAGGACGGCCTCGGCAGATGCAGGTTTTTTTCTTTGGAGTTCCGTCTCCAAGGAGGACTTCCAGCCAAGGATAAGAGCTCCCCCTGCCCTTTGGTCATCCTCTTCCGCCTTCACAACCGTTGGGAAAGGTTTCCTCCTCCGCCTGGTCCGTCGTTGGGTGACTCAGCACTAGGCACAGTGAATACAATGTCATCGCCCCGACGGCCGTAAGAGACTTTGGGATTTTTTACTCTTTGTCAACGTGGGAAAACGAGGAAAATCCCGGGTGTTTCGTGAGAGTCAAGCAAAAGCCAGGAATGTTCTTCCTCCTTTCTCTCATCTCTTCCTGGAGTTGGTCAAGATAATGTTTCTGTATTTCTTTGTTTTTCTTGTCATTGTTACCGCCGCTTGTGCTGGTGCTGGTGCTCTTGTTGTTACTGTTGTTGTTTCTGCTGCTGCTGTTGGCATTGTTGTTTTGTTGTTATGATAAGACAATAAACCCTGCTTGTATGTTCCGTACACGTTCAAATCAAAGCAAAATCAAGGCATGCTGTTTATAGCTTAGCTGACGACGAAAGGGCCATTTCAGGACTGAATATCCATCAGGTCCTCTCAGCTAGTCAAAGAGAAACCACAAAATAACGTTAAAAAACTCAGTTGAAATAAAGTTAAAAGACTAATCCACCCACGTCTCATTTAGCCACATCAATTTCATTAATGTATTCCAGGAGCTTAAAAATGTCTTTCTTTTCATCCATCTATCTATCTATGTGTCTATCTATCTGTCTGTCTGTCTGTCTATCTTTCTCTATATCCATACGTCTGTCTGTCCAACTAACTAGCCAGCTATCTACTTACCAATGTCTCTTTCCCCTCCCTCTTTCTCTATCTCCCTCCCTCCCTCCCTCTCTCTCTCTCTCTCTCTCTCTCTCTCTCTCTCTCTCTCTCTCTCTCTCTCTCTCTGTCTGCATGTGCATGTGTATTAATTTGAATGTGAATACGTGATCGCGTGCATACGTTTGCGTGTTGCCCCCTATCCCCATCTCTCTCTCTCTCTTTCTCTTTCTCTCTCTCTCTCTCTGTCTCTCTGTCTCTGATTCTCTGTCTCTGTTTCTGTCTGTCTGTCTCTCTCCCTCCCTCTCTCTCTCTCTCTCTCTCTCTCTCTGCACACTGCTGTCACTGGCTGGTTCATTACTTTGGGGCGGCGGTTCCCGGCAGACTAATGGATTGGTTGGGGGAAAAGTACAGTGTTTTTCGCCGTCCCTCGCCAGTCGTGCGCTTTATCGGTCAGTGGGGCGTTCGGTCAGCCAGCCAGCCAGGCAGTAGGTCCATGCGTCAGTCAGTCAGTCTGTCTGTCTGCCTGTCTGCCAGTCTGTCGGTCAGTCCATCTCTCTTTCTGTCCGTCTGTCTAGTCATTGAGTGACAGAGTTCTTGCAGTTTGATTGATGAGTGTGTCAATCAGAACGACCGCATGATCATGTCAGACCTGTACAATGATGTAACATACTGATAGAGTCAATCCGAAAAAGGTTGTTCGAGTTTTGAGACTGGCAAACTTATTCAGAATGTTCTTCTGCGACTCTCATGAAGTGCAGATTACATATATATATATATATAGAGAGAGAGAGAGAGAGAGAGAGAGAATGATGAAGATGATGATGATAATGATGATGATGATGACGGAGATAAGAGGTAGAGAGAGGGGGGACGTGTACCAATACAAAATGTTTTATTCAGCTTGAGGGCAAGATCCCTAACTGAAATGGTGATCATTTAGCGCCCTAAGTGCTGTCCAAAAGGAAACTCCTGTAGAAAAAAATCCACTGTGGTAGGTAAAAACACATACCATGCATGCACTCAAGGCCTGACTGGCACGTGGGGTCAGGCATCTGTGGTGTAGCGTATTTGGATTTGCCCGAACGCAGTGACACCTTCTTGAGAAACTGACACTGAAACTAAAAAAAAAAAAAAAAACAAGCAAGCCAGCCGGGGGGTCTTCTCGTTATGGAGAACACGCTATACCACCGTCAGGCAGTGTTAACAAATCACAGACTGCTATTCCGGGGATGGCCCTTGGTCCCCCGATTTATGACTTGGACAGTGGTGTGCTTGGTTTCTCTCGGTCTGATACAGCTGACAGAGGATGGGAGATTATCACAGGGACTGTGCTGATCTTGGTGTTTTTTTTCTGGTGGTCTGATACGGCTGCCAGAGGATGGGAGATTATCACAGGGACTGTGCTGATCTTGGTGTTTTTTTTCTGGTGGTCTGATACGGCTGCCAGAGGATGTGAGTATGTGCAAACGTGCGTGCATGTGTGTGTGTTTGCGTGTGTGTGTATGTGTAGATAGATAGATATGTGTGTGTCTGTGTGTCCATGTGTACGCTTGTGTTTTCGAGGGGGTGGGGAGAATCATGTTTTGATCAATGCCAAAAGGCCTATGTATGTGCTATCAATTACTCAAGCGACCAATGACCATTTATTATGTACCTATTTACCCTGTCACCAGTCACACGCGCGCAACACACACAGTCACACACAAACACACACACACACACACACACACACACACACACACTATGTATCCAATCAATGCTAGTCATCAACACCATAAATACCCTGCCATCAGGATCTTAAATCGGGAATGATGGGGGTTGGGGGGTCGGGGATGGGGGAGGGGATGAAGGTAACGTGCTGTGGAAGTCTGTCAGCGGCCTGTCAGCACTGTCATGGGATGGCCTGGTGCAGTGGAAGCGATGGTCAGAGGACTTGCCAGTCAGTGTGAAGGGCTGTCTGTCTGTCTGTCTGTCTGTCCAGTCGACTCTCACTCATTTGGTCTGTGAAGGATAGGGGAAAGGTGGGGAGGGGGAGGGGGATGAGGAGACAGAGAGGGATGGGGAAGGTAGTGACGGAAGAGGGGAAAGTAGAGGGGGGAGTGGGGGAAGGGTGTGGGTTCGGAGCATGACTGGCTAATTGATTGAACTGTCCATCTTCATCTGCTCTTTGTCAGGTGGGTCGAGGAGACGTGAGAGCAAGGCTGGGCCACCTGACTGACAGACTGACTGACTGACTGACTGATTGATATTATTGATCGATCGATTGGTTAAGAGAATGAGTGAAAGCAGCTGAACAGTTACACTGCATCTGGTCTTTCCGAGGTGAGAAAAAGGAAGGAGAGTGAAGAGACTGACTGGCTCGCTGGCTGGCTGGTTGGCTGACAGTCTGACTGATTTAAAAAAATATATATATATTATTAATGTCTAAGTATGGAAACTAGAGGTTGGCACCCTGTCTTTCGATCTACATTGATTTTCTATGCACACGATTTCAGACAAGAGAGAGAGAGAGGAGGGGGGGAACAGAGAGGGATATAATATATATAGATAGATATATAGATATAGATAGATAGATAGATAGATAGATAGATAGATAGACCGGAAATTGATGAAACGAAAATCATTAGAAACCATCGAAATATATCAATGTTATCTAAAGTTCATGTGGAGCACTTATAATGTTAAAAACATGATGGAATAGAGAGACAGACAGACACACACACATACAAATAGTCTGAGAGTGTACGAATAGGGAAATTCAAGATTTGGTAAGGCCATAAACTGAAACAGCCCTCCAAGAAACAGTGGGGTGAGGATGACGGACGAAAGACGGGGGGAAACTCGATGGACTGACAACACGGCACAATGGAAAGGGAATACCATTTGCAGAGATTCAGACTGCGACATACGGGCGCAATAGCCGAGTGGTTAAAGCGTTGGACTGTCAATCTGACGGTCCCGGGTTCGAATCACGGTGACGGCGCCTGGTGGGTAAAGGGTGGAGATTTTTACGATCTCCCAGGTCAACATATGTGCAGACCTGCTAGTGCCTGAATCCCCTTCGTGTGTATACGCAAGCAGAAGATCAAATACGCACGTTAAAGATCCTGTAATCCATGTCAGCGTTCGGTGGGTTATGGAAACAAGAACATAACCAGCATGCACACACCCCGAAAACGGAGTATGGCTGCCTACATGGCGGGGTAAAAACGGTCATACACGTAAAAGCCCACTCGTGTGCATACGAGTGAACGCAGAAGAAGAAGACTGTGACACACAACCGACAGATCTGGGGGAATCTTGTGAACGATTCTTCTGTGTGGCGACCGAGTGACTACTCGCGAAGTTAAGGGAAAAAAAGAAGAAGAAGAAGCAGAAAAAAACAACAACCACAACCACAGCTTCCACAACAACAGCAAGACAAACTGAAGAGGGTTATTCGCCACACAAAGAGAGAGAGACAGAGAGAGAGATTCAAGATACAAGATTCAAAAACTTTAATACTCAAGGATAAAGATTTTAGGCATTGCCTAGTCTTCCAATCTGTCCTTGTGACAACAAAAACAGTAACGATAAGACACAACAATAATAACAATAGTAAATACTACCACTACCATCACTACTACTACTACTACTACTACTACTACTAATGATAATTATAATACTAATCAACGGACCATCATCATCATAAAAATATAATGAAGGGAACACTGTCACACACTCGAGAGAGAGAGAGAGAGGTAACAAACATCCTCGTCATACCCGTGAAAGCATGATCATAAATCAGAAGTCTCGATGGCCAGGATGCCATTGTCCCTGAATTATCCCTTTGTCCTTCCTGCCGTCATGCTTCTGTTGCGTGCTGTTGTTAGGAAACTGGGAATGATAGGAGGGAGGGGGCGGTCGATGCTGACCATGATGATAATTCCAGCAGGGTTGTCGATGAGTTTCATCAATTAGAAGGGGGAGGCAAACGAAAACAATTGATGACTCCACGATGGCTTTCAAACAATTCGGAATACATGCCTTTTTCACGCACACATGAAAGCACCGAGTCGAATACACGCTTAAGAACCACAATAAACAGTCTGCTATTTGAACTACTAATGCGTAATATAATAAGTGTTTATTGACTGAATCAAAGGAATTGAACAACGCCACCTCTTCCTGCTATACCAATCACTCGTCCTCAGTGTGATCGACTACGGACTTGGGCTAACAACACCGTCTCAAAGCAACCTCCTAAAATTAGAAAGAGTCCAAAATGAAGCTATGAGGCTGATCCTTGGAACAACAAAAGACACGCCCACAGAAACCATGCGATACCTGCTTGACCTTCCTTCAGTGCAGGCCAGAAACAAGTTAGAACAGGTCAAGACCTACTTCAAAGCATTAGAAAATCCTCAAAACCCACTGCATGACGCAGTCAAAGAACCAAAAGGCAGCCGTCTAGGACGAGGAAGATCATGGATGGGGCAAGCAGAAGACACAATCCAGCTAGTATGCCAACTACAAGACCTGAAAGAAACAAAAGAATGGGAGAAAAACCCCGAAAACCTCAACCATCTATTCAACACAGTCATTTCACCCACTCTAGGAAGACATTGTCGGGAATGGCCAGAGGGCAAAACTGATGCGGAAGTGAAGCTGCTTATAGAAGAAAACAGTAAAGAAGAGGACATCATCATATACACAGATGGCTCAGTCACCAAAGACCAGTCTGGTTGGGGATTCACTGCGAAACAAAATGGAAAAACAATTTGGGAAGAGAATGCTGCCTACAAAGTCACAACCTCCAGCCTAACGATGGAAGTTGAAGCTGTGACACATGCCCTCCAGTGGCTATCGTCCATCCATACGCCCGGAAACCAACATGCCATGATTCTAACCGACTCAATGAACCTCATACAGAAAATTGAAAACGGAATGGGAAGCCCAGAGTGGCATAACGCAATGCGCAACTTTCAGATTAAAAAACTCACATGGTCATACTGCCCGGGACATGCAGGTGTTAAGGGAAATCAGCGAGCTGACAGACTTGCTGGTAACGCAACACCAACGAGCAGCCTACATCTAGGAAAATCGGAAATCCTCAGAAAAGTCAAAGAATACCAAAAAGAACAGGTACAAGGCCATCACACCATCGATCGCCTCAAAGAAATAGAAGCAGAGAGAGGGAGCGGCCGCAAGTCTAACATGAAAGGTAGAGCACGATGCTTTGCAAATCAAACAAATATCGGCATCATTTCCAAACCAACATTGCGCAAATTTCTTCAAAACGGAACAGAGTCTCTGTGGGCCTTTCCAAATACAATAGACTGAGCAACACACTAGACGCCACGTTCTTGGCATCAGAGATCTTTTCCCATCCCTCTTGCGGCCAGTCAGTGGCGGCTGTATGTGTTTGTGTGTATGTGTGGGTCTGTGCTTTTGAGTGCGTTTGTGAATGCGCGAGAGTGAAACTGTACACAAGTGTCAGGAGAGATATGTGTACGTGTGTGTGTGTGTGTGTGTGTGTGTGTGTGTGTGTGTGTGTGTGTGTGAGGGGAGGTGGGAGTGCAGGGGGAGGTGGGGTAGAGGATGAGGTATGTAGAGGAGGTGCAAGGTAATGTGTGTGTGTGTGTGTGTGTGTGTGTTGGAGCTCATGTACGTTTATATGTGTTTGACTGTGCTTTCATATGTGCTTGTACAAGTAAGTGTTCATCTCTGTGAGTGTGTGTTTGTGTTTGTGTGTGTGTGTGTGCCGTGGAAGCTGCGATACTTAGACTAGAAATGAGTGTGTGGAGGAGGGGGGTAGAGGAGGTGCACGGTAATGCGTGTGTGTGTGTGTGTGTTGGAGCTCATGTACGTTTATATGCATTTGACTGTGCTTTCATATATGTGAAACTGCATGTCTGGTGCATTTCTGTTATGCATGTGTGGGTGTATGTGTGAATGTGTGTCTTCATATTTTACATTTATTTGCTTATTTATCACCATTGTTGTCTTATTTATTTATTTATTTATGTTTTATTATTATCATTTTATTAGTATTACTAATATTATTACTACTACCTTTTTCTATATTATAATTATTATTTATTTATTTATTTATGCAAGCTTATCTATTATTTATTCCCCCGTTTTTGTTTTTTTTTTTTGTTGTTGTTTTTTTGTGTGTGTGTGTGTGTTTTTTTGGGTTTTTTTTTTTTTTTTTTTTTTTTTTTTCCAAGGCCTGACTAAGCGCGTTGGGTTACGCTGCTGGTCAGGCATCTGCTTGGCAGATGTGGTGTAGCGTATATGGTTTTGTCCGAACGCAGTGACGCCTCCTTGAGCTACTGAAACTGAAACTGAAAGTGTACACAAGTGTCAGGAGAGATATGTGTACGTGTGTGTGTGTGTGTGTGTGTGTGTGTGTGAGGGGAGGTGGGAGTGCGGGGGGAGGTGGGGTAGAGGATGAGGTATGTGAGTGTATGCATGCCTACACTGTGGGAGCAACAGGATATTGGAACGTATATATATATATATATATATATATATATATATATATATCTTTGTATGTACGTGTGTGGGGTTGGGGGTGGGAGATATGGGCGTATGTGTGTGTGCTTGTACAAGTAAGTGTTCATCTCTGTGAGTGTGTGTTTGTGTGTGTGTGTGTGTGCCGTGGAAGCTGCGATACGTAGACTAGAAATGAGTGTGTGGAGGAGGGGGTAGAGGAGGTGCAAGGTAATGTGTGTGTGTGTGTTGGAGCTCATGTACGTTTATATGTATTTGACTGTGCTTTCATATGTGCTTGTACAAGTAAGTGTTCATCTCTGTGAGTGTGTGTTTGTGTGTGTGTGTGTGTGTGTGTGTGTGTGTGTGTGTGTGTGTGTGTGTGTGTGTGTGTGCCGTGGAAGCTGCCATACTTAGACTAGAAATGAGTGTGTGGAGGAGGGGGCTAGAGGAGGTGCACGGTAATGCGTGTGTGTGTGTGTGTGTGTGTGTGTGTGTGTGTTGGAGCTCATGTACGTTTATATGCATTTGACTGTGCTTTCATATATGTGAAACTGCATGTTTGGTGCATTTCTGTTATGCATGTGTGGGTGTATGTGTGAATGTGTGTCTTCATATTTTACATTTATTCGCTTATTTATCACCATTGTTGTCTTATTTATTTATTTATGTTTTATTATTATCATTTTATTAGTATTACTAATATTATAAATACTACCTTTTTCTATATTATAATTATTTATTTATTTATTTATTTATTTATTTATGCAAGCTTATCTATTATTTATTCCCCCGTTTTTGTTTTTGTTTTGTTGTTTTTTTTTTGTTTGTTTTTTTTGTTGTTGTTGTTTTTTTCAAGGCCTGACTAAGCGCGTTGGGTTACGCTGCTGGTCAGGCATCTGCTTGGCAGATGTGGTGTAGCGTATATGGTTTTGTCCGAACGCAGTGACGCCTCCTTGAGCTACTGAAACTGAAACTGAAACTGACTGAATCAAAAGCCTTCCGAAAGTCTGTAAAGGCTACTAACAGATTGAGAGAGAGAGAGACAGAGAGACAGAGACAGGCAGGCAGACAGACAGACAGAGAGGTAATACCCTCGTCACACCGCCTGCAGCTTGATCATAAATCAGAAGTCTTGTTTTGCCAGGATGCCATTATCCCAGAAATATTTCTCTATCCTTCGTGTGGTCATCCTTCTTTTGGGTGCTGCGTGCAGTTGGGGAAGGCAGTTATGCGATGGGATGGGATGGTGGGAGACGCTGTTGATCATTATGATGATGATGCCAGCAGGGATGTGGAGGTGGTGGTGGTGGTGGTGGTAGTGCTACTGCGTTATATATTGATATGGTCTGGAGAGAAAGAAAGTAGTTGTGTTTCTGTAGATATACGTGATTAGTTTACCCATGCTGGTCAGTAAGCGCACGTTTTTATATATGGGTGTGTGGTTGAGTGTAGGTAAGAAGCATACGTGTCTTACAAATCTGACGGAACCTCACATTTTTGTAGCATTGCAGACAGCGAAGGGGAATATTATTAGATATACGCTTTTTTTTATTTTGTCGAACAAGCCTGTATAATATGGAACAAAATGATTCAAGAAATGGTGCTGTTGTTGTAGTGTTCTCTGATATGGGGTCATTTCTAAACAGTTCCTTCGTCTTTTTGACGCAATTTACACTTTGTGATGGAAGAGAGAACGAACGTACGAACGTTTTGTTTTGTTGTTGTTGTTTTTGGGGTGTGGGGGGGTTGTGGGTTTTTTTGTTTTTTTCAGGGAAGTGGAATAAGCATGCCTTTGCTTTTTTACGTCAAGCCCGCAGGACAAAGAAATAAAGTTAAACCATTCACAAAATAACAAAAGGATCTAGAAATGCAAACATCAAATGAGAGAGAGAGAGAGAGAGAGAGAGAGAAGGATGCGGGAGGGAGAGAAAATAATTTAAGGAGAAGGAAGAAAACAAATAAGTAAAATGGGTTTTTTGAAACAAAGAAATAAACATAAGAAAGGATTATGTAATAAGAAACCTCACGGAGATCGTAGCAGCTATCACATGCGCCTCAGCTCCATCAAGATGCGAAAAGACAATGTGGAAACAATAATTTGAACCGAAAAAAAATCTAATAAAATAAGGCAAAACAAAATTGGAATAATTCCGGAGGACCTCAGATTTTGCAATATCCAGGTCAGTGACAGGGGAGGCCACTGCGTTTGAAGATGCAAGGAAAACAGTTCGGTGCAACTGAAATATATTTCGCCGTAAAAAAAAAAAAATCAATTGAAAATGATTTTATGTGTTCTGTTTGATCACATAAGCATGCCATCAATATGTATCATTTTCATGGTCGCATTTAGCCGTCGTAGTAGTCGTAGTAGTAGCTATTGATTGTTTAATTGTTAATATTCTTGAAATGACATGTCAGAATAATTTCACGTGATCTCTTCGAATACTGAAACAGGCGCGTGTCTTTTACGTGTAGGCTTTATGTTTATAATGTGAATGACTTGATCATGCTAATTTCTCTTTCGGGATATAAAACTGACTTTAAAATCACTCGAGACACGACCGATTTCACACGAAGATCTTCTGCTGTTCTTGGAAGTGTCTTGGATATTCTTTCTTCGGAGTTTGATGCGATTTGCTTCCATTTGTAGCCACTAATTTCCGACTTTGGTCCAACTGTTCTTTTCGCGTGGATTCGAGAAAAAAAAATGAAATGAAGCATAACACCTCTTCGGCATTTTGAGAACAACAGCATGTGAAGGATAGTTTTAAGTCACGCAAGCCATGTTGTCGACAAGGGGAAGATTTCTGTTTATGACATCACTGGCAATGCTTTTAATCTTATTTCCTAGGGTGCACGGCAATGAATCCGGGTTCGTCGTAATTCTTATAAAAATGGTTTGTTTATTTAGTTAGTTAGTTAGTTAGTTAGTTATTCATTCATTTATCTATATAAATAACAAAAAGTATAATGATAAGCACAATCCCTGAAGACAGTCCCAATGGTTTAAAATGTTAAACGCTTCTTACCAATGGTGTCTTGGTTTTACAGCCTGAAGGTTTTCGTCTTAGACTTTCTCCTTTTTTTCCTTTTTTTTTTTTTTCTTTTTTTTTCTTTTTTTTCCAAATTATTATTATTTTATCTTGTTTAGACCCAGGGGTAATCTTTCATTCTAACGATGTATCGTCAGTATTCTCCAGAATATTGTGAGTTTGACTGAAACAAAAATCGCGAAAGAGCTTACGTTGGGGAAGTGTGTGGTTATTTTTGTGTAGTTTTGTCTTATTATTGAATGGTGGATAGTTACATCGCTATTTTCATGCATGTGTTTATTTTTCTGGTATCCTCCTCCTCCTCCTCCTCCTCCTCCTCCTTTTTCTTCTTCTTTTGATCGTTCGCCAGATGAACACCCAAGTCTCCGCAAAGAAGGCAGCTGTACGTTGCAGGTCATCCACACAGTCGTAGAGCTTCCGGGTGACTGGAGTTAGGTCGGGCCAGTACCTCTTCCTGAGCTACTCATGGAGGGGGCAGGACTGCAGCAGGTGATCTGTTGTCAGGCTGCCAGTCTCACATGGGCACCACGCTGAGTGGCCAATACGGAATTTAGTGATTCTGATATCCCGAAATGCGGAATGTAGTGGAATTGCCAAACACTTTCCTCCAGCGTGAACGCGAGATGAAGAGTGGTGGGTAAGGGTGTGAGGAGGTTGACAGCACAAATCTCACTGTATGAAAATAAAGAAAGAAAGAAAAAAATCACATCAGCAGCAACAACAACAAAAACAGTGACCGAAAAGACACGGGAACAAGCGCTGAACGAGACAGGAACGACAACTCCATCAGCACAATGGTCAGGGGTCGATAAGAAAGAATGGGTTTGGCACGGAATCATTATTGTATGGAGAATGACAAGCCTTTCATGTGATCCGTTACTTTTTTTTCCCCTTTCTTTCTTTCTTTCTTTTTTTCTCCTTTCCTTCTTTCTGTCTTTCTTTCATTTTTTTCTTTCTTGTCTTTTCTTTTCCCACCTGTCAAACTACCGTCATCTTTTCTTGTTCTTTCTTTCTTTCTACTTCGTCTCTCTCTCTTTATTCCTTGTCTTTCTTGTTTCCCTTTCTATCTGCGTGCATCGTCACCCCCCTCCTCCTCACCCCACTCCTTCTCTTCCTCATTATTATTTTCCAGGGGAAGGAGGGTGTGGGGAGTGAGGGGCGTGGGGGGGGGGGGTGCGTGGGAGGGGGAGTGTCGTGTACTTTCAGAAATGCGAAGAGATTTTGTTCGTCCAGTTGACAGCATTCGTGTGTGCTTTGTTCCCACAAAGTCGTTACAAATATGCATTGCAAAAGATGGCTGAACACAACCTTTTTATGCCTTTCTTAAAAAGTCAAGGGTAAAAGGAGAAAAGCGTAATTTTCCTTGTCAAATGCACATGCTGATGCCAACGTTTTTTTTCCCCCAGCATTTCATTGTAAATTTCTGCCCCACACACATTTGTAGGATGTTTATGTATCAAGTGGTTTGCTTATCTTTTTTTTTACTTGAGAAGTTAATACTCACAGGCAAGCACGTGATCAACATTAATTTTTCCGCATACAAAGATGTTGTCTATTACGTATATAGAAGCAAAGAGACAAAGAGTTATGAGTGAATGGTAAAGTAAAAACAGCAACAACAACAACATCAACAACAACAACAGTGGTTTGCTTTTGCTGCAAAAGTGTATGGTAGCCGTCTTCAGTCCTGAAATGGGCCGTCTGTGGTCGGTTGGGCTGAAGAGAACAGGAGTCCGAGAACGTCTTCTCCCTTAACTCTGTGAAGAGTCATTGTGGTGCCGTTGTTTGGCCTTTCTTTGTTCTTTCTAGCTAATATAACAGGTTGACATAAGCTTACATTTGGGCCAACAGCAAAGTGAGAGCTGTACGATCAATGGCTTCTCCGTTGCAGTGGGAAGTCATTTACAGCTTAGACTTTTGTAAACTGACACTGAAAGAACTGGCTCTTAGTGCTGCAGCCTTGGGGGCTAGTTGGCCTTTTAGAACCATCCCAACGCTGACTGTCCAAAACCCCTCTTAGTTGAGAGAGTGGGGATTAACTTAGGCAAGACACTTTCCATTTTAACTCAAATTCTAGCCCAGATGGTCAGGACAGCAGTTGCCTCCTCTGCTGTTCTGATGATCATAGTTGGACACGATGACTATCATACAATATGCAATACAAGTGGCGCCGTATATGATTGTTCACCAGATTTCTTCAGATCTGTCGGCTGTGTGTCAAAGTCTGGTTCTCTGGAAGAAGGTCCTTTTATTCAATGTTGCCAGTCCATCGTTTGTTTTAATCCTAATGGGCAACGGAGAGCTGACACAGTTCTTTCTCTAGTCTATTGTGATTCCAAGTGTGTTCAATCATATAAAGAAGTGGTAGATACGGAGACAAGTGTAGAAATGAGTGGCACTGCCCGCGGCATTTGATTAACTTATCTGTCTCTCTATCTCTATCCATGTGTGTGTGTGTGTGTGTGTGTGTGTGTGTGTGTGTCTTAAAACAACGGTAGATATCTAAGTTGGCCATTGTGCTAGTATCTCAACCGTTGGAAAATAAAGAATCATTCATTCCCCAAGCCCTCCTCACTTCCTCTCAACCCTTGTAGATGTCTGTTCGTGTACTTCCACGCACATGCATTGGCACATACTCTGTCTTTTTCTCCATCTGGCTGTAGGTCCCTCCGCCTGTCTGTCTGTCTGTCCACCCATATCTTTGTCTGTCTGTCTGTTCATTTATAGCACGCAGGATTTCCTGAGGAAAAAGACATCATTTCAATAAGCGGAAGAGCCCCACACTTTCCCAAGGGTGGGCGGAAGGACAGAAGGATAATATTCCACAGGGGATTAAAAGGAACTCTTGATTGTAAATCCCGAGATTAAATCCCATTCCACATGTACATATGTGAATGAGTGAGTGCGTGTGTGTGAGTGGGGGGGTGGGGGGGGGGCAATATCCAAATTTCTTCCCCTCCACTCATCTGTGTGAACGTCCACGCCTTGTTGTGAGCACTACTCATTCCGTCTGGAGGGGGAAAGCTGTGGCTATTGTCTATGTGTAGGAAGAATTTTTTGTTTTATGTCCCGTCACACATATCGGTGATTGAAGACATTTTGTTAAAGTATTTATGAATACATCTGAGTATTATCGGTTAGAAGGGGTGGGAGATGTGGATGAATGAAGGGTTGGGGGAAACTGGGCAAATGAGGGTAAAAATGTGGGTGAAATTTGGAAGACAAACAAAACAGAAAAAAAAAATCCTCTAAATGCAGTTACAGGAAATTACTTAAAGGACTTCGTAAGAGAGAAGTCGTTAAACGAAACAACTGATAATGAATGCAAACAGTCAAAAGCATCAACGTTCTCAGTCACTTGTGAAGACACACTTTCGTGTACAAAAGGCTTCATCAAGCTACAGTGAAAAATTGCCTATGTGTGTTTTTGTCCAGATATCCAAACATGCATCTCTCTCTTTCTCTCTCTCTCTCCGCCAAAGTATTCTCGAAATCCATGTATGTTTAAATTCTGCTTACTTATGTCTAGTATTAATGAATCTGTTTTTATTCAAGCTGTGTAGTTTTGTTCACAAAGCAATGAATGTGTGGATGCAAACTACAAAAATGTAAACATTGCCCTGTACACACAGAACATGTCATCACTCATGTTATGGGCCAGAGGCCTGACATTAAAATATTTTTGACTTGGACTTGGACTCTCTCTCTCTCTCTCTCTCTCTCTCTCTCTACATGATTTTTTTTTCGACCCAGATACTATCGACAACCTTGTCTCTTCAAATTGGTTCTATTGTTGTCTTGTACTGACCATGATGTTGTGCGAAATTTGTCTGTTTTTCTACAAAGCATTTAGATACAGGGACATTCTCACTTCTTAATGTTCCTGATTAACCAGATATATCCATAGCTGCATTGTTTTGATCTGAATGGCTTAAATGATATCATTATTGTCTGTTCACTTTCCCCTTCGTGAGGGGCCTAGGCCTAAAATGAATAAACCATCTGAATCTGAATCTGAATCTGAATCTCTCTCTACGTCCAACCGGGATTCTTTCAGTCTCTGTCAGTTTGAGACGATGCCTTGCAGACTGAGAGTGAGAGCAGATACACACACACACAAAAACAAAACCAAAAAAAAACAAAAAAACAAAAAAACCACACAGAGAGCATGGAGAGGCTTGGGGAGGATAGGGTGGAGGTCCAGGGTGGAGATATGAGAGTGGTGATTTGGGTGTGGGGATTGGAGGGTATGGAAGGTGGTTAGAGGGACTGTGTGAATGCGAGTGTGTGTGGGGGGGGGGGGAGGGGGGGATGGGGGATGGAGGAGGGGTGTGGGTGTGGGTGTGTGTGCCTGAGGGAACAGACACTGTCTGCACGAAAATGGGGGGGAAAGCCGAATACTGGGACGTGGGTGGTTATTAGTGTGTGTATGTGTGTGTGGCTGTGTCTATATGTCTTTGTCTCTGTGTGTCTGTGTGTGTAGCTCTGTGTGTGTGCGTGTGTGTGTTTGTGTGTGTGTGTGTGTGTATGCGTGTGCGGGCACATTGCACGCACACATGTAAATACAGGTACACACGTACCCCTATCGCTTACTCTGTCTGTCTGTCTGTCTGTCTCTCTCTCTCTCTCTCTCTCTCTCTCTCTCTCTCTCTCCTTCCGAAGTACAAACATAGAACATTAAATTTATTATATTTTAATTAAGCGAAGAGTCAGAAAGAAAGGGATTTTCTTTTTTTTAATTTCACATGCAGTTTTTTCATTCAAGCATAGATATAATATGTGTGTGTGTGTGTGTGTGTGTGTGTGTGTGTGTGTGTGTGTGTGTGTGTGTGTGTGTGATAGATAGATAGACAGATAGATAATGCCAAATCTTTTGCAGAGACAAATAAATCAGGTCTGATCTAGACCATTGTAAGTCATAGAATGATAAACACATATATTAGATATAAAACACGTCTGTAAAATAAAATATCAAAATATAAAAAAGATGGGCCTAGGTGGGTCGGGAGGGGGTGGGGTTGGGGGGTGGGGCATTTCATGTATGTCTAACGATCAGTAACTGCAGGCGGTATGAGACAGACGAAGCCACACGGCACAACAGAATCAGCCGCATCGTGGCTAGCTGGCCCCCAATGTGATGGGTATCGATCTCTCATTTTGCGATTCTCTCTCTCTGTCTCTCTCTGTCTCTCTGTCTCTCTGTCTGTCTGTCTGTTTGTCTGTCTGTCTGTATCTCGCTCTCGCTCTCTCTCTCTCTCTCTCTCTCTCTCTCTCTCTCTCTCTCTCTCTCTCTCTTAGTCTCTCTCTGTTGGTCTGTCAGTCGGTGTTCAAATAAAAATAATTTTTTTTTTATATAGCGCTGTAATACAAGCATAAGCAAGCTCTAAGCGCTTTATAATCCGGTACCTAAAGTGAAACAAGAAAGCATATAAAAAGTAGCAGAAACATAAAACAAAATCATTAATATTATAAAAACACAATGCATAAAACTCACAAAGTGACATACTATCAATACTACAACGGTTACACTCCAACACTCACACTAACACACACGCACAGACACACACATGATTAAACGGCTGAGATGACAGCAATTTTCACTTAAAATACATACATGTTTTCCTTTCCTGTGTGTCTCTCTCTCTCTCTCTCTTGCTATATGTCTTTATCTGTCTCTCTGTCTCTCTCTTTGTTGGTCTGTCTGTCGGTGTTTTTCCTTCCCTGTGCCCCTTTCTCTCTCGCTATTTCTCTGTCTCTGTTTGTCTATCTGTCTCTCTGTCTCTCTTGGTCTGTCTGTCGATGTGTTTTCTTTCCCTGTGTCTCGCTATCTCCTACCCCTCTCTCTCTCTCTCTGTCTCTCTCTCTTCCCTTCTCTCTTTCTCCACCGCCCGCTCCCCCCCCCCCCCTGCTCACACCACCCAACCCGCTCTCTTTATCCCTCTGTGCACAGTTGGAATCCTTCGACCCCGTTCGCATTAACATCGGTCGTTTATATACCCCCTACCTCCCGCCACCCTGTCCCCTGTCTCTCTCTATCCCGCTCTGTCTGCCTGTCTCTGTCTCTGTCTCTCTCTCTCTTTCTCTCTCTGTCTCTTTCTCGTCTCTCTCGAGCGTGCGTGACTGAATTTATATTTGATTGAAATCATGCGTGCGTTTCTGTGTTTGTCGTGACCATGCAAATTACTTGAGATGTGTTGACAAATATTTCTGAATGGCGTTGTGAGGCTGAAAGGACATTTAAAGCTACTGTCATTGTCTCTCTGTCTCTCTCACTCTCTCTCTATCTCTGTGTCTCTTTCTCAACCCCCCCTCTCTCTCTCTCTCTCTCTCTCTCTCTGTCCCTCTTTTGAAACAAACCTACATTAAGGATATCTGATTCCCACGGCCCCATTTTGTGTTTCCATCGTCTCACTAAATTCTGATCTTCCTACTACTGCCCCACAGCCATTCGCTGTTGTCGGCCAACCATCTTTATTGGATAACCTGCGCGTAGTTTATATGTATATTTTTTAAGTCTTTTTGACAAGTGAAAAAAGCCACTGGCTCCATATCTTTAAAACAACACAGATGCGCGAGTCACGATTGAAGATAAGGACAACCCCCATGCCCATTTGGAGCGCTAGAACAACAACCTCTTAAGACAGCCAGTACTCGTCTTTGCAATACCTGAAGAACAATCTGGACATCACTTTCTTCAGATAGCCAAAGCGTAGCCCCTCTTCAAACAGCTAGGACCGCCCCTTTGAAACGCCGAAAGAACAGCCTGGATATTACTTTCTTCAGACAGAACATCACCCCTACTTAAACCCCTACTTGGAACGCCAGAGGAACAGCCAGATCTTCAAACAGCCAGGACCCGCCTTTGGAACGCCAGATGAACAGTCAGGACATCGTCCATCCCCAAACAACCAGGACCCCCCGCCCCCTCCGTTCTGCCCCCCCCCACCCCCACCCCCCACCCCTCAACCCCTTGGCCCCCTTTACTTTCATCAGACAGCCAGGCCTGCCCCTTTGGAACACTTGAAGAACAATCTGGACATAACTTTCCTCAGACAGTCAGAAATTCACCCATCTTCAAACAGTCAGGACCGAACCCTTGGAACGCCAGAACAGCCAGAACTTCAAATAACTAGGACTCGCCTTTAGAACGCCAGAAGAGCTGTCTGGATGTCACCCATCTACAGACAACCAGGACTACTCCGCCCCCCCCCCCCCCCCCTTCCTTTGGAAATCCGGAAGAACAACCAGAACTAAAAACAAAATAATTTTTAAAAAAAACAAAAAAAAAAAAAAAAAACCAGAACTTCACCCCTCTTCAGACAGACAGCCAGGAATCGTCTGTGGAATACCTGATGAACAATCTGAACATCGCTTTCTTCAAACTGCCAGGACCCCCCCTTGGAAGCCCAGAAGTACAGCCAGGACATCACCCGCTTCAGACAGCCAGGACTGCCCCTCGGAAAGCCGAATGGATCCCTGATCAGGACGGTCACCCAAGACCCCGCTTCCTCCAACAGCGATACGCTCAGCAAGCAGTGCCAGACCCAAGCACTGAGCAGTGTCAGTTTCTCAGGGAGGCGTCACTGTGTTCGGTAGAGTCCATAATATATGCCACACCACATCTGCTAGGCAGGTGCCTGATGGAAGCATAACTCAACGCGTTTGACAGGCTTTGAATGCATGCATTTTCCAGTATATTATGGGTACCCATCATAGTGGATTTCATTTACATAATTTAGTTGTACTAAACACCATGTTTTTATGTTTTTGTCTTCTATCAGTGTGGGCTGCCATTGGAACCCCCGTTTATCGTCTCGTCCGAATGACTGGACGCTCAGTTTGATTTTCCTGTCCAACTTGGGAGAAAGGGTGAGCGCGTGATTCGACAAACCCAGGCGCTCTCGAACACTGTAGCAGGAAGATACGCGTCTTAAAAGATATGCCACCTCGCACGTTATTGAATAACATAACTTAAATGGCGCAAACAGACAGACAGACAAGTAGATAGAGAGACGGAGAGAGACAGAGAGCGATACACAGAGAGAATATTCCCGTCATGCACATGACAACCTGAACATAAATCAGATGTCTATTTGGTCGTTACAATCATAAGTCACAGGACACGGCATTACCGTACTACAGAATACAGAATATTCTATTGTCTCCAATAAGTTGAATTAATTTGTGGTGTAAACATATAAATCATACACGAGAA
>NC_134893.1:21319336-21329336 GCF_041734735.1 Babylonia areolata | reverse complement strand
CTTCGAAGCGTTCTTAACGGTTGCATTTCACAATTTAACGTCTGCTTCGACCTTTTCCTAATACGTAATGAATATCTATTTCAAAGAACCAGTCAAACATCAGCTATTTCTGGCTACTTCCGCGCTATTTCTCCTCTTTCCGCACCACTGCCGACCAAGGTTTTGTACAAACGAACTCTCAAAATCATGTAAGCAAGGACAGCAAGTTGTAGGACTTGAACTTTGACACACTTTAAAATAGTTTTATGTGATCGGATATGTTGAATGCGCATTACCAGTGCTGGGAGAATTTTAAGAAAGCACATTGTTGACACATCAGAACGTCAGTTTTCACAGGAATCTGCAAAATAAATTCGTTTGCAATTGGACCATAGGATATGTTGACGTGAGTCTATTTGTGAACGATGCTGTAAAGTTATTGAGCACTCTCAAAAGAGTATGTTTCAATGCGATGTGGGGTGTGTGTGTGTTATAACGTCTGTTTTTGTGCATGTGTTATCAAAACCAACAATGCAACAGTCTGGTGCGACGTTCCATAATATATTACGTCTGATGAGTTTAAGATCTGCTTCTGTTTTAATTGTCTTCATGTACCAAAGCCATCGTTCGCAATTACACTTACCCGTTCGCATTTACCCTCAGGCAACCTTGCTATTTCAAATGTCAACAAAAAGTTGAAAAGAATAAGCAGACGAACTTTTCCTGGTGAAGCCAGTCGGAGAAAGCCTTCAAAAACGAAAGAACTACGTTTGACTGTCGTACGACATGTAATCTTTACAGTGCACACGTTGAGCTGGTTGCTTCGACTGGATCGTTCGAAATTACCCATACCTACCCTATGACATACGGGTTTGTAATGTGTATGGATCACGTGATCTGGTGATGTCACACATCATGAGCGACACGAGAACCGTAAGATCACTTCAGTGTTTACTTTCGGCTTTCAAGATTAATATCACGAATGGGAATCACACCCGACATGTCCGTAGGTTTTTCCCCGAGTAAGTAGTGTATGAATAATAGATATTTGTTTGGATTTCTGTTGAACAAGACCTAGGAATAACATAGTTTAACTCCTCAGGGGTTTATTTCATGAATATTCATGGATCCAACCCCACCCCACCCCCTGCCCCCACACTCCCATCCTGCCATCGGAGAAGAGGGGGGGAAAACAGAAGAGCCGTGTCTTCCAAGGGGTATTCCTCTCAGTGATGCTCGATCCGGATTTTGATGATATCCACCAGACTGGAATGATAGTGTGAATTTGTTTTTCGTGTGTGTGTGTGTGTGTGTGTGTGTGTGTGTGTGTGTGTTTATTTTTATTTTTTATTTATTTATTTTTGTTTTGTTTTTCCATAAAGGTGCCGATTACTTAACTCTTGCATTTTGTTCTCTTCGTTTATCGAAAATGATATATTCAATGATTGTGTTTAGTTCCGTGGTTTTTAATCTAACTATGCATGTCATTCTTATCAAGTCGTTCATACAGTGACCCCGGAGTGAAATGTACTCAAAGAAAGAAAACGGATACCCACGTGCCTTCATTGAATCATTCTGGTCCAGGAGCCAGTTGCATTGCTTGGTTCTAACTTTTTGACAGTTACATGTGACTAAATGCCTACGTTGACCGAACTACGCTATTGGTCAGTTCCATACTACACACAGTTAGTAGCAGGTTACGGCCATACTAGGCTCTTCCGTCCGAGCAATGCAGCTGGCTCCCAGGCAATTTGTTGTACATTTCCGCCAAAGAAACGCTCCACGCTGACACTCTCGCTCTCGGGCACACATGTACGCACACACATACACACGCACGCACGCACGTACACCAGTATGTTCAGACACAGACACACACACACACACACACACACACACACACACACACACACACACACACGCACGAACGCACTCGCACGCAATTCACGGGAAGACAAGAAAAAGGCAGGATATGATAGTGATTTTGCATTGTATAATATCATCATCATCATCCGGCATTAATTTTGTTTCACATTGGAAAAAAAAAAAAAAATATATATATATATATATAATCATTTATGTGTGCAGGTCATCGTTGCTTCCACTGACCAGTCGACCAATAGTAGACAGCCTTGGGGGTCAGTGTGTAAGGCCAAGCATCCATCACCCAGACCTCCAACCCCTGACGGCAAAACAGCGTCCATCACCGACAGGGCCTGACCTCCACACAGACACGGTGTCATGGAGCCTGTGTCCCCGTCCTCTCCCAGACGTTGCTGATCTTCAGTCCTCACTTTGTCTCAGAACTTAAGACCAGTACTGGCAACCCGAACCTTTTAACCAAAGTCTTGGAAGCAGATGTATTTTGGAGTCCATCTTTCTCAACACTGTCTCAGTACGTAAGACCGGTGCTGGCAACCCGGGCATTTTAACCAAAGTATTGGAAGTATATGTATATTTTTTTTTCTGGAGCCCATCTTTTCTCAGCCTTCCTCCTCCTCCTCTTCCTCCTCCTCCTCCAACGGTCGTCGTCGTTCCTCAGGACCAGCTTTTGGACCAGCATATCTCCCTGAGCTTCATCAAGTCTGTGGTGCATGAGTCAGGTTCTTGGGGGTTGTAAGACTTTGATCCCACACCATCGGTATGTGTCGGAGGGATCTGTTCTGGACCGACAGTTGCTAATCTTCCTTCATCCCGAGTCGCCGATCTGGATACCCGGCTGCCTGATCCCTCGTCTCTTAACGTTGTCTGTCACTGGGGCTGGCCTGGATCCTAGTCTGGATTCCTGTCCTCGGTTTTACGGTCCTTGGAACAAACGATCTACAGTTTCCATCTTCATTTTGTTTTTTATGATAGCTTGGATTCGAGTCTTGACTTCTGTCCTAGGTTTTATAGTCCTTGGAATAAACGGTCCACAGTCTCCATCTTTTTTTCTTCTTCTTTTCTTTGGGGACTGGTTTTGCATGAACTGATCACAATCTTCCTTTGAATCCACGTGTCTGTGATCTTCCTTTGAGTGAAACGTTTCTGATCTTCCTTTCCATTCTAAGATTCCGATCTTCCTTCCAATGCAGCATTCCTCACCTTTGAATAGAGAATGTTTATGATCTTCGCTTGAATACAACAGTTCCGCTCTGCCGTTGAAATAATGATTAGTGGTCTACGTTAGAATCACATTCTGTTGTCTTCGTTTGAATAAAAACATTACTGGTGTGCGTGAGCATTTGTGTGCAATCAGTTTTTTTGGTGAAGACCTCGTTTACCATCTTCAACCATTTTTTTCTTGGGATTTATCGGGTTTATTTTCGGGAACTACGTGAAAATAATTCAGATCTTCTTCGCTCTACGTTCGTGGAATTTGCTTTGTGCTGACACTTCCGCATCTTTATTCTCAAAGAAAGACCTGTCTGTCCCTGGAAACCCTGTAGTGTCGTGATCGGCGTTGCTTTGCCAGTAACGGTAAGCAGTGCTATTCAAAGGGAACTTTAAAGTTCCTGTGACTACCGTGACTAGTATTGATCCAACACAGGGTCAGCTCATACACCCAGGAGAACTCCCTCCATAGTTCTTGGGACCAGCGTTGACCCAGCAGAACCTGATCCTCTGGACTACCTCGCACACCAAAGGTATCAGCCGTAGTACTTAGAACCAGCGTTAAACACAAAAGAAACCGATCCTCTGCTTCAACCGGCACACCCAAAGGAGCAGCCCCAGAGTTCTTGAGACCGACGTTGATACAGCAGAACCGAGTCCTCAGGCAGAATTGCGTTTAACAATTTACTGGCAAAGAGCCATTAGGGTCAAGTTGTTCAGAGTTTGGGTCCAGTTCCTGCAAGGAGGTTTGATTCTACACAACTCGGCAGGGACATCCTGCAGCACTTTCTAACGACAACCTCGCCCTCGCCACCAGTTCCCTGCCCTTCCCCTCTCCCCCATCACTCACCATGAGGCCAGCTGTGCACGCCAGTATCCTGAGGACCAACCGGTCCCAGCGGGCCCGGCGCGTGATGCGGCCCCACTCCTTCTCCATGCGGCGGCTGCTGCTGTTGGCCTTCATCGGCTCCCTCTTCTTCATCCCCGGCATCGTCCTCACCATCGTGGGTCTGGAGAAGACAGCCGAGGAGATGGACACCATGGTGCCCGGCAAGAGGATGTGAGTATTGTGTTGTGGTGGGCTGAGTGGAGTGAGAGCTGTCGCGTTGGTGGTTAAAGTTATTATGTATGATTGTCTCGTCTATCATGTTCAACTATGACCATCAGAACAGTGGAAGAGGCAACTGCTGTCCCGGTTCTCTGGGCTAGAAATTGATTATAGCGGAGAGTGTCTTGCCCGCGTCACATCCCCACTCTCTTTGCCAACAGGGTTTTAGGTAAGCTGGCCATGGATTGATTCCCAAAGGCCTGCTAACTCCCAAGGCTGCAGCACCATCATCAACTCTCCCTTTGCTGATGGCCAGACTGTAGGCTCTTGTCAATCGCTGTTGAGAAGAAAGCAGACAAAATACAAGAATTTTTTGTCATTCCCAGGAGAGAAATTGTTTGACGACACAAGCGTAGGCGCTACCTCCACAGAACAATACATTGTTTGATCAGGCTCCAATGTATCTCAAGGCCTGGCTAAGCGCGTTGGGTTACGCTGCTAGTCAGGCATCTACTTGGCATATGTGGTGTAGCGTATATGGATTTGTCCGAACGCAGTGACGCCCCCTTGAGCTACTGATACTGATACTGATACTCCAGCGTTTCAAGAAGGACATTTGACATAGTTTCCCATGGTCCAGCCGACCTCACTGAGCCATATCAGAACTCTCGAGGACTCTTATTCATTATAAATATATATTTAACACAGTATAGGATGGTTGATACATGCTATGCCCAGCGATATGTAATTGTTTTTATGAATACAAAGTTAAATACATGAACAAATAATTATTAATAAATTACTAAAATAAAACAACAGGAAGTAAACAAAGTATAATTATAAAAGTGGATGAAATACAAAACAAGATGCACACATTACAGACGTTAGACACAGGTGAATAACAACAAGTTCACCCTTCGCCCCATATAGAACATCCACTATCGAAAAAGTATGGAGTTAACTCTCTCCATACGAACGGCGAAAGAGACGACGTTAACAGCGTTTCATCCCAATTACCATCATCAAAATATTGCAAGCGGAAGGCTCTTATACTGAAGAGGTGAATGTTGACAAAGAATACTACAATTCTGACGACGGAGGCTAAAGTTTGGGTCATTGAGACACCCACTGGACATCCGAGGGGTCTGTGTAGAGGAGAAGAGAGGACTGGCCGTACTGAGTGAGTTAAAGATGCATGGTCTGATGTAAATTTATAGTTCGGACAGTTCTAAACACAGCCCCACATCAGAACTTAATAGAGTGCCCGCTGTGTGATTTTCTTTTTTGACTCATCTTGTTTAAAACAATATTGCACCTCTGGGATGGGCACAAAAAAAATAAAAAAGAAGCCTAATTATATGCAAACTGCATTTACTGTTATATTTTTTGTATTCTCTAAACGGCACTTCGACCTCTTATTCTGACACAACAACAAGAGGAGTCATTATTATCATTTTTTGTTCAAACAGGAACTTCTTTTGCTAAGCATGGAATTTTTATTTATTTTGCAAACGTTTTGGTGCAGATAGTAAAAAAGGGTAATTACTCTGTAATTAATGCTAGGGGACTTAATTTATCACAAGTGAGTCTTGAAGGCCTTGCCTCTCTTGTTTAAATTCCTCCTGACGGGCGATTCTTCGGTGTTTACTTCAATGCAACTTTACTTGGGGCGATAGTTTTAGTTTCCTTGTGTGTATGTGTGTGCATGTAGCATGTATGTAAACTGAAGTCTAATTGATATGTAGATATCTGACCCATGCCTAAGTAGTGCGTGGGATCATAGCGTGGATCAGCGTTCTGCCAAATCTGTCAGTCCGTTCTCCCCTACCTCCGTGTGGCCCATCATGGTTTCTTTGCTTTTGTATTTAATCTCTTTCACATAGTCGGCTTCTGCCTCGTGACTCCAGATCGCTGTGTAGCGTTTATGGGCTGTTGCTGTCGCCATGACGCCACTTTGAAGGTATTAGGAAAACACTGTATCACCAAAAAAACAAAAAAAAGTGTGTGTGTGTGTGTGTGTGTGTGTGTGTGTGTGTGTAGCTTCATTGCTTTCTACTGGTAAAAAAAGAAAAAGCATCATTATTTCAAAGAAGATTATCTGCGCATGTGTCTTTCGCAATTTTCTAATGCACTATTTAGCCCCTGCAGTCACGTGAAAAGGTGGTTTTTGTTTATTTGTTCTTGTTGTTTACATTTTATTGTCCATTTTCTCTTTTGTTCGGTTTTTCTTTCTTTCTTTCTTTCTTTCTTTCTTTTTTTTCGAAGCTTCCTTTCCGCAAAAAAGATACTACCAATCTATCTTAATCGAATCTGTAGGCACTTGCACTTGGTGCAATTAGACACGTTTCATTTTCCTGTATTGTGTTGAAGATGGAGGGAAAAGATTGTTCCAAAATAGGTGATTGATTGTTGCCATGTCTCGTATGCCGAGCACAAATCGCAACAGTTACCTGTCGTGCTGGCCATTGTAAACGCGTGTCAAATGGCGTCACATTGTCTTCCGCGGTGTAGCAGCCCGAAGATCGATTTCCTCATGAATAGTTTGTGTTGTTGTTGTTATGTTGGTGTTTTTGCTGTTTTTTTCTTCTTTTTTTTTCCTTTGAAGCAGTCCCGTTACACACTCCAATCATTTTGATCCTGATTCACAACTCCGCTGCGTATTTGTCTTTGAGGCATTTCCCCTCTGAGTGTGAAGAAGGGAAAAAAAAAAGAAGATTCCTTTGAACAGAAACTGGTTGCAAGTGGAGGCGTGAGAATTCACAGTCTATTCCTGGGGACGTTTTCTATCTCTGTCTCTACTACTGACACCCGAAGTGGTTACGAAAGTCTTTCAACGGATCACAGCCTGTGAGCTCCTTGCCAACATTTGGGCTGATGGGCTGCAAGCGTGGGAATTAGCGATCTATTCCTGGTGCCATCTTTTGTCGCTGTCTCTTCTGGAACCAGCAAGCGGCTGGAGCTGTTGATGGGGTCTTTGGGAGAAAGGGGGGATGGAGTTGGGGGTGGGGGGGGTAGGAGGGGAAGGGGAGGTGGGAAAGGTTGGGGGATTATGCTGCGTAGAGGGAATGAACGGGAATCATTGATCAGACTTGAGAAAATGGGAGCGCAATGCTTTTTAAGAAGATGTTTTCTGTTTTCGTTTGGCTGGAGATAGCAAGGCGCCAGATTTGACAAATGAATTTCACTGTATTTCATTCATCTATTCATTCATTTGTTTGGCTCTTCTCTCTCTCTCTCTCTCTCTCTCTCTCTCTATCTATCTATCTATCTATCTATCTCTCGCGCGCGCTCTCTCTCGCTCTCGCTCTCTCACACACACGCACACACACACACACACACACACACGCGCGCGCGCGCGCGCGCGACACAGTGAGAGAGAGAGAGAGAGTCATATTACTGAGAGGGAGTGGGGATTGGAGAAGATGGGAAGGTGTACAAAGGGAGAGAGAAAAAAGATGGGAAGGAGAGAGAGGTTGCAAAGGAGTATGAGTGTACACTGATCACTGAACACTGAAATGTTTAGTGTCAATAGCTGTAGAGCTCTAGTGTCATAGTAGGTAGAAATCAGAACAAAAATGGTGCAAAACAGATAAACTGTGTATCGAGTGTAGAGGATGGGAGAAGGGAAAAAACCTAAAGGAGAGAGAAGGAAGGGGGGGGGCTCCCTCTCCTCCCCCTCTCCTTCGCTCCCTCCCTCCTCTCTCTCTCTCTCTCTCTTCTCACTGTCTCCATATCCCCAGGGAGAAAATAGCAAATAGTTCTCTGTGTGTGTGTGCGTGCATGTCTTTCTCTGTGTGAGCGCGCGCGTGTGTGTATATACATATATATATATATATATATATATATATATATATATATATATGTGTGTGTGTGTGTGTGTGTGTGTGTGTGTGTGTGTAAACCGAGAGGCATCATCTGTCACTGTCATTAATGATCTGTCACATGCTGTGAAGTATGGAGGGGCGGATTCTTTGTTCTTTGATTGCACAACACACAAGTCGATAGCAGCAGATACATTGATAATGCCACGAACACACACACACACACACACACACACACACGCACACACACACACACCATACCACACCACACTACACGCACATACATACACAAACCCACACACGCGCGTGCTCAAGTGGACAGCAGTATCGAGAACGCTCATTCGCAAATATATAAACATGCACACTAGCACGCAAATACACACACACACACACACACACACACACACACACACACACACACACAAATATATATATATGTATATAGATAGATAGATAGATAAATAGATAGATACACACACACACGCACGAACACACTCACACATAGACGTGTGCACACACAAACTCGCACGCACATGCACATACGCTATTATGTAAACGTAAACACACACACACACACACACACACACACACACACACACACACAAACGCACGCACGCACGCACGGGCGCGCGGCTGCGCGCACGTACATGCATGGACACACAGAACGCGCACACTCATACGAGCTCCGCAAGCTATTCTCCGCGTTGCCTTACACATACCTTCGCTGGATGTCTGTGCTGTAGTGTTTCCAACGTGATCCCAAATCCTCTTTAACTCTCTCCATACGAACGGCGAAAGAGACGACGTTAACAGCGTTTCACCCCAATTACCATCATCAAAATATTGCAAGCGGAAGGCTCTTATACTGAAGACGTGAATGTTGACAAAGAATACCACAATTCTGACGACGGAAGCTAAAGGTTGGGTCATTCAGACACCCACTGGACATCCGAGGGGTCTGTGTAGAGGAGAAGAGAGGACTGGCCGTACTGAGTGAGTTAAAACTGCGTTCAGTTCAGCACGGCATTTATTGCACCACGGCAGTCACCACGTCAAACAGAATATTACACATCTGTTCTTGCTGTCCACCTCCTCCCCCCACCCTTTTCACTTCTCTTTGTGTGTGTGTGTGTGTGTGTGTGTGTGTGTGTGTGTGTGTGTGTTCGTGTGGTGTGTGTGTGTGTGTGTGTTTGTGTGTGTGTGTGTGTGTGTAGGTTTGGAGGGGGGGGAGGAGTGATGTGTATATTTGCAGTCCTCACACCACGGCATTCATCGCGCTAAATAGAATATAACGGACATGTTATGTCTGTCTGTCTGTCAGTCTGTCTGTCTCTGTCTCTCTCTCTCTTTCTCCAAGTGTGTTTTGTGTATGAGTGTGTGTGTGTGTGTGTAGTGTGTGTGTGTGTGGTGTGTGTGTGAGTGGTGAGGGTGCATGCGCGTGTTTGTGCGTGTTTGAAATATACTCGAATAAACCATCGTCATCCGACAACGCCGAAGTTACCTGCGCATAACCAGTTAACCACCCTCGAGATATATTGACGTTACGTAATTATCCACCAAAGACACCGCCGCCACCGGCAGTCGAAGCTAGCGCGAGCAGCCGGTAACTTAAGTCGTTTCAGCGACGGCCCAGGCTGCCTCGTTAGCAGCATCAGCAGCAGGAGCGGATGACATGAAAAATACGGATGAATAAGAATGATGAGCATCGCTCCGTGCACGTGAATCTCGTGATTTGGCCGCTAACGAGCGGTCTTTCTGGAACAAGAAACGACTTCACAGCTTTGTGGGGAGGGGGAGGCGGGGGGATGCGAGGGGGAGGGGGTGGATGGGTGCGGGGGGTGGGGGGGGGGGGCGGGGCAGAAGCTGAGGTTATAGATATGTATGGAGAGAGACCAAGAGAAGATAATTAACTCTTCCGGTTACCTTACGCTCCATCCTCCTTTCGCTTTTTTTTCCCGTCACTTTCAGCTCTTGAGTATATGTATATTAAAAGATATTTTGCGTCCAAGTTTTTTTTCTCTGTGACGGTGTCAGGCAAAAAAGTTGAGGCTTTGACGAGGAC
>NC_134893.1:21311836-21314336 GCF_041734735.1 Babylonia areolata | reverse complement strand
ACAGGCCTTGTCCCATTCGGTAACAGTCCTGGTCTCATTCGGTAACAGTCCTGGTCTCATTCGGTAACAGGCCTTGTCCCATTCGGTAACAGTCCTGGTCTCATTCGGTAACAGGCCTTGTCCCATTCGGTAACAGTCCTGGTCTCATTCGGTAACAGGCATTGTCCCATTCGGCAACAGTCCTTGTCCCATTCGGTAACAGTCATTGTCCCATTCGGCAACAGTCCTGGTCTCATTCGGCAACAGACCTTGTCTCATTTGGCAACAGACTTTGTCTCTTTCGGCAACAGGCCTTGCCCCATTCGGCAACAGACTTGTCCTATCCGACAGCCAGACTGTCCCATTCGGCAACAAGCCTTGTCCCTTCTGGTGACATACCCTGTCCCGTTCGAAAACAGGCATGTCCCATTCCGCGTGTGGCAGGTATTGACTCGGAGCCCTCTCTGTCTGCTGAGAGCAGGTGTGTCAACATGGGTGGCCAGTTCCCGAGACTCCTGTAACAAGTTGATGCAGTGTCTGGCAGGACAACATCCCCTTCTGTCCCATCAATCAGCCCCAGGCTGACGATCGCTTTTGGTTCTCGGGCTTGTTGTTTTACCACGTCTCTGGCTGCTGAGCAGTGTTCCTTGGCTGTTTCTTTTGTCACCAGCCGGCTACGTTTTGATTCGGGTTTACTTCTTTTTTTCCCGTTTTTTTCTTGTTTACACGTCGTGATTTCATCTTCTTACGCCAAGCTGACATTGAGTCACATGTTCGAGTACTGTGTGACACAATATTCGTGCATCTTCTTAAAGGAAAAGGATTCGTCTCAGTCTGCTTTACGACGAGCGCAATAGCCGAGTGGTAAAAGCGTTGGACTTTCAACCTGAGGGTCCCGGGTTCGAATCTCGGTGACGGCGCCTGGTGGGTAAAGGGTGGAGATTTTTCCAATCTCCCAGGTCAACATATTTGCAGACCTGTTTGTGCCTGAAACCCCTTTGTGTGTATACGCAAGCAGAAGATCAAATACGCTCGTTAAAGATCCTGTAATCCATATCAGCGTTCGGTGCATTATGGAAACAAGACCATACCCAGCATGCACATCCCCGAAAACGGAGTATGGCTGCCTACATGGCGAAGTAAAAACGGTCGTACACGTAAAAGCCCACTCGTGTACATACGAGAGAACGTGGGAGTTGCAGCCCATGAACGAAGAAGAAGAAGTCTGCTTTATGCGTTTCGGTATTGTGTGACGCAATCTCCTTGAATCTTCTTGAAGGAAAATGACTGGTCTCGGTCTGTTTAATGTGTTTCGGCACATCTTATTTCCCCTTCCGCTGGCTACTGGATCCTGTATTTTGTTCTGTCATTATCATGACTTAGAAAGTTCGCAACATCAGTTTTGTGGATGTGGTCTATGTTTTACAGTCAGGTACACCTTCAACATGACATGCCAGATTTGGAGTGATGTTATTCGGAGGTATTCAAGTCAGTGTGTTGTTGCAGGGTGTTGATGTTTTTGTTTTGTTGGGATTTTTATGTTTGTTTCTTTCTTTCTTTTCATCTGGCTTTTCGTGGCTTCGCTTGGAGAAGGTACACTTCATTGTTAACTACATTACAAGAATGAAAATCGAAATGCAAGTGAGAGAGAGACACATATGCACGAACTACAACAACAAAATATCATATACATCAGGCTTGAGGATACTGAGTTTGCACTCTTTCTGGTGATCACCGTATTTTCAAGAGCTCTTCTCACTTCTGCCCGAATGTCACTGACTGATGATTTATCATTGGACATGGACTTGTTCATTGACCAGGGACACTAGCAGACTGTCGACAAGCATGTCATCGTTAACAGTTAAAAGACTGAGATCACCGAGGACACATGCCGTCTTATGTCTTGCAGTACGTGCACGAACTTCTCTCACTTTTACCGCGACACAGAGAGAGATAGATAACAATAGCGATAAGTAATGGTATTTACTTACCAAGGCCATGGCCCCATTTGAAGTGATGATTACGTATTTTTCGGGTCGATATTTTAAAGCATATAATCTTATTGAATGCATGAACAGAACTGTATCATGGTTAACAAAACATCAAAATACGACCTTGTAATGGTTTACAAATATGTGTGGTAAGATACAGAGAGAGAGAGAGAGAGAGAGAGAGATCATTCACCCCATGAAGGCTTAAACAACTGTTCTTCTCACAAGGAAGAATGGTGGCATGATTCATCGTCATGTAAGTGTAACTCGCTGACGTTGACTTCGGTTTAACTGCACACTCGTCACGCCCGTACACGTCCGGTCACAGCCACAGAGAGAGAGAGAGAGAGAGAGAGAGAGAGAGAGAGAGAAACACACACGCACAGACAAACACACACACACACACACACAAACAAACACGCGCACACACACACACACACGCACGCACACACACACACACACACACACACACAAACACACACACGCACAGACGAACACACAAACACACACACACACACGCACAGACAAAC
>NC_134893.1:21286836-21306836 GCF_041734735.1 Babylonia areolata | reverse complement strand
AAAAACATCACCCATCGATTGGATGAAAAAGAGAACTGTGGATGAAATGAGAAACTGTCAAAAATGGAGAGAGACAGAACATTATTCACTTGTCAGTATGTAGCAGATTCAGGAGGAAGGTGGCAGAATAGTCACGATGATCTGCCAATACAGTGTTTGTGAGAGTGCAGGTTCGATTCCCACTCTAACCCTTTCTTACCTTGTTTGACTGGGAAAACCAAACCGAGCGTCTAGTCATTCGGATGAGACGGTAAACTGAAGCCTTTTGTGCAGCAAGCACTTTTCATTTTGCCCATCGCTCCTGGTGGAGCATAGGCCATCGACGACCCCTCGCCATCGCACTCTGTTCTGGGCTGTACTGGCCATTCCAGTCCAGTTGGTCCCTTGCTGCTTCAGCTCTGCCTCGGTATCTCGCAAGCACTGGGCGCACTGAAAATAAATAAATAAATAAACCGTGGCAACAAAAAGGGGTCTTCTGGCGAAATTATATATTTGAATTCCACCCTGATGGGCACACGAATACATAGTATGAACTCAAGGCCTGACTCAACACGCTGGCTTACGCTGCCTAGCAGATGTGGTGTAGGTATATGGGTTTGTCCGAACGCAGCGATGCCTACTTGAGAAACTGAACTGAAACTGTCAATATGCTGGTGCATAGCTTCAAAGAAGAGAGTCACTGGACTGCAAAATGTAACTGTGCTTTCAACATTGGTGGTTTTAGGGGAGGGGGGATGGCGGGGGGGGGGGGGGGGGGGGCAAGAGAAAGAGGCTGACAGACACAGGGGGGAGATGTGGTGAGATAAAGACTGAGAAGAATAAGAAACAGGGGTAGAGCCAATGGGAAGAGGATAAAATAAAGACAGAGAGACAGAAAAAAACCAAAAGTTTTCGTTCAAATTATACAGCCTTGCAAAACAGTTCCATGAAAGTCAGATTTAGATCATTATATTCAGGGCAGAAAAGGGCTGATGGCATCATCACTGATAGCCACGGCAGCAAAATGAAGAAATATAGAAAGAAAAAAAAAACGTTTATAAGAGAGATATTAAAAAATAATATTTAGAAAAATTCAACCTTTCTAAAATCCTGCGAAATGTACTTTTTTTTTTTCTTTTTTTTTTTAGAAATGTGCCATCACGCTTTCGAGCTCAATTTAAAATTCCCTCTCTCTGTAGCCATCATACCTCAAGGGCCAGTAAAAATCGCGTCACAAGCCGCTTGCTGGAACCTGGCTGACCTAAACACGCCGCCTAGTCGATTGGACATTAATAAAATATCAGCGGAATGGAAAACTGATGGCTAGAAAAACAGAACATTCAGCTGGGATCTTTGGAAAGAGAAGGGGAGGGTGAAAGAAGGGGGATGTAGAGACGTTATCACCGACCCCTCACCCCCTAACCCTTCGGCCTCTCTCTCTCTCTCTCTCTCTCTCTCTTCTTTCTTTCTGTCGTGGAATACGGGTTATTGGGAGATGAGTGAGGAAACCACATAAAACTTCATTATTCGTTTTATCAAAACGAATGTCAGTTTACCATGGACAAGAATAAAAAAAACATAGGCGTAGATGTTTTGTGTATGGAAGATCGGGCATTAACATTTTTGGCTGTGTCGTGCGAAAGTGAATGAGTGAATATTAATGTTAACGATAGTAATAATAATAATGATGGTGGTGACTATGAAGATAGTAATAATAATAATAATAATAATGATAATGATTCTCCAAGTCACAGAGAAAGACAGACAGACAGAAACAGACAGACAGAGACACAGACAGGGACAGACAGAGCAACTCCCCCAATGCCCTCTGGCCGTCAAAAACCACCCGGTTGTTCAAGCCTTTGAAATTCGCTTCCCAAAGGGGGTGGGGAAAAACCAACCCTATCCCGCGCCGCAGTTTGGAGTTTAATTAAAGTTCCCTCTCTCTCTCTCTCCGGCCGTCATAGCCCCGGGGCTCAGCAAGAATCACGCCGCCATTCGGCCAGATTCGGTCTGACACAAAAACGTCACCGGACCGACTGAAGGTTAAAATGTTCGTGGAATGAGAAAATGATTGCTGGAAAAACAGGTCGTTCGGTCCGGGAGGCTTTTGGGGTTGGGAAGAAGACTCCTATGTCTGCCTCTGATCTCGGTCTGTCTAATTCCCTCGAGGGCGTGGGGTTGGGGTTTTTTGGGGCTTTTTTTGTTTGTTTGTTGTTGTTTTTTGTTTTTTGTTTGTTGTTTGTTTGTTTTTGTTTTGTTTTGTTTTTTTGGGGGGGACTAGAGAACTAACGGACAATGCGTTTGGTTTATTTGTGGGGTTGTGACTGCAAAAACTGATCGATTAATTTGATTATAATGTATGTTTTCTCAGTGGGGTTTTTTTTTTTTTTTTTTTTGTCGTTCATTTATTCATTTATTATTTTTTCATCTTCGTTTCGTGAGTTTATTATGAAGAAATTGAAGTCTACTGCTTTGTCACACACACACACACACACACACACACACACACACACACACACACACACACACACACACAGAGTCATAGTTTTGAAACTTTATTTAATGCATATTTTGTTTGCTTCAGAAGGGAAAGGATTGCTTGGCCAGGATTCTTGAATGATGGATGGAGGTCAGAAAGTATGATGTATGAGTACTGCTCTGAAAACAGTTTGTTCGCTTCTCCGTTTTTCGTTTCCACATGCATATTCACGAGGGACACAAACGCACACACTCACACACACACTCTCTGTCTGTCTGTCTGTCTGTCCGTCTCTCTCTCTCTCTCTCTCTCTCTCTCTCTGTCTATGTCTCTCTCTGTTCGTCTATCTGTTTGTCACACACACACACACACACACACACACACACACACACACACACACACGGAGCAGAACTGTCTTCTGAAAGCCTTTCAAATGATTCTTTGAATATTAGGGTACCAGTTCTTAAAGGGGATAAAGTAGTGTTCCATTTACGTTCCCTGAAAACTGAGGGTCGGTTTTTTTTTTAGCAATCTCCTCGTTATCTCCCTGCTCACTGGCTAAATGATTTTTTTGCAGTTATGTCGATACCCCTCTACCCAGTCGCTGAAAAGCTCTGTCACCAATCACATCTTCAACCTTCTGCCTCGTGACTTAAGCCTTTAACAGCCATGACACGAAACTAAACGACGCCAGAATCGTTCGAATGTAGATAAATGGCTTAATTAGACAGATAACATTATTTATTCATTGAGTATCTCTTTAAAGTGAAGTGTTTTTTTACTGCTTGCTTGTTTTCATATATTCGTGCGTGCGTGCGTGCGTGTGTGTGTTTGTATGTTTGTGTGTGTGTGTGTTTGTATGTTTGTTTGTGTGTGTGTGTGTGTGTGTGTGTGTGTGTATGTTTGTGTGTGTGTGTGTGTATGTGTGTGTGTATGTGTGTGTGTGTGTGTGTGTGTGTGTGTGTTGTGTCCCCCCAGAATGTACCAGGCGGTGGGTCCAGCGCTGACCAGTCTTGGAGTGGCGTTCCTCTTCTCCGCCTGCGTCTACTACTACTGGTATGGGACTGGACGCCCCACCCGTCTGCCTGGTGGATCCCATCAGGTCAGAGGGAGAGAGTGATGGATGGATGAATGGATGGGTGGTTGGTTTATTCATATCAGGTCATTGCCCCTCATGAACGGGGTACACGGTGTACAAACAATACAGTATCTGCTTTTGAATAACATTCTTAATGAATTCGGTAAATCATGAAGTCATAATTGATCGCAAGTGAAATGCTTTGTATTAATAAAGTGAAAAACTCCTCACAATCCTTTCATTTTTGTGTGTTTTGTGTATTTAGTTTGTAGAGAGTGATAGAGGGAGATGGGGAGAGAGATAGGCAGACAAACAGACAGACAGAAAGACTGATATGTATTAAATAGACACACACACACACACACACACACACACACACACACACACACACACACAGAGAGAGAGACAGAGACAGAGAGAGGGTGAGGTTGACAGAGTGAGATAGTGTTGGACAGAGTGAGAGAGAGAGTGTGTGTGACTGTCAGACAGACACAGAGAGAGAGAGGGGGGGGGGGCGATCGAGACAAGACAAGACAAAATTCTTTATTAATTTCCGAGGATAATAGAAAAGCACTGGTGAGTTTTTTTACATCAAGTCCCCGCCCTGAATAGGGTCTACACTACACACTTCTAAATAAGAATTAAAGCACGGTGTTAGTAGTATACATAAGAGAGGGGGGAATTTTAAACACACACACACACACACACACACTCGATCACACTCACACACATGCAAACACACACATGCACATACAAGCACAAGCATGGTGTTACGAAAATACATAGGAAGAAATTAACAAAATGAAAGTTTCATACACTGACAGCATACTCCACACCACAGATCAGAATGGGGGACGGCGGGAGAGGGAGCTTCTCAGTCAACCGTACACAAGTGACAAACATTATCAATATAATGAGTAATTTGCATAACACATTATAGCATAAGGTGGGAAAGGTAACGCTTTTTTAAAGGTGGTTGGGCAATGGTGTTTAATTGTTTCTGGGAGTGAGTTCCATAGGGTACGGGTGGCGCCTGACTGAATTAGAACAAGTCAGTTCTTGGGATTTGGATATGGACTTTTGGGGGAGGGAGGGGGGTTCCTTGATGAATTTACAGAAAATTTGTTTATGAATGTTTCTAGTGCATTACCTGTCATAATCTTGTGCATTGTAAATCCTTTGTTGTACTCTAATCTACGGATTCGTAGGAGAATATTCGCTGAGTCCAGAAGGGAAGTCTTTTTAAGGAGTACCAGCTTGAGCCTCCGTTTATGAAGTTTCAGTAATGGGTTCATCGTGTTCGTACTCGCAGCGTGTTGATGCATAATCTATTGTTGACTGGACATGTGCTTGAAACGAAACAACAATTTCCGTAAGTGAAGGTCAAGGAAATGCTTGATTTTGGATAGTTGATGGGTTTTCTGGGCTGTCTTTTCGCAAAGGGAATATATGTGAGGATTCCAAGTGAGATTGTTGTCGATTATGATTCCCAGAACTTTATGACCACTGACCTGTTCCATAGGCTCACCTGTAAGTTGGATGGAAGGAAAGTTATCGATAGTGTTTTGCCTCTTGTGTCTGGTTGAGATCAACATGCATTTTTGTTACAGAAGAGACATGTGGTTTAGTTTGGGCCATCTAACGAGTTCACCAGTACTTTCAATGTTAGTATGAGAAGTGTGGATTGTTGTATCATCAGCAAACAGTTCGAAGACGGATTTCATATGGAGCGGCAGGTCGTTTATATCTACAGAGAATAGTAGAGGGCCTGGAATAGACCCCTGAGGAATACCATAATTAAGTCTTGTTATTGTGGAGCCTGATGTACACATGAAATTATATATATATATTCTCTTCTTCTCCTCTTATTATTATTATTATTATTATATTTTCTTTTCTTTTTTTTACACTTTGTTGATAATCTGTGTTCTCTCTCTCTCTCTCTTTTTTTTTATATCCGTCCATGTGCTTCCCCCTTGGTCTTCACCACGATTGGTCAACCTGTTCCTTCTCTGATTGGTCGACACACCCTCCGCTGCAAATGTCCGATTGTCTACGCACGATCTTCCACTGGCGATTCACCACTGACCTGCTGTGATTGGCCTGGTTCCACGTGTTTTTCTGTCGTCCGATGACCGCTAACGGGAATGTCATGATCTCATCTGGGCTGTGTCGGTGTTGGAATTGTGAAACATTCATCACTTTCATCACCTATCATCCACTATGCTTCCTTTTTTTTTTCTTTTTTCTTTCTTTTTTTTTAACCCCAAACATCCTCACACGCTCATCGACTTTACGTCATCGTGTTCACCCATCGTCACACTTACGTCACTGTTTGTTTTTATTGTTGTTTTGTCATTGTTTATTTGTGTGTTGTTGTTTTTTAAATCATGTCTTCAAAATCAATTCACTTTCTTTTAATGCATCACTGTTAAAACGTATGCGTACTTTTTTTTCTTTCTTTTTTTTAAACTCTATCATGAACTACACCTTATTCCTTCGTCGTCAAAACACCATACAATAAATTCATTGTTGTTCACCACCCCTCCCCCCCCACTCACCCCCCCCCACCCACCTACCCCCATCCACACCCCACACCCCACACCCACACACCCACACCCACACACGCTTTTTCTCGTGGGGTGGGGGTTGGGGGCGGTGGTGGGATTGCCGCAAGCAGAAGTCGTTCCACAGCTCCACCAACTCGGACCATGACCACCACGGTCATCACGGCCACCACGGCCACCACCACCACCACCACCACCACGTCGAGGCGGACCAGCTGGAAACGCCGGACGGAGGGGAGGAAGGGAGGAGGCTGAGCTTCAAGGAGGAGGGCGGAGGGCTGAACCACACCCCCCGACCCTCCCCCAGGCACGCGGGCGACATGGAGGGCGAGGAGGAGGAGCAGGTGCCTTTGAACGCCGCAGCGGCGTCCTGTGAACACGGCGATGGGGGAAACCTGTAAGTTGGAGAGGCTGGGTGGGTGGGTTTGTAGGGGTGGGTTGGGTGGTTGGTTTGTTGGGTGGGGTGGGGTGGGTGGGTTGGATGGATGGGTGGGTGGTTGGGTTGGTTGAATGGGTGGATTGGTGGATGGGGTGGGGTGGGTAGGTTGGTTGGATGGATGGGTGGGTGGGTGGGTTGGTTGGGTGGATGGTTGGGGTGGGTGGTTGGGCTGGTTGGGTCGGTGGTTGGGATGGGTGGATTGGTGGTTGGGTTGGTTCGGGGGGTGGTTGGTTATGATAGCTCACTGATTGGGACGAATGGTGTGATGGCATGAAAATAATTGTATGTAAAGGTCCAGCCTGAAAGGTTGGCTCTGCGATTTTAGTGTTTTAGTGTGTGTGTGTCTGTGTCTGTGTGTGTGTTTATGTGTGTGTCTGTGTGCAAGTGTGAGTGCATACGTGGCACATGCATACGCATTCTAGAGACTGACTACCCACAAGGGGATCGTCGAGGTAAGCAGTTACAAATTAATATGTGTATGTTTTGAGAGAAAAGCTTCTCTTTGAGACTAGAGGAGTGTGAAAAGTGGCACGGGGAGGGGGGGGGGAGTAGGCGGATGGATGAAGGCAAATAATTATGTCAATGACTACGGTTAGTTTTTAAATAGCGATTCGCTTCTTATTGATACTTTCAAGAATAACCATGACTGAGAATCGGAGTTCGAGGCCCCGTTTTTGGTACGGTGTTGTGTCCTTCGGGAAAGGCACTTTACTCCAATTTTCCTTACTCACCACAGGCTTGAACGGGAACTTGAGAAGGTTAAAACAGAAAGAGAGGACTGGGCCTTGCTTTCCTATGCCCAGTCCAAGACAGAGCAGGACCTTTTAGCCTTCACAGAGAAATATCGGTTAAAAACACTTAATCAAAGACGGATCACTTACAGTAGTGTTGGATTATTATTTCCCACTTCTCAAAACGTTTTTTTTTTTGTTTTTTTGTTTTTATCAGCGGCCAATAGTAGTAATTTCGTCACGCCACCGATTCCGCGAATGTTGACCTACATTCTGGATTGGATGTTGGTGGCTGCAGGTCAGCAGAGGTATGGGAAGGACTAAGAGAGTATGATGACGGAAAAAAAGACTAGTGGAGTGTCTTGATACTCAGAAGATAAATCACCCCCCCCCACCCACCCCTCCCACAATCCTCGCCTCCCACTCCCGCACACATGCACACCCCTTACCACCTCTTATCCTTTGGTGTCCCCCACCCCACCCCTTCACCCTACCACACCACCCCATCCCCCTGCTTGGAACTAAAAAGAAAACCACCACCGTCATCTCCCACCTACTACACCCACCACCCTCCTCTCTCGCAACACCTATACCAGCCCCTGATAGACTACCCTACACACACACACACACACACACACACACACACACACACACACACACACCTTCATTGTATCGATTTTCTGAGCTTCCTGTGTCTTAAGTACCGGTGGAGAGGCGGGTGGAAGGTGAGGGTGGGTTGGGGGCGGTGGGGGGAGGCATGTGGAGCCAGGGCCCCGCTAATGAGTGTTTCTGTCTCTTGCTGCAGGCACACGCACCCCGACGCCGCCATTCGTCTCGGCCCGGAACCGGAAGCCGAGGACGACAACGACGCTCAGGAACGGGAACTCCTCGTCAACGGCGAGATCCCGTACGCGGACGAAGCCCCGGTCTGAGTTCCCTCCCTTCCCCCGGTTTTCTCTCTCTCTCTGTCTCTCTGTCTTTCTGTCTCTCTCCGCTACATTTCATCATTGTGCTGCCGCCAGTCGCCGTGCAAGAACCTCCCTCTCCCTCCCCCTTTCTCTATATCCGGCTGGGGAGGGGGCAGGGAGTGAGTGTGTGGAACTCTCTTCCATCCTACCACGGTGGAACTTTTTGACGGGGACTGAGTGTCGCTTGCTGGGGGGGAAATCTGGGAAGAATCTGACATTTTACACACACACACCCCCTCCTCAAAGACCTCCACCGCCACCACTACGCCCACCTTGTCCCTTTTCCAGGCCATCCTCCTGCTTCTTCTTCCTCCTCTTCCTCCTCCTCCTCCGCCGCTCCGGCCTCCTTCCTCCTCTTCAGTTTTTGCTTCGTGTTGTGCTCTGCTCAAGTCACGTGGCCTTTTTTCATTTTGACATATTATGTGGTGGCAGAGTTGGGTTCTTTTTAGACCTGTGGCAGAGGGGATTTTTGTGTGTGTGTGTGCGTGTGTGTGTGTGTGTGTGTGTGTGTGTGTGTGTGTGTGCGTCCGGTTTTTTTTTTTTTCTTGTGTCTCGGCAGCTAGCGTTCATCGGAGAAGGGGACGTCACTGATGATGATGCTGTGAAACTCTTGCCATGTTGTAAACATATGCGTTTGTCCGTCTGTCTGCCTGTCTGCCTGTTTGTCTGTCTGTCTGTCTGTCTGCATGGAGGTCGGACATATGGAGTTAGACATGTAACCACAGAGGATGGAAACACGCGTAAAGAGATGACGGTTGTTTTGTTGTTGTTGTTGTTTTCATGGGTGACTAAAACTAATCTTTGAAGACGGAAGAAGAAAATACCATATCAACAGTCGCATCAACCGTTATCAAATGATTCATATCGGTACAGGATGCTTCAATCTGCCAGTTGCTCACACGGTAAATCAACCAAACAGTCACTAATTCAAGCACTTGTTATAACTACGAAGCCAAGCATTAAAACAAAATCACACCAAAAAAACCCAGAGTACATCGTTCAATTATTTATATCAAGCATTACATTCCATCTTTGAATTTTGCCTCTGGTGAATGCTGTCTTTAGTGACGTTGTTGAACTTCGCTATTCGTAAAACATACAAATGGTTCTAATATTGTAATGATAATAACAGTTTGCTTTTTTAAGAAAAGAAAACAACACCCCTCATAAATCTTAACTTCAGTCTGACGCAAATCCTCTCTCTGGAGGCCAAGTTTGTGTATTCTTCCTCTGGATGTTAGGATTTCAGAACGATCTTCCGTGTGATGTGAGTGAGATGTGGAATAAATCAAAAACCACACATATACAACAACAAAAGAACGTCTGGTCCACGTCACATGGGACGAATGACAAGGTGCTGTACTTTGAGTGGTGGCGTTGAGAGAGGGGGCGGGGGCGGGGGGGGGGGGGACACTACAATCATCGTCTCCACCCACGTGGACACGGACACAACGGTATGTAACTATCAACGTGCCTTCGACCTGTTTACGGTAGTTGAATGGACGTAGGCCTGCCGAGGAGTACTGTCTGTAGCCAGTCACGGTTTAGTCTGAAGACCTGGACGGGGTGAGTTGTCCGTTTTGAGAATGGAGCTGGCGGAGGTAGATCAGATGAGAACAGAGCGGAACAGGATAGAATACTGTCGCGAAACCTCAACGTTTATAAGACGCAAGGCCATGCAAGTAAGCTATATATCCGGTTCGTTGTTCGTGGGGCTGTGATCAAGGCCTAACCAGCGCGTTGGATTTAAGCGAAGGTCAGACTTTTTTCTATTTTTTTTCTAGTAGATATGGTGTAGTGTACATGGATCAGTCCGCAACTTTTTACACCATTTTGAAACAGAAACTGATTGATGGGTATGTGACGACAGTCGTGGTATCGCTGACGTCACCATTAATTAATGTGACGTCAGACATAAAGTCGTCGACCAGATTTGTTAAAATGCTTAAAACTGTGGCCTGAAAGTTTCGTTTTTACATAACCGTTCGTTTTGTTGGTAGATTATTATTGAGTTTAAGCAGAAGTATTAAAATTACTTCCTCAGACGTTTAGGGAGTTAAAGAATACGGAAAATATCTTACTTTCGTTAACAATTTTGTGCTGAAGGTGCAACAAATGTTACTATGAGTAGCCTAAACGGCTTATTTTGGAAGATTTTTGCGCAAAAGGTTCAGAGAATTGAACGTATCAGTAAGTAGCTTATTTCGAAAGATAACTGAACACTTAACCCGAACTTGGGGGCAGGGGGTGGGTTGACTGCACCCAAGTTTGACCCATAAGTATATTACCATTAGTTCAGAATGGCTGTGTAGAAGCACTGAACCACGTATACCACAGCTACTATTGTCACACGACAACTGACCCTGTCCAATAGTGTAGGCATTTTACTCAACGCCTAGAGTAGCTGACTAGACCCACACGACGTTCCGGAGAACCTGTGGAAACGATGTTGACCTTTTTATTTCCATGGCTGAGCATGGCGTCCTACCCAGACCAGTGTAGCCAGACAAAGACAGCCAGTGCCCACACCAGGGGGAACCCACAGACTTGTACAGGTCTGGAGGAGGATTCCCCAGCTCGCCCTTCTGACTCCAGGTGTGTGTTTGCAACATTTCGATCAGCTCATTATCGCGCTTTGATTCAGCCAGCCACAGACTTCAGTGCAATGGGTAAAGTGAAAAGCGCACATCAAAGATTGTGTCATTGTGCATAAAGACTGATCGTGGATTTCAATATCATACTTTCTTTTGTGTGGGATGTCAAAGAATGTGGATGCTGTGGTCCTTTATTCCCCCCCAAAATGGATTTGGGTTCACTTGGAAATTTGTGCATCTACGAGCTTCTCTGCGAAACGAGTATCACACAACAGATTTTGCTGCACACCAGCATGCGGATGTCATTGTGAAAAACAGCCACAGATACTCCGTGCGAGCTTCGTGATCAGTGTGCTAACGTGGCCATGGACATGTTAGCTTTCTGTCCAACTTGGGTCCTGTGTCGTGGGAAATTGTTTTCCGCTAAAAGACCTACGTGTTAAAAAAAAAAAAAGGAGTTGTGCTTTGTCGCTCACTTTTTGGTTCACGGTCTTCGTTTTGTTCCCATTCCCAATTCCCTCCACACGGCATTTATTGCATGATGTAAATCTTCACCTGTATACATATTTCACCAGAAACAGAGATGATGTCTCTGGATCATGGAATGTAAACAGGTTTAAATCAGAGACAGTGGACCAGTACATTACATGTCTTGATTTGAATTTTGTGGTCCAGATCATACAACACATGCTTAATGTTGTCTTCGCCATAGCGAGCGACGAAATAAACAGAACATGTCGGACGATTCTTGAGAATGGATTCTGTGACTCAAAAGGGACACATCTAAAACGTGTTGTATGTGACTGTGCTTTTGCTCTTACGGGACAAAGAAACTGTGTTGTGTTTATTTAACCTTCAATACTCCCCGTGTCTTCGAAGGTTCCCTGTACAAATATTACGTGCATTATTCTTTCAAGAGCATCGCTGTTCTTCTGTCTGTTCAGCAGCATTACCTGCTGTGTCATCCGATTTCCTTTCTCGCCAGTCTCTGGGGTTCCTGTGGAAAGAAGCATCAGCATATACTTTCGACATGTTAAATTAATTCTTCCTGTTTTACAACGTTACATGTCCACTTTATTCCACTTTGTCCTTATGTCTTCATTTTATTCCAACGTCTTTACACTTTTATCCAGTTCCAGTGTATTACACCTTCTTCCAAGTTCACCGATTTACACATTTATTCCATGTGGGTTTTAACTTCATTTTCTTCCAATGATATACCTTCATATGATACCCCAATTTTCTCTCAGTTTCGTACCTTCAAGTTTCACGTTCATTTTGTGGATATTCTGTGTTACATATTCATTTTGTTCCAACCTGTCGCAGTTATATTGTTATACCCGCATCCTGCTCTGCTGTGTTATATCTCCATTCCGTTCCATTGTGTTACATCCATTCCATCTTGTTACAATTCCACTGTGTTACAATTCCATTCTCTTCACTATGTTTCAAACTCCATCCATTGTCCAAAGTTACATGGTCATTCTGCCCCATTATGTAAAAACTTCGTTCTCAATATATGTACTGCACTTTCATGCTATTGATATATACATGGTTTACATCCACCACCTTCTCCCGAATACCAGCGTTACATTCCCCCCACGCCACCCCACACATCCCTGCATCCTGTTACCCTGTATTGTATCCTCACCCCGTGTTACATATTTGCCCCCTTTCTTCTGTGTTTTATACCCGTCACCACAATCCCTCTTTTTCCTCTGTTGTCAACGAAACACCCGAGGCTGGTCCTTGCAGTGTAGTTTGTTGACGTGTGTTGAACAAGTTGCTTCCCTTGTCTCTTCCCTTTTTGTGTGGTGGCACTCTGTGCGTAAAGTGGTTTCTTCTTGACTTAAAAGTGCTTGGAACTGTCGCGTCAGACCGGGATCGTTAGGGATTTTGACGCATATTTTGCACGGCAATTGCAGGATTAACGAGGATTTGAGATTTCGTTGCGTGTACTTGTTTTGAGTAGCTAAGGGTTTGAGGTCCATGTTCCTTGAACGCCAGACAAGGTTTGCTGAAGTTTTGAGGGTTTTTTTGTTGATGTGTGGCACAGTGTCAGGGAATATTTAATGTGACAGAAAGTTAGTGTTGGTGTTTTCTAGTCCCTTAATCCCACCCTTACGTCATCCTGCTTTACAACCCCATCTTAATGTCAACAGAGAATAGGACCCTAAAGGTACTAAATCATCCAATCATCTTGTGAGGTTGATGTGTCTTGAGCTTCAAAGAATGGATCGCCAAGGATTTGATGATTCTTGTTGCATGATGCCCAAATGATCAATTGGTTAACAAAAAACAACAACATAAACAACAACAAACAAACAAACAAAAACAAACAGATTGAAGACAACTGTTACTAGGTATAGCTTACTTGGCGCTTAATAGGTGTAGGTTGCTTGGCGCTTAACTATCTTTATCGTATGTTGCTTGATGAAGTCTCCCGTCGGTCCGACGGATGAGTAGGCAGGCAGGCTTATCTGTCGGTGTGTCCTCATATGGGAGAAGAGGCTTATAGCCCTGCCAACGGCCAGGGCCATAATTATCAGTTCGAAAAATATATAAATACCATTCCCGTAGAACACGACTAGGGGAAAAACAACAACAAAAAATCACACACACACAGACAAAAAAAACAACAAAAAAACCAAAAAAAACGGGCGCTTCAAACGAAGCCTGACAAGGATGTAAGGTTCTTGTAATATGACTCATCACAGGACAGGCGAGGGCTGTAAGACATACCGGAACAATGCAAACTTGACACTAACGGTGGTGGTACGTTGCGAGTTGGACTGAAACGGATGTCAGTCCCATAGAATGCTGATCATAGTGTAGCGATGGTAGCATCAGCGGCAACGATAGTAATGAAAATAAAATGGCAGCAATAATGATAATAATAATTAGTATCTATATAGCGCCGAATCTGGTGCACAAACAAATCAAAGCGCTTTCAAACCAGTCATTCACACGCATAGCTCCAAACATGAGAAACTGAAAGGCAAAGAAGAGGCAGGGGACGGAAGCTGTCTTGGAAAGAGGTGGGCTTTAAGGCCAAACTTGACAGAGCTGAGTATGGAGACCTGACGTAGCAAAAGAGGAAGCTTATTCCAAAAACAAGGTCCATAGACAGAGAAAGAACAGCGGACGACAGTGGAGTGTTTAAATCTGGGTATGCGTAAACAGTGTGGGTCCGAAACCGATCGTAGAGAGCGAGATGGGGTGTAGAGGTGAAGGCAGCCACAGAGACGGGAAGAGGCAGATTTGTAAAAGCATTCATATCATAGAGTGTTGATCTTGTACTTTATTCTGTGTGAGACAGGGAGCCAATCGAGATGTTGCAAAAGAGGAGTGATGTGCTCAGATCTTTGCTTTCTGAGGACAAGACGGGCAGCAGATTTTTGTATGTGCTGAAGGGACTGAATGGATGAAGCAGGCAAACCAGACAATAGGGTTACAGCAGTCAAGGCGAAAGAATGAGAGAAACGACAAGTCTAGATATTGCGTCGGTTGACAGATATTTCCGAATGGAGCTGATGCGCCGCAGTTGACAGTAGCAGGATTGATTGGCATGACTGATAAATGTTTGCATGGACAGTGTGTTGTCGAGGACAAGCTTCCTGACTGAGCTGGAAAGAGGGATAGATGTATTGCCAAGTTTGATTGAGTCAGTTGTGATGGAAGAGAATTTTTGTTTAGTTCCTATGATAATTGCTTCGGTCTTGTCTGCGTTCAGTTGTAATTCATTTATAGTCATCCAGTTTTGAATGTCTAGAAACAGTCGGATGTTTCCTGCAAGAGCGAGGACAAATTTTCAGGGTTATCACTTTTCTGGAGTTGAGTGTCATCAGCATAAGAATGACGACTGACATTGTGGCGGTTGATAATTTCAGCGAGAGGAGCAGTGTACAGTGTGAAGAGCACAGAGCCTAAACAAAGATCCCCGTGGGACTCCGTGTTCGACTTTAACGGGTTCCGACTGACAATTATCAACTATGACAGACTGGAATCGGTCTGTGAGATATGATTTAAACCAGCTAAGAGCAGTGTCGTTGATACCGAACGTATAATGAAGATGCGAAAGAAGGATTGGGTGGTCTAGCGTGTCAAAGGCGGCTGACAAGTCGAGAAGAGTGAGAGGGGAATTTTTTTCCTGAGTCGGACGCTAGCAGTAGATTATTCAGGATGTGGAGGAGAGTGGTTTCGGTGCTGTGGTCAGCACAGTAGGCAGACTGAAAAGGTTGGACGTGGTTGTTGAGCTGCTTCAGGACGGCTGTCTCAAGACGTTTGGACAGGAATGGAAGGTTAAAACCGGTTGATAGTTTTTCAAATTGTTTGAGTCAAGGTTGGGTTTTCATCAGAAGAGGCAGGACGATTGCACTTTTGAAAGTGGATGGAAACGTTCCAGTGAGTAGGGATGAGTTTACAATATTGGTGATTGTTGAGAGTAGCAACAGTGATGACAGTGATAATACCGGCAGTGACCTGAAGATTCAAGTAATCTCATATTAAAATTCGAAACAGCAGAAACTGCATTAGTCAATGGGTAAAACATCTCTGGCACAAACGAACCTCTGTCTCTGTCTGACATAGATAGGGGGGCGTGGGGGGATATGAAGGGGTCTTACGAACGTAGATTGATCATAATGATAATAATAATGATGATGATAATAATAATAATAATAATACTCATAATAATCATGATAATGATGATAATCATATTACGTTAACAGGCCCATTTATATATTTCTATCCACCTATGATATAATAGATCCATTTATGATATATATATATATATATATATATATATATATATATATATATATATATTAACGAATTGTTAGAACATTAGCAACTCTTGATTATATCGAATACTTCCCCCACCTCTCTCTGTCTCTCTCTTTCTCTCTCCCCCTCCCTCTTTCAGTCACAGAGAAAGAGACAAAGAGAGCAACAGAACGGAATATTCATCATAAGCGGAATGGAATCATCTACCCCCATTACGAACTTTTTATTTGTCCCCTCCCCTAAGAGGGTATTGTGTAGTATACCCTTCCTTTCTGTTAAAAAAAAGAGAAAAGTTCCCCTTTGTTTGGTTTTCTCTATCTTCCTTTATCCCCCCCCCACCCCTGCCCCCGACACCCTCCCCCCCTTCTCTATCTTCCTTTATCCCCCACCCCCCACCCCTGCCCCCGACAACTTCCCCCCCCCTTCTCTATCTTCCTTTATCCCCCCCCCCACTCCTGCCCCCGACACCCTCCCCCCATTCTCTATCTTCCTTTATCCCCCCCCTGCCCCCGACACCCTCCCCCCTTCTTTATCTTCCTTTATCCCCCCCCCTGCCCCCGACACCCTCCCCCCCTTCTCTATCTTCCTTTATCCCCTCCCCACCCCTGCCCCCGACACCCTCCCCCCCTTCTCTATCTTCCTTTATCCCCTCCCCACCCCTGCCCCCGACACCCTCCCCCCCTTCTCTATCTTCCTTTATCCCCTCCCCACCCCTGCCCCCGACACCCTCCCCCCCTTCTCTATCTTCCTTTATCCCCTCCCCACCCCTGCCCCCGACACCCTCCCCCCTTCTCTATCTTCCTTTATCCCCTCCCCACCCCTGCCCCCGACACCCTCCCCCCCTTCTCTATCTTCCTTTATCCCCTCCCCACCCCTGCCCCCGACACCCTCCCCCCCTTCTCTATCTTCCTTTATCCCCCCCACGCCCTGCCCCCGACACCCTCCCCCCCTTCTCTATCTTCCTTTATCCCCTCCCCACCCCTGCCCCCGACACCCTCCCCCCCTTCTCTATCTTCCTTTATCCCCCCCCCCTGCCCCTCGACACCCTCCCCCCGCCACCACCCCTTTTATTTTGAGGGGAGGGGGGGGGGGTCTTTTTTTTTTTTTTTTTTTTTTACCAATCATCTCTCTCTTTTTTTCTGCCCTACCTATCTCTTCGTCCGTATCTCTTCAATATACGGTTGCACTTTTACTGTCTTTCTGGACTTCATTGTGTGTCGCTTTAGGTCCAGCCATCCACACAGGGCCATGTCACTGAGATGAAAGACTGAAAACAGCGATCCCCAAGACACCCCCGCAGCCCTTCCCCTCCACCAACAAATAGATAGATGAAGAGGTAAAATGATGAATGAATAAAAAGAAAAGAAAATAAGTCACAAGCACAGTCATATTTCTGCACGTAAGGACAATTAATATTCATTCCAGGCTGAGGATTAAAAGAAATCAACCTGAATATGAACATCCTTAAACATGATTCACCAAGTAAAATGTAACGGGTGTACAAAAAACAAAAACAGAAAAAAAAGCAAAATGCCAACGTGCGCCTCACACATCTTAGGCGTAAAAAAAAAGAGAGAAGAAAACAACGTAATCAGAATGCCCAATTAATTATAAGTCCAGAAAAGACATCACCCACCCCCATCCCCCTCGGAAAAAAAAAAAGATTTTGTGGGGAAAAATATAGGTGAGTGGCCCATAAATACACGCTCATGAAATCTCCTTTGCCGGGTGATTCTGTATACCGTAAAATGTATAATGTAATATATTATGCTTAATCATTTCATGGTTCTGATTTTTCTAACTTTGTTTCTTTTGCAGTTCTAAATTATGTGTACGTGTGTTTTTTGTTGTTGTTGTTTTGGTTTTTTTGTTTGTTTGTTTTTTTGTTTGTTTGTTTGTTTTATTTTGGGTTTTTTTATCTACATTTTGTAAAAAGAAAAATGAATAAAAGACGTGCGAACAAAAATTTTCATACACTTTTCGACTGTGCACGACTGTTATATTATTATCATTATTGTTGTTATTATTATCAATATCATTATTGTTGTTGTTGTCCTTGTTGTTGTTAGTATTATTGTTATAACCATCGTCTTCAATAAAAAGATAGTCCAGACATAACACAATTTTTTTTTTCGAACAGCATATCAAATAGAAATCAACAGAGTTCTCTAGCTGGAAAAAAAAAAAGGTTAAAGAAGAAACTGCATAATTATACGACTCTGCACATTGACATGAATCGTATTTCTCAACAGCACTTTGAAAGTGAAATAATAATTATCATTTGTATTATACTTAGTTCGGCGACGGTAACTGAATGCGTAGTATAATTGTACCTTTCTTTCGGCAAGATTATTCATGTTTATTTCATCGGCTTGTGTGTGTGTGTGTGTGTGTGTGTGTGTGTTGGTTTTGTTTTCTTTTTAATTCCGTTATTTATCTGTTTATCTCTTCATTTATCTATCTATATGTGGGGAGAAGCGGGGATGGGGAGAGAAAGGAGGTAGTGGATGGGGTTTTGTGTTAGTGGTTCTGGCTAGGTGGGTTTCTTTTTTTCTTTTTTCTTTTTTTCTCTTTTTTTTTTCTTTTAGAGGCGCCGTTGCAGAACCGGATATGGTTTGGGCTTCTGATCCAGTTGTCAGGACTTACTGATCATGGTTTTAGGTTTTGTTTCGACATGGTGTTCTTTGTTGTGTAGTGTGTGTGTGTGGGGGGGGGGGGGGGAAGGGTATTTTATTCTGATTTTCCTCACTCCATCCAGGTGTGAATGGGTTACCTACCTGACTTAGGGATGAGGGAGGTTCTAAGACGAGGAAAAGAGAGGATAATTAAGGTCCCGCTTTCCAGTGCAGAGCCATAGACACAGAGGGTTGTGAGTTCACTGCTCCTGTGACCTTGAAAAGGCTATGGGAACCTTTATTTGTTTATTCTCTTCTTCTTAATTCAATAATTATTAGCAGGGTAACTGAAATAATAATAATTATGTGTTGTGAATGAACTGCGCGGGGACTTACGCTGTATGTTTTTTGGTTTGTGTCTGGATGTCTGGATGCAGCTCCGATTATTTGTAGCCTCCCTCAATCCGTTTTATATTGACTTGAATGAAGTATGATTTATTTCCGTCTGTTTTTGTCAGTGCGTCTGTCAGATTAACGCACAATTTTAACCCACAACACACACACATACACACACACACTCTCTCTCTCTCCCTCTCTCTCTCTCTCTCTCTCTCTCACGCACACACACATGTACACACACACACACACGCACACACACATGTACACACTCACACACACACACACACACACACACACACACACATACATACGCACACGCGCGCGCACATACACATACATACACATGCGCGCGCGCACACACACACACACACACACACAGACCCTTCTCCCTACGCGAGTGTACACACACACACACACACGCGCGCGCGCGCACACACAACATACACACACACACACACACACACAGAGAAGTACACAAATACACACTCACGCCCACCCATACCCACCCACATTTTATTCCATGTTCGTCCCAGGAATGTCGCACTGGAATTTCACAATGTAAGGGAGATAAACTACGAAAAATCATGGAGCAAATGTAAGGCGAGGGATAGTTGTTTCCCTCAAAATGACAGACAGCTTTCCCAAATTCACAAAGCTGCACTCCCCTCTCTCTCTCTCTCTCCCTCTCTCTCTCAAAACTAGTCTGCCATACTCAGTGGGGACACTTTGGAACTCCTTACCAGAATACGTTAAAAATAAAAGCAGTATCAGCTCATTTAAATCAGCTTACTAAACTTTCCTTTTTAAGAGCCTAAATTCACAGGTAACACATCACAATATCTGATTTATTCTCTTCAAGTCAATAACTGTATTTGTTTTTTTGTGTTTTTTTCTGATAATGTTTGGTTGTCTCACTGATGTCCTCGTTTGTCTGTGTGTGAGTAGTATATGATGCCTGACTTCTTTTTTTTTTTCTTCTCCTTCTTCTTTTCTTTTCTTTAATTTTTTTTTCTATCTCCCATTGTAACATTTTTTTCCCGAGTGCGCGAGTGTGTATGCAATTTTGTTTGTGGTCGATGGATTATTCCCCCACCCCACCCCTCTCCCCTTGTACCTTCCTTTTTTTTCTTTTTTTTTTTTTCTTTTTCGATCTAGTAAGAAAGAAAGAAATGAATAAATATTCGTTGATTATTGTGACACCGAGAACAACAGCAACTCAAAACGCAGGTTCATGTTTGTACACTTTTTTTTTCATCAGCTGGAAGGTCCAGATGCGTACTTTTGTTGTTTTTTTTAAGTGATGACATGGTATTTAACAATGTCTTACCCACAGACATACCAGACATTCCAAGTGATTGCATGG
>NC_134893.1:21276836-21281836 GCF_041734735.1 Babylonia areolata | reverse complement strand
GTAAGAAAAGTTACACAACCTTTCCAAGTTATATGAATTTGCTTAGATATATAAAGTTGTGTTTTCTTCCCAGCACTGAATAAATTGCATAAACCAAAGATTGACATATGTGATTTATATTTATGTGGTATCAATTTAGTTCGAATTGCAGTATTTTGGGGACATTCTAAAACAAAATGAAATTCATCCCCAACAGTACCCATATTACATTCCTTGCAAATTCTGTTTTCTCTGTTTTCGCATTTTCTTCTTCCTATACGATCTGCAGTTGGTTTTTTTTTGTGTTTTTATTTTTTTATTTTTTTTAAATTAAGACTTCTTCTTGCTATAGCGCGTATTCTGCAGTTTATGGTTACTGCAACGAAACTTTATCAGAGGATATATGTAAGTATCTGGAAGTATCAAAGCAAGTCAGTGCAAGTCAATACAACACAATACAGTACCGTATGTACAATGGCAAATCTCAAAATGTTTAAGATTTATCTGAGAGAAGCTGTAAATCGCTGAGCATGTTTCCCCCAACCCTCCATATACATGCAGACGCAGACACACACAGACGCACGCTTCTTTTTTCACCCAGCTCAAGCCCGCATTTCCTTGGTTTGATTATGAGATTATAGCAGATCCTGCACTCCAGCACTAAGGAGATTCGTTTATTTCACAACGCAGAGAAATCTGTTGTGATAAAAAAAGAAATACAAATACAGTACTACATGATTTGTAAGTGGAAACTATTGAGTAAATTTATATAGTTTGTTGTTTTTTTTTTTCTGAAAGTGTAGCAGATTCTTCAACCCCTTCAACCATGAGTTGACTGCCTGTCAACAAGAACAAAAAGAGAAAATTACCAACAAACAAACCAGTCTGGTCTCTGCTAAATGACCCTTGTCAAACAAACAAACTTGTGTTGTAGTTGTTGGGGTGGGTTCTAACACCTCACACAAGGTCGTTTTACAGAGTTTCTCTATTCTGATCTCGTCAATACAACAATGGCGCCCAATGTCCGTCTTCGATGACCACAGCTACCTCAAGTTTCGTCAGCATTGACCTTGGTGGATGAAGTTTTCTTTTTCTTCTTTGTCGTCGTCGCTGATCGCTCCCACCCCCCTCCCCATCGCCACCATCGTTTTTCCCCCAACCCTTACCTTCTCCACCATTGCCTTTCCATTCCAAATCCCGTAGGATACCTTCTTACCCCCTCCCTACCCTCCAACCTTGGATACCCCCTTACCCCCCCCCCCCTCCCAACCCCCTCCCTACCACGCTAATTACAATAATCATCTTCAATGCAGAGATGGAAGACTACAGTCGTGAATGTCGACGCAATTACGAGATCGGAATAGAGAATCTTTGCAAAACGACCTTGTGTGAGGTGTTCATTCCTTTTCCTCCCCCTCTTGTTCTTCCTTACCCTCTTGTGGAAAACGCTGTATCGAAGATAGAACTCACCCCAACAACTACAACATCTGCTATATGACCCTTGTCAAACAAACAAACTAGTGTTGTCTCTGCTATATGACCCTTGTCAAACAAACTAGTGTTGTCTGTGCTATATGACCCTTCCCTTGTCAAACAAACTAGTGTTGTCTCTGCTATATGACCCTTGTCAAACAAACTAGTGTTGTCTCTGCTATATGACCCTTGTCAAACAAACTAGTGTTGTCTCTGCTATATGACCCTTGTCAAACAAACAAACTAGTGTTGTCTCTGCTATATGACCCTTGTCAAACAAACAAACTAGTGTTGTCTCTGCTATATGACCCTTGTCAAACAAACAAACTAGTGTTGTCTCTGCTATATGACCCTTGTCAAACAAACAAACTAGTGTTGTCTCTGCTATATGACCCTTGTCAAACAAACTAGTGTTGTCTCTGCTATATGACCCTTGTCAAACAAACAAACTAGTGTTGTCTCTGCTATATGACCCTGTGTCGACGGTAACAGAAAAAAACAAAAACAAACAAATAAACTAACAAACTGCGTCAAAACTCTATGACAGTACTAAGTATGACGTAAGGCTGGGAGCCCACAGAACGGAGGGGGAGGGTCCGGGAATGGGGGTGGGAGTGGGGTAGTCCTTGAGATAAGAGACACATCCATCTGCCCCAGAGACCTGCAGGCAGGCAGGCCAGAACGTGGGATGTTCGATAAGGGATCATCAGTGACGGCCTGCACTACATGCATGGCTTGTTATTGTGTATTCAGATTTGAAACAGTGGTCGAGGACAGGGCAAGATAAACCTGCAGCTGTGTTCTAGAAATCAAAGCAATTATAATCCCAAATTAACAAGTTCAGTATTAAAAAGATCGCCCCTCCAGTCAACAATCCCCCCCACACCCTCTACGTTGACAGACATCCAATATTCACTACTGGCATAGAAACGGTCAACGGTCGAAGAAGTTGAGAGTAAACACACACACACACACACACACACACACACACGTCTAAAATCACAAATGTGGATAGACGTTAAGCAAAAGAACGAACACACACACACATCCACACTTCTTGTCTTGTTTTGACATGGCTTGGCTTGCCTCTGCCCTGCCTTGCCTTGTACTGACAACATCCATACACGCTGCCGCAGTAGTGGAGACGAAATTCTCACTCACAACCTCTCCCTCACCCTCTCGCCTCCCCCCCCGCCCCCCCCCCCCCCCCCCCCCCCCCCCCCCCCATCAGGAAAATGGCAAATCAGGAATAGCGCTAATCGGGAATGGGGCAAAACGGGAAATGGCGAATCTGGATGACATTCAGCTATGTCTACAGCCCTGCCGACCGCAAGAGTCATTTCAGGGCTGCTGAAAACCAGCATCAGGAGGGAGGGAGAGAGAAAGTCAAGGTGTTCAGTTCTGTGGTGTTGGGGTCCGTGAGCCAGTTGATAGGGACATTTTACAGTCTGCGCCTGGGCGAAAACACCCACCATTGGCTGCAACATAAATCATTTTTTTGTACAACAAAAACGAACATTTTTTTTTCTCTGAACAAATCCTGTGAGTTCTTAATGCTACAATCTTTATAAACAGATTTCTCATCAAATTTTATTTATTGCATCGTCTCGCGCTTTCACCTTTGACGCGAGCGGCCTTCCGCCAGCAAACGTTTCCGTTCAGCCCACCAGCTGCTGCACTCGCTGTGCTGTGACCTTGACATTCATTTAGATTTCTGGCCAATTGAACCTTGACACTGTCGCTTTCGTTATCACGTAACTTTGCTTTTTACCGTGAGAAGCTCGTGCAAGTAACAAATTGCCAAAGTACTGGTCTGCTTTGTAGTGAAATAAAATTTTCGCAATGAATTGTGCACAGCGCTCACAAGAAAAGTTTGTCTGCTCTTCAGTCTCATCATGACTGTTTGCAGAAAAAAAAAGTAATATTAAAAAATATATATAATCTAAAACTGCATTCAGCTCAGCCTTAGCTGCCAGTGTAGTTACTGTAATGTTATTGTTTGTTTTACCAAACCACAGTGTATCAAAGTTCTTTTTACAAATCTAATTTGATAGCATCATAGGCACTGCACCCAGTTGTTAATCTCTTGTCAGTGCAGTAAAGTATGGCTGGACGAGTTTCAGTTTCTCAAGTTGGCGTCACTGCGTTCGGCCATGTCCGTATGCGCTACGCTACATCTGCAAAGCAGATGCCTGACCAGAAACATTACCCAACGCACTTTGTCAGGCAGTAAGAGCATGCAAAAATGTCTGCGTACGTATCAGAGTGGATTTCTTCTTCAGAAATTGCCAGAGGACAACACTTAAGTTGGTTGCCACGGGTTCTTTTTCAGTGCCTCAAGCGTGTTCTGCACACGGGACCTCGGTTTACCGTGCTATCCTATAACAAGACGCTCAGTTTTGATTTCCCCGTCAAACGTTGGAAAATTGGCGAGACCCGGGTTGGAACGCAGACCCTCACGGATACTGTTTTGGCAGATAAAGCACTGATGGAATAAGAACCCGCCTCCGCCGATATGGCGGGGGTGAAAACGGTCATGCACGTAAAAGCCCACTCGCCTCCATACGAGTGAACATGGGAGTTGCAGCCCACGAACGAAGAAGGAGAAGAACCCGCATCCTCCCAGTCACTAGCCCGCGACTCTAACCACTTGGCCACGGCGTTGGGGACGAGACGAGAGACGACCTGGGGAGTGGGTGTTGGGGTGGGGGCGGGGGAGCGTTTGGGGTGGAGGGGGGTCGGGCGGGAGTCGTGCCCTACATGGCACAGCAGTGGGACTGGCGGGTCTTCCTGGCCAGCAGACGGAGCCTGGTGTTGAGCGGCGTGATGGACTGCGACAGCTGCTGGCTCTGCAAGGCCCGGCTGACCACCAGGGCCACCAGACACTCCATCACCTGCTTCACCCCTGCCTCAGCCCCCACCGCCCCACCGCCACCACCACCCGGGGTAGGGTCCGCCGTGCCCGTCCGCAAGTCCACCACGAAGTGCGGAATCTGGTAGTGGTGGGCCAGGCTCTGTGCCCTCTGGTGGTCCACGGGGCGGGCGAAGGTGGTGGTGGTGGCAGAGGTGGTGGAGGTGGTGGTGGTGGCAGAGGTGATGGTGGTGTTAGTCCTGATGGCTCCCACCAGCACCATGTGCACGCCTGACGAGATGCTGCCTCTGTAGTCCATCGCCGACTCCAGCCTGCAAAAAATGAGGGGTTTTTTTTTTCAGAAAGAGTGTTCATGAATGTTTTATGTAACTTGTAATATTTTTCTTTCATGTAAAGAGCCCTGAGCACGTAGAGAGAAAGGGCGCTATATACATGAACATTGTTATTAAAGGGGTTGAATGTGGATGGGGAGAGTGTTAGCGGAAGAGAGAGAGTATTTGGGGAGCTGTTCTTCTGATAACCTCTGATTAGGGGAGGGGGAAGAGGGGGCGGGGGGTGAGGGAGAGAGAAAGCGGGGGGAGGGAAGGGGGGGCTTGAGGGGGGGGGGACGAAACGATCCGAAACGAATTCTAACATTTAAGACGGCGAAGGAAATAGGCACAATATGCTTAACATT
>NC_134893.1:21234336-21271836 GCF_041734735.1 Babylonia areolata | reverse complement strand
TCTGGTGAAGCCTCGGCGTTGACGGGTGGAGGTGGAGGAGGTGGTGGTGGTGTTGGTGGTGGTGGACGTCATCTGTTCAATGCTGTGACGTAAGAGAGACTTGACGCAGTTTGTCTGAAACACAGTATGGCGGCAGTGTGAATAACTCGATCACAAAACACACACACACACACACACACACACACACACACACACATATATATATATATATATATATATATATATATATATATACATACATACATACATACATACATACATACGCAAACACACACAATGATACAAACACACACACACACACAGATTCACACACACGCGCGCGCGCGCACGCACACACACACACACACACTTGCATTGACACAAATACGTATTAGTTCGTATAATATCACAAAGAGTGGAAAGACGTAAAACCGTTGACTAATATTGCTACTGTTCCTGGTACTGCTGCTATTACTGCTGCTGCTGCTGCTGCTACTACTACCCTTTTTTTTTTTATAATACATACATACACGGAAACACACACACACACACACACACACACACACACACACACACACACACACACACACACACTTACACACACTTACACACACTCACACACGCACAAAGTCAGGAAGACAGACAGACACACAGACACACACACACACACACACACACACACACACACACACACACACACACACACACACACACACTCACTCACTCACACAGAGTCACAGAGAGATAGAGAGACACACACACACACACACACACACACACACACACACACACACATCCCTTCCCCATTTTCTTGTCACCTAACACAGTTGATGCAGACTCCAACGACGCAAGCAAAACGGGAAAAAAATCGTATTCTCCGTTACATTTTAAACAAAAAACAAAACAACAACAACAACAACAACAACAACAAAAACCCACACCTCAGGACCGACACAGTAACTGCCCATTAAACCAATCTGATACTCCACAATCGGATGTCACCCGCGCATGAACCACTTGTGTGACTCGCACAACAGATAGTGAGTGAGTGAGTGACAAGCGCTTTGCGTCAACAGCAACAACACACAACGATAGCGAATGAATCAAGTCCACTAACTGCCGCTCCGCCTGCAATTAATAAGGGCACGCAACTTTTACACACAGCCAATGCTGCTGTTCTAATTCTGTCCCATTGTGTGCTTTCTGTTAGCTTGCACGCTTGTTGGAATCCTAAAATCTAAATTTAACTCTCTCCATACGAACGGCGAAAGAGACGACGTTAACAGCGTTTCACCCCAATTACCATCATCAAAATATTGCAAGCGGAAGGCTCTTATACTGAAGAGGTGAATGTTGACAAAGAATACAAACAACTCTGACGACGGAAGCTAAAGGTTGGGTCATTCAGACACCCACTGGACATCCGAGGGGTCTGTGTAGAGGAGAAGAGAGGACTGGCCGTACTGAGTGAGTTAAACGAAATATCATATACCACTGACTGACTATAATTATAGGCCAGCTTGGATACTTACCGACACCCCCAACCCCCCAAACCCCCCACACACCCCAAAAGACACATCGTTTAGTCTCATGGCATTTCAGTAAACGATGCTGCTGGGATTATTCTATCAAAAATTCTGTTTCACAAGTCGTTATGAATTGAAACTATTGGAACTGGGTTCTGTTTGTGGGATCTGCTGTTTGTTTTTTTCTCTCTCTGTTTGTTCGTTTATTTAGTTACAGTCTGTTCATCTAAGATGATAATAATTATTAGACTGAAAATGAATGATACTATTATAAGTATTTGGATTATTATCATTTCTATCATAATGATGATTGTTATTATTAATTATAAATCGATATTTCTGAAGACTTGGAAGAACACATTTTCCCACCGAAGGCTTACATGCAGACTGAATATTTCGCTGCCTTTCTTTTTTTCTTTTTTTTTTTTTTTCTTTTTTTTTGCGTCTTCTTCTCCTTTTTTTTTCAAAACAGGTGTTTGGCCTTGATGACCTGACCCCGTTGACCCCAGAAAAGGCTTTCTGGCCATTCTAGCAGTTCTCGCATTTCTGTCACTGCCAGGCAAATTTGCGTGGCTGCAGGTGGAATCGTTAAGGACCCCCGAAAGCGGAGTATGGCTGCGTATATACGAGTGAACGTGGGAGTTGCAGCCCACGAACGCAGAAGTTAAGGACGGGAGAGGGGTACGGGTGGTGGTGGGGGGGAGGGAGGTGGTTGCAGGAGGGGGGGGAGGTGGGTGGTGGGGGTACTGGTTGGAGTGCCGAGCGTTTTGGACGTGGATAGTCATCCGGTGTCGGTCAGCACCCGTTCTGGAATTCCCCCACGTGTGACTGGTTTCCCGTGTGTGTGTGGTGCAAAACTCCGCGACCCAATCTTCCTGTCCCCGTCTCTGTCTGTCCATCTGTCTGTCTTTCTGTCTTTCTGCCCCCCACCCCCCCCCCCACCCCCTCCCCCCACCCCCGCGCCTGATATGTTTGTCCGTCCGTCTGTCTATCAGTCTGTCTGTCTGTCTGCCGGTCTGTCAAGTAGGTATACCTACCTGTCTGTGTCTGTCTATCTGTCTGTCTGTCTGTCTCTCTCTCTATCTCTCTCTCTCTCTCTCACACACACACAGTCTCTACACACACACACACACACACACACACACACACACATATTTATGTGTGTGCTTGTGCTCGTACATGCGCGCGTGCACGAACTGCTACTACTACTACTACTACTACTACTACTACTAAACACATAATTATACACATACACACATCGATCGATCAATACAAATCTACCTATCTATCTAGAGTATGATTGCAACCGACAAGACCCCCAAACACACACACACACACACACACACACACACACACACACAGATAGAGAGAGAGTGAGAGAGAGAGTGAATGAGAGAGAGACAGAGACACAGAGAGAGAGAAAGATAGAGAGACACACACACACACAGACACACACGGAGACAGAGACACACACAGAGACAGAGAGAGACATACACAGAGACAGACAGACAGACAGGGACACAGAAAGAGAGAGAGAGAGAGAGAGAGAGAGAGAGAGAATTTGGAATGACTGTCACTTTTCTGTTGTTTGTTTGTTTGTTTATTTGAAAAATATTTTTCATTAATTAATTCATTTATCGATTCTTACTTTCTTTCTTTCTCTTTCTTTTCATTCTTTCTTTCTTTCTTCCTTTCTTTCTTTCTCACTGTATTTCTTTAACTTCTTTCCGTTTTTTTTTTTTGATTTTACAGCATTCTTTTCTGTCATCTTTCACATTTTTGTTTCTCTTCCCTTTTATTTCTTCTTCTTCTTCCTTTCTTTTTGTGTTTCTTTTTCTTCCTGTCTTTTCTTTCAGTCTTCCATTATCCCTTCTGTGTTTTTCTTTGTATTCTTTTCTTTCCTACTGTCTCCTTTCTTTGATGTTTACCCCCACCCCGCCCCCCCCACCCCCGTCCCCCACGTCTCCACCCTCCTCCCCCCCAACTCCCCAGTTTTCCTTCATTTTCTTTCTTTTCCCATCCACTCTTTTTTCTCATTTTTGACTCACTTGTGCAAACAAAGTGAGTCTATGTTTTAACCCGGTGTTCGGTCGTCTGTGTGTGTGTGTGTGTGTGTGTGTGTGTGTGTGTGTGTCCGTGGTAAACTTTAACATTGACATTTTCTCTGCAAATACTTTGTCAGTTGACACCAAATTAGGCATAAAAATAGGAAAAATTCAGTTCTTTCCAGTCATCTTCTTTAAAATAATATTGCACCTCTGGGATGGGCACAAAAAAATTAAAAAAGAAGCCTAATTATATGCAATCTGCATTTACTGTTATATTTATATTTTTTTGTATTCTCTATACTTGGCACTTTGATCTGATATTCGACCCAACAACAAGAGCAGTCATTATTATCATTTTTTGTTCAAACAGGAACTTCTTTTGCTAAGCATGGAAGTTTTTTTTGTTTTTTGTTTTTGCAAATGTTTTTGGTGCAGATAGTAAAAAGGGGAAATTACTCTGCAATTAATGCTAGGGGACTTAATTTGCTTTAAACTGATCTTTCTCATCTTAAACATTACATTTTGAAATTATACTCAATACATAAAAAGCTTGGATTTTTTTTTAAAGTGTATCACAAGTGAGTCTTGAAGGCCTTGCCTCTCTTGTCTTTCTTTGTTCCCCCCCCCGCCCCCGCCCCCTCTTTTCTTTCTTGGTATGTTTCCTTTCTTTGTGCTTCCCTTTTGTATCATCTCGTTTCCCGTGGTTTTTTTGTTTTTTTTTAATTTCTTCCTTCCTTCCGCACTGTTCTTTTCCCCTTTCTTCTAATAAATTTCAGTTGTTCGCAAGACTTCCCAACAGTGCAATAGCTCCCAGTTCACAAGCTCTTCAAAGATCACTTACTGTTGCTGTTGCTGTTGCTGTTGTTGTCGCTGTCGTTGTCACTCAGTGTTGATGTTCTTCTTCTTCTTCTTCTTCTCTTGCTGCCACTGCTGCTGGCTGTGTCACTTGCCTTCTTCGTTCTCTTCTTTGTCTTATTTTTATTATTATAAGTGTTCGAACACTGCTTTATGAGGTATCATCTACTATACCATACAACACATTCACAATGGAATATGTCTATCTTCCTACACGACAATCATGATTTTATATACCCCACGCTGCTTCCCGAAATGATGTCACACAATGATAGTACGCCGTGTTTGTTGTTGGTGATGACCCATCAACTCAACACATCAGTAGAATGGTGTTGTTGAATCAGCTGATAAACCACCTTGGTTTTTATCAACGATGACGTCATGTGATGTGGTGCTGAGCAGGCGGTCGTGTATTGTGCATTGTTGTTTGTGAGGATTTTCTTTCTTTCTTTTTTTTTTTTTTTTTTTTTTTTTTTTAGAAATGAAATCATGAACGCTGCATGTGATAGTGAGATGAAACCGGTTGTTTCCCAAGACATTGATCGTGAGGTGGTGTTTCCCAATGGTGTGTATTTTTGGTACCGAGGTGTTTCCTAATGTCTGTGTGTATTGTTTTGTCAAGTGTTGCCTGTAAAGTCACGAAGATCGTTTTTTGACTCACTTGTGTAAACAAAGTGAGTCAATGTTTTAACCCGGTGTTCGGTTGTGTGTGTGTGTGTGTGTGTGTGTGTGTGTGTGTGTGTGTGTGTGTGTGTGTGTGTGTGTGTGTGTGTCTGTGACATTTTCTCTGCAAATACTTTGTCAGTTGACACCAAATTTGGCATAAAAATAGGAAAAATTCAGTTCTTTCCAGTCATCTTGTTTAAAACAATATTGCACCTCTGGGATGGGCACAAAAAAATAATAAATGAAGCCTAATTATATGCAAACTGCATTTACTGTTATATTTATATTTTTTGTATTCTCTAAACTTGGCACTTTGATCTGATATTCTGACCCAACAACAAGAACAGTCATTATTTTCATTTTTTGTTCAAACAGGAACTTCTTTTGCTAAGCATGGAAGTTTTATTTATTTTGCAAACGTTTTGGTGCACCTTTTTTTCCTTTGAAGTTCGAACAGCGCACACAGTACTTCTTTCCTCCCGTTTTCCCCAGATCCACTGTGAAGAGTTTACACAAGTACAATCGACGAACTCGCAACTTTCACTTTGAGACTTCCCACGAATTCTCTTTCCGGCTTAATCAAGGGCAAATTACTCTTTTTTTTTTCTAACGAACGAGGTCTGTAGGCCCCTTCACCCCTCCCCTCCCTGTCACAGCAGTCCATGGACTGACCACACGGCACATCGCACAACGGACAGGAAAACAGGTCGCAGAGACCCTGCCTTTTGACACACAGCCGACAGACCTGGAGGTAGCTGGCGAATTTCTTGAGTGCTGCACCACAATCACCCTCCACACAGCTGATAGTGGGAAGTAAGAAACAGCAATTGACACGAGTCTGTTACCAACTGGAATCAGAGTTGTAGGTAGCAGTCTGACGGGAGCTTTGATGAAGCAGTTCCATGCCAGTCATGGCGGTGTGAATGAACCAGTACACAGACCTTCACCTCTATTACTTAGCAACACCTTCCCGTTTTAATTTGCGTACCAATTTCTCTCTCTCTCTCTCTCTCTCTCTCTCTCTCTCTCTCTCTCTCTCTCTCTGTCACACACACACACACACACACACACACACACACACACACACACACACACACACACACTGTAATGATTTATTTCTATATTATCCTTTCCCGACCCCCACTTCCCCGATCCCCCCCCCTACCCCCCAGCCCCCATTAAAAAAATTCTTCTCTTTTTTTCTGAGGGCAGGGTGTAAAAAACGCTGTATAACCTTATCCTTTTACCCTCAATAAAGATCATTTTGACTTGACACACACACACACAGCCCCCTCCCTATTTTCATGACTGTCTTGTCTGTCTGTCTCTCTGTAAACACACACACACACACACACACACACACACACACACCTCTGCGCGCGCGCGCGCGTGTGTGTGTGTTTCCTTTTTTTTCACATCTTGCCTGTCTCTGGGTTTCGCTCGATCTCTTCCTCAGCCTCTCTGTCTCTGTCTGTCTGTCTGTCTGCCTTTCTGTGTGACTGGTTCTAATTTCTGTTTTTGTGCTTCTGTATCTGTATCTGTATCTGTATCTCTCTCTCTCTCTCTCTGAATAAAAGATCGTTATCGTTTTCTCTCTATCTATCTATCTATCTACATACATGTATACATCTGTGCGTGCGTGTTACGGTTTTACGGTAACTAGGACAACAGACAGTGCGGATCAGCCTTCACTAGACACTTCCTGAGAGAGTTGAGCTCAACATGTAGTGTTCCTGTCTGAACCTCGGCAGACAGGCAGTCCTGAGTTCACAATGGGTTAGTGTGTGTTTGTGTGAGTGTGCGTAGCGATGCCAAAGGCTCAGTTAAACCTCCCCCACCCCATGTGTACATAGCACCACTTCACCAGAGGACATAGATCTGAGTGAGGATCAAGGCCCTGAAGAGGCCACCTCCTCCAGTGGATCCCCACCGATTGAAATGACCGCCACATCAGCCTTTATTCAGATGACTTGTTTTTGCTCGTTGGTAGAAATTTTGGCATGGTCAGACCTCTTAGTGTATAGATTTCAGTGCTTAGGTAACATAGACAAAAACATAATCACAGAAAAATACTTTAATCAAAACGACGCACAGATAAAACCAGGAAACCCGCTACAGAAGACACAACGTAGCATTCCCAGTTTTCTTTCAGAAAACGTCAAGAAAATAACACCACGTGCCTTTTTCAATGAACAAAAGGACATCACACTCACGCTGTACCTGAAGTACAGAACAAACAGCCAAGTCACAGTGTCTTCCCCCGTTAGTGGCCGAACCCGCACACGTGCAACGTCAACCGTCTGTGTCACAACATCCGTGCTGAACAGACTGACACAACTGATCTGCAGGAACTGTCAACTACCCAAACCAGCTTCCAGACCCAGGTCATGTTCATCAGCGAGGATATAAAAACTTCTACGAAAAACGAACTTCAGCCAATATTAACCAAGAAATATGAAGAACTGAAACTGAAACAGCACATCGAAACGTTAGAAACACGGTTACCCAGTGTTGGAGAACTGAAACAGCACATCGAAACGTTAGAAACACGCCTAGCCAGTGTTGAAAAACAGCACACCGAAACGTTAGAAACACGGTTAGCCAGTGTTGAAAAACAGCACACCGAAACGTTAGAAACACGGTTACCCAGTGTTGAAAAACTGAAACAGCACATCGAAACGTTAGAAACACGGTTAGCCAGTGTTGGAGAACTGAAACAGCACATCGAAACGTTAGAAACACGGAAAGCCAGTGTTGAAAAACAAAATACACAGCTACAGAAGGAAAACCAGTCACTCAAAACACAAACGGGGACAGTGCAAGCAACCAAAAAAAAGATTAAACCAAAAACAACCACGAACACGGACACCCAGAGACTCCCCATTGAAGCCACAACTTAACAGGTCAAAGCACACTCGAAACCCTCTCAGACAATGCAGACAAGCAATGAAAATGAAATCGTGAAGGAAAACACACAATCCACTACCCATATCACACCTACAACCCCCACAAATGCACACCAACCACCCACAGAAACCAGCCAGATAAACCCATCTCCAGTTCCAGCCCACATCCAAGACACTTTCCTCAATAAAAACATCACTACAGCAAACAGCTTCTCAGTGTTGAGGGAAGACACACTGCCTGATGAGACACCCACCAACTACAACAAAGATACGAAAGTAGACACAAAATCAAAAACCACTACTCCCAGCCCAACCACCACCAACAAACGCTCTACCAGGGAAATTCCATGTAAAAAAACAGATAAATAAAAATGCATCCGCTATACTGATTGGGGACACCAGTATACGGGCTATTGATGCACAGAAACTGTCCCAAAAAGGCCATATTATGTGTCAAAAAGTGCATGTGCCAGGTATGACTGTTGGTGACATGCACGAGTGGTTACGCAATCTACCAACCCATCCCTCCATCCACTTTGTCACTGTGCATGTTGGAGTCAACAGCTGCCCCAACGGCCAGGTCACAGAGAGGGAGTGGTCAGACGTGATCACTCTTTGCCGACAAGTGTTCCCCCGAGCGCTGGTACGCCACAGCTCAATCATCCCGGCTCAGGGTCGACATAACTTCAACAACACCATCCTCCCCTCCAGCAGGCACTTGGCAGCAGCCTGTGAGAAACTTGGTGCTGTGTTCATCAACAACCACGGCACCTTCACAGTCAGGTCCAGAGCCCCTTGCCTGGACCTGTACAAAGACATCAACCAGCCCAGCCCCCAAAGGGACAGCTAAACTAGCTGTCAACTTGAGTATTGACAACGAACGGTCGTCTGAAATGTCTGTCTCTTGGTCGCCAGACAGTGACCGTCCAGACATCCCCCATTGTGATGTGCGTCCACGCACACGGCAACCTCACGGTCGACAGGGGCCGCAAAGGAGACCTGCCTTTCCCAATCCCCCGCCACCCACTTACCACCAACCACCCCCAGCATCCCTGTACCACTACCCTCCTTTGGTCCCTAATCCCTAATCCCAAATCCCCCATCCTTCCTCCTCCATCTGTCCACCCCCATTATCCACCACGAGGGGTACTTCCACTGTCAACAGACGGGAACGCCACAGGGCGGGACGTTCCTGACTATCACCCAGGCAACGCCTGTGTTCCTCGACTGCCTCCTGTGTGCACAGCATACCGCAAGGTGTTAACACTGAGGACTGCAACTGTGATCAATTTCTGTGATCATTTCTGCGAAGCACCTAAATACACACTTGTCCACAATAGCTAAGAAAACTATCAACACAGATTACACAAAACTGCATGACCTTGAAAAAATAAATTTGTATTGTCAGGATAAAAACACCTTAGTTAAAGTAAATATTCCACCCATAACAGTATTTGAAGTCTATAACTACCTTATCCAACTAAAACAAACAGGAACACGCGGACTGGGTGGCATCGACAGCAGTATCAGTATCAGTATCAGTAGCTCAAGGAGGCGTCACTGCGTTCGGTCAAATCCATATACGCTATACCACATCTGCCAAGCAGATGCCTGACCAGCAGCGTAACCCAACGCGCTTAGTCAGGCCTTGAGAAAAAAATAAAAAATAAATAAATAAATAAAAATAAAATAAAATAAAATATAAAATAAAACATTTTTTTAATAACAAAAAATAAATAAATAGAACAAATAATAAAATAAAATAATTAAAATGATTAATAATTAAATAAATAAGATAAATAAATTAAAAAAAAAATAGATAAATACATAAAAATACTACAACTACTACTAATAATATAATAGATAAATACATAAAAATACTACTACTAATAATAATAAAATCTTGATTGTCAACTCTAGGCGCGCGCACGCACGCACACACACACACACACACACACACACACACACACACACACACAAAGATGATGATAAATGAGCAGATAAATGTAAAGCATGCAGACACACGTTCACACACACACACACACACACACACACACACACACACACACACACACGCATGCATGCATAACAGATATGCAACAAACATGCAGTTTCACAGATATGAAAGCACGATCAAATACACATAAACGTACATGAGCACCAACACACACACACACGCACGCACGCACGCACGCACACTTACTTGTACAAGCACACACACATACGCCCATATCCCCCACCCCCACCCCCACACACATATATGTGCACACCCGCACGTTCCAATATTCCGTTGCTCCCACAGTGTAGACATGCATACACACTCATGCCTCATCCTCCACACACACACACACACACACACACGTACACAAAGCTCTCCTGACACACAGAGCCACACAGACACACAAACACACACGCACAGAGGCTGCCACTGACTGTCCGCAAGAGGGGTGGGAAAAGACCTCTGATGCCAAGAATGTGGCGTCTAGGTGTTGCTCAGTCTATTGTATTTGGAAAAGCCCACAGAGACTGTTACGTTTTGAAGTAATTTGCGCAGTGTTGGTTTGGAAATGATGCCGATATTCGTTTGATTTGCAAAACATCGTGCTCTACCTTTCATGCTAGACTTGCGATCGCTCCCTATCTGTACCTTTATTTCTCTGAGGCGATCGAAGGTGTGATGGCCTTGTACCTGTTCTTTTTGGTATTCTTTGACTTTTCTGAGGATGTCCGATTTTTCTAGATGTAGGCCGCTCGTTGTTGTTGCGTTACCAGCAAGTCTGTCAGCTCGCTCATTTCCCTTTACACCTGCATGTCCCGGGCAGTATGACCACGTAAGTTTTTTAATCTGAAAGTTGCGCATTGCCTCATGCCACTCTGGGCTTCCCATTCTGTTTTCAGTTTTCTGCATGAGGTTCATTTCATCTTAAACTAGCCGCTCCAGTCATTACGGACACATTAACGTACATTTTTAATCAGTGTATTGATAAAAACTACTTTTCGAACGCATTTAAGAAAGCTAAAGTTATTCTCATTTATAAATCAGGGTACACTACCTATCCTTCAAACTACAGGCCAATTTCCATTATTTCTATTCTTTCAAAACCACAAGAAAAACACACAAACAAGCATATTTCACATCACTTTGATGTCAATGAGCTTTTACATCCAACTCAGTCTGGTTTCAGACAAAAACATTCATGCCACGCAGCATTAGTCAACCTTATCGATGTCTGGCTTACGTACATCAATGACAATAGATACTGTGGTATTTTATTCGTTGATTTAAAAAAACAACAACAAAAAACATTCGATGTGATGGATCACATCCTTCTACTTAGAAAACTTGAACTTTATGGTCTGTCAATCAATAATCTTAGTTTGCTTAAATCATATAATCACAAACAGGCAACAATGCGTGACAATGAGTACATCAGTCTCCGCACTAACAACACTTGATTATGGCATTCCTCAGGGGTATATTCTAGGCCCTTTACTATTCTCAGTATACATAAACGACCTGCCGCTCCACATGAAATCCGTCTGCGAACTTTTTGCGGGTGATACAACAATCCACACTTCTCATACTGACATTGACGCTCTTGCAAAAGACTTACAAGAAAGTACTGATGAACTCAATAGATGGACAGAACTAAACCACACGCCTCTTCACCCACAAAAAAAAAAAAAAAAAAAAAAAAAAAAAAAAATGTTGATCACAACCAAAGAGGCAAAAACACTATAGATAACTTTCCTTCTATTCAACGTAAAGATGAACCTATTGAACAGATCAGTTATCATAAAGTTCTGGGAATCATAATCGACAACAATCTCACTTGGAATTCTCACATAAATTCCCTTTGCAAAAAGACGACCCAGAAAACCCATCAACTATCTAAAATCAAGCATTTCCTTGACCTTCACTCACGAAAATTGTTTTTTCAAGCATATATCCAGTCTACAATAGATTATTCATCAACACTATGCGACTCCACAAACACCATGAAGCCATAACTGAATCTTCATAAACGGGGGCTCAAGCTGGTACTCCTTAAAAATACTTCCCTTTTGGATTCAGACAACAAACAAGCAAATATTCTCCCATTAATCCGTAGACTGAAGTACAACAAAGAAATAACAATGCACACGATTATGACAGGTAATGCACCACCAACATCAATAAACAAATTTTCTGTAAATTCATCAAGGAACTCTCCCAAAATCCCAAGAATAGACTTGTTCAAATCCAGTCTGGTTTACTCAAACGCCACTCTGGAACTCACTCCCAGAAACAAACAACACCATTGCCCAACAATTTTCAAAAAACATTACCCTTCCCACCTTATGCCAGAATGTGTTCTGCAAATTGCTCGTTTTATTGGTACTGTTTGTCACTTGTATACGGTTGACTGAGAACCTCCCTCACCTTCCGTCTCCCATTCTGGTCTGTGGTGTGGTGTATGCTGTGTGTGTGTGTGTGTGTGTGTGTGTGTGTGTGTGTGTGTTTCTTTTTGTTCATTTTATCCTGTGCATTTCACTAACACCATGCTTGTGCCTGTATGTACATGTGTGTGTTTGTATGTGTGTGTGTGAGCGTGTGTGTGTTTAATTTTTTCCCCTCTCTTATGTATTTCTGCTAACACCATGCTTTAATTTTCAGTTTGTATTGTGTAGTGTAGACCCTTTTCAGGGCGGGGACTGAATGCAAAAAAAAAGCGCACCAGTGCTTATTTATTATCGAAATAAGAAAAATTGTCTTGTCTCTCTGTCTGTCTGTCTCACCCTAAAATCTATATTGTCTATTTTTTCAGTTAAGAAATGTTGCGCCAATTATGTTGGCCCCTTCCCCCCTCTATTTTCTGTATTTTGTGTCTCAATTGTTTGTTTAAGTACCTCCTTTCTAAACAGGCCGGTGGCCTTGCAGTAAAGTTCTGAGTTCTCTCTCTCTCTGCCTCTGTCTGTCTGTTTGTCTCTCTCTCCTCCCCCCACCCCACCCCCCGCTCCCTCCCCCTCGCCCCCCCAATAAAAAGAGATGTTTGAACAAACGAAGAATTGTCTCATTGAGTCCAGTGCCAGTTTGATTCAGAGCTGTGGTTTCACTGCAGTCCGGGAACCACCTTGATGAAGCAGACACAAGTCTCTCAGAGCAGTGTGAATGAACCAGTACAGTCCTTCACCTCTCTCTACACTCAGCAACACTTTGCCGACAGGTATTCACTAGGTTACGCAGGTTAAAGATCTGCTCCGTGGTACTCCTTCCTTCGCGGAAACTGGCGTGTCCGGTGAAACTTGAGGCTGGACAGCACTTGCTGACCACACGAGTGAGGGTGACCATTGTCCTGCAGCGTGTCAACTGCTTGGAGCGAGGTCGCTGTGAAGGTTTGACAAACAGAGTGACGTCACTCGGGGCTTTACGTAAAGCGGCTGGGTGGTCAGTGAAGTGAAAAACTGTCGGTAAAGGGTTGTTGGGTGTCGATAGGTGAAGGTCTTGAACTGGTTCATTCACACTGCACTGAAAGCCTTGGGTCTGCTTCGTGAAGGCGGTCCTCACATTAATGCAAACAGAGCTCTGATTCCACCTGGTATTGAACTCCAGTATTTCTTCTCCTCTCTCAACTCTGTGAAGAGTCAATGGGGCGCCGCACAAAAGAACTGTTCATCAGTTTCCTCCAGCTCTGTCGGTTGTGTGTCAAAACCTGGGTCTCTGCTAAATTGTTTTCCTGTCTCTTGTGAATGCGTGGTGAAGTGGTGTGACCAGTCATCGGACTGGTCCGAAGTAGGAGACACCTGTTCATTCGTTTAAACAGCCCGGCTCTAAAACGTTTCACACACAAACAAGAGCCAGTCTTTGTGACAGTCCCCGATACACCTGACTCCGCTCTCAAAGGCCCTGGACCTTCTATAAAAGTGAGCCCCCAATCTGCAACCCCTCAGAACTCAGCCACTCCAACAACGGAACCTTCGCCGAACCAAGACATACCCAGCCCTGAACAACTGAACCTTGAGGCCGTCAGCCAACAGGCCGATACATCAACTCTACTGCCGCTTCCAACTTCACTGCCTTAGCTTCCTCGGAACGTGAGCGCGCAGAGAGAAGAAACAGAGGTGTTTGACTTCACTGACTGAAACACACGTGGTGCTCTGTTCGTGAAGAAAAATTCTGAAGGTACGTTTTTCCTTTCTTTCCTCCTTTCTCTTTTTTTTTCTTCTTTTTTCCCTTGTGTAATCTTTTTTTTAACCTATTTCATTTTTGTGAAAAAGCTTATTAATTTTTCTTCCTTCCTTTAAAAGAAAAAAATTAACAGTGTGTTTATATTCAGATATTCATTCTCTGAACGTTATCATTAAGAGGTACTTCGTTTTGTGTATCTATTTATCAAAAGAAATATATCACCTAGTTCCCGAAAACTTTTTTATATATATATATATAAACTAGTGGTTAATAAATACACAAACAACAACCTGATTATTCACAAGGTGATACACGATATTAACAACCTTGGTTTTTCCCGGCGTTTTTGTGACCAGAATAATTATCAACAGATTCTATTTGTGCACATATGTATAAAACAAAGATAGTTCGCTTTATGGATGTTCTTACTTAGATAATTGTCACAATTTTCTGTGTGTACTTAAGAGAAATAGTTCGTTTTGTACATGGGAATAAATACATATGCTTAGATGTAAACTACCTCGTTACTCAGAAGGAGATTTACACGATATAAACAACTTAATTACTCAGGAGTAAATTTGCACTTTTCCCCCCATTTCCATTTTTTTGTGATGTAGCGTTGGATCAGTCAGTCTGCACGCTTTGACGCCTGCTTAAATCTGAAAACTGCCTCAACTGGTAAAATGTGTATGACAGAGACATACCCGAGCGTAGGTGCTGAATTGCAAGCATAATAACTAGTGCTGAATTTCTCTTTCCACAATTACCAGGGTCGTGACAAGTTTAAAGTTTGACGCTGTTGTTGTTGTTGCTTTTCTTCTTCTTCTTCTCTCTCTCTCTCTCTTTCTTCTTCTTTTTTTTTTCTTCTTCATCTTTTTTTTTTTTTAAACTGGGGAAGGTGTCAGTTCTGACACAGCCCTTTGCGGCCGGCTAGGCTCTAAAGTGTTTTTTTCATGTCACGCGTTTTCAAAATAGAAAGAACGAACAGAAAAAAAACAACAACTGATGCATAAAGTAAGTTTTCAATCGGTGGAAGAGTAAGGAAAACGACAAGAGTACAGCTCAAGTCATTTGTAAACAAAGGTTGGTAATGGTGTTCTAATTACAGAAGTGAAAACCCACAAGCAAGATAATATGTAATGCCAACATGAATAGCACCAAAAAAAAAAGAAAAAGAAAAAAAAAAAAGAAAGTTATTTGTTAAGATGTGTTGCTTTTGTTAACTGAAACATTTGTTGAAATGTGTTGCTTTTGTCAACTGAAACATTTGTTGAGATGTGTTGCTTTTGTCAACTGAAAACAATGATACAAAAGGATGCGAAAGCGGGAGGCTTTTTCTGCGAGCGGATTTTTGTAATAATACCTGGGAGTTGGGGGATGGGGTGGGGGAGATTCTGTTCGTCTGTTTTTTCTCTTCTGTTTTTATGGAATAGAAATGTTTTAAATGTGATTAAACCAGTCTGCTTACTTTCCGGTTTACAATCACAAATATAGGATTCGGTTACCCATTAGAATATGAACAAAATCGAATACGGTACCAGTTTTGACGCTTGCATAATTTTCAAAGGCCCCAACGTGTTTTGTTCGGACTAAATTTTAGGCGAATGCTGACATAAATTACTTCCCTTGCACAGTCATTCTCACAACACGAAGAGACAATACTCTCTTATTCCCAAAAGTTGTAGAAATAGTCGTCATAAAACCATTTTCACACGCTTCTGAGTCACGAGTGCTTCCCAGATGGGCGGTTTTTGCAGGACTTCATGCAATTCGTCTTGCTCTTTCCGTTGGTGGTTGCTGTGTCCGTGTCGTCTGCTCCTCGCACGAGCTCAGTCAGACTGGCTGAATTACTTCCCTTATAATACTGCTACCGGGTCATAGTTGACAGCGTCCGTGTTTCACAAACCCTTTGAACGATAATAATAAAGAAACGACAGTTGGGTTTTTTTTGTTTGTTTGTTTGGTTGGTTGGTTGTTGTTTGTTTTGTTTGTTTGTTTGTTTGTTTGTTTTTCTTTTTTGTTTTCTTTTTTGTTATTTGTTGTTTTCACATGTATTGAGTAAATGTAATGCTTCACCAACGGCATGACGATAGATATACTTATTTATTTGGATGTGTGTGTACCGTGTCGTATAAACCTTTAAGTTTCATTACGTGTGTGTGTGTGTGTGTGTTGGGTTTTTTGTTTGTTTGTTTGTTTTTTGCATGGTCAGTGTGTTACGCAAGTACAAGTGTGTGTCAGTGAGCATGCGTGTGCGCTAATAAGTGTGGTGTGAGTGTGTTTGTGCGTGCAAAGAAAAGAATGGGACACGTACAGGAATGTCTTTGTGCTCAGTTGTGTGTGTGTGTGTGTGTGTGTGTGTGTGTGTGTGTGTGCTTGTTTTACGCCCTTGCAAGGAAACTGTCCTTCTTTTATAAGAACATGTTAAAATCTGCAGACGGTCTAAAACAAATTTTATTCCATCGTTCAGTTCTCCGATTCTATTCCATTCTATTCTACTGCAGCTCGCTAACATTCCATATTGATGCCTAGAACTCACCACCTCATCACCACTGTTTTCAGGCTTCCCCAGCTTGTCAGGCGTGTCCACGGACTCCTGAAGGACCCCCCGCACTAACCCGCTCCTGCAGAGGACGCGCCCACCTCACCCCACCCACCTCAGCACCACAACGTCTGTCAGCACAATGTCCTGGGGCAGCACTTGGGGCAGCTCAGGAGGCAGTGAGTCGGATCACACCCCCTCCTCGTGGGGATCAGGGAGGTCTGAGCCAGACGATGTGTTCATCTGGCCCAGCAGCCGTGACCGTCACAACACCCGGACTGCAGACTCCAACCCCTGGGGCAGCGGCGGGTCCGGTGGATGGGGAGGATGGAACAGGTCTTCCTCCTCAGACAACGAGGCTTCTCCCAGGGACGGCTACGAGAGAGACAACTCTTCCGAGGTGTTTGATGACCCTCCTTCCACTTGCCAGGACATGGTCCAGGACACGTATCGGGGAAACGGCTACGATTTCCTCACTCCCTCCGAGCTCAGTGCCCTCGACCTTGATCGCCAGGATGCCGGGGACCAGGAACGTCATTCGTCGACGTCCAGTAATGGGTCGTTCGGCGATCTGGCGGTGACCCTGCCCACGGACGGATTGTGGGAGTCCGCAGACCACAGTGAGGGGTCCCGGGGCTGGCGGTCCTCCTCTGAAAGCTCCCAGAGCGAGTGCATGTGGGGGAACAGCGAGAACAGCGAGGGATCATCCTAGACGCTTCCCCCCTCCCTCACCTGTCCCCTCCCGGCCCCCCTCGCATCTTGTTTTGAAAAAAGAGAACAAAAACAAACGAACAAAAATCCGTTTCTTCGTTTCGTCTATTTGTTGTCAACCTCTTGTATGTAGTTTGTTTAGCGTTCTCTGTATAACTTTTCGAAAGATGTTTCGTGGTTTGTTTTTGTTTTTTTGGGGGTTTTTTTGTTTTTTTTTTTTTTTTGGGGGGGGGGGGGGTTGTTGTTGTTGTTTTTTGTCTTTTAGTATTACTCTTGCGTTGTGTTTGTGTGTAATCGTATTTTCTGTGTAATCTGTTTCTTGAAAAATGAATAAATGTGACATTATCATGACTTTTTGCGGTGGTTTTGATTGTGTGATTATCTCCCTTGTCTTTAAGACCTGTTTGTCTCAATCACTCATATGTGTGCGTGCGTGCGTGCGTGCGTGCGTGTGTGTGTGTGTGTGTGTGTGAGAGAGAGAGAGAGAGAGAGAGAGAGAGAGAGAGAATGCGAATGCGAATACTTTATTCGTTATAGGCCATAGCCTCTCATGAAGGGGTGTACACATACATACAAGCACATCACAGCCATACCAAAATGTTATACATACATATTAACGGTCACCTCAAACGAAACTGATTTTGAATCATATCATCAATACAATACAAGACCGCACACTACGTTTCGCTTCACGGCACAAGCAATCAACGAAACAGGCCGCTGGTCAATTGGGGGGTCGGGGGGGGGGGCGTAGAGGGGGGGGGGGACATAGGGGGAAAGCAAATAGGACAGGGGGGACATAGGCAAAGGGTGAGAGTAAGATAGGGGGAGAATAGGGCAAGGTTGAGATGAGGGGGTAGAGATGGACGGGGGGGTTGGGGAGGGAGGGTGTTCACAACCAATAATTCTACTACAATCTTCGGAGGAAAATATTTTGTCTTTTTCTTTCTTTCTGTTGAGAAGAGTCTGCAGGTGAGAGAGACTGAGAGACTGAGAGAGAGAGAGAGAGACAGAGAGAGAGTGGCAGAGAGGGTGAGAGACAGAGAAACAGAAAATGAGAGACGAAGAGAGAGAGAGAGAGAGAGAGAGAGAGAGAGAGAGCGTTTCCCCGCAGATACACTGTCGTGATGAAAAAGTCTAAGTCCGTTTAACACGGCTCGGACTACAAGGCAGCGAGCCCACCGCACAACAGCGGGCTCAGCACACAAGTCGCTGCTCAACTCTGAAGGCGGACGGCTGGTATGAAGAGAACACATAACACATTCATCACTCCACAACACATCTTTGATCAAGCAAAAAGCATTATAAGTCACAAATATAAACATACATCTGTATTTGACTGTTTTTGGATCTTTGTGGAGTATCGACACGGGGGAGTATCGACACGACACGGGGGAGTATCGACACGGGGGAGTATCGGGCTGACCCCGTGTCCCCCTCCACACTACACACCACACACACTCTCCACACTACACACCACACACACACCCTCCACACCACTGACACACACACACACTCTCCACACTACACACCACACACACACTCCACACTACACACCACACACACACCCTCCACACCACTGACACACACACACACTCTCCACACTACACACCACACACACTCTCCACACTACACACCACACACACACCCTCCACACCACACACACACAAACACACCCTCCACACTACACACTAACACACTCCACACTACACACACACACACCCTCCACACTACACCACACACACACACACACACACACACACACACACACACACACACACACACACACACACACTCCACACTACACACTAACACACTCCACACTACACACACACACACTCTCCACACTGCACACACACCCTCCACACACCCTTAACACCACACATACACACCCTCCACACCACACACCACACCATACACACACCCTCCACACAACACACACACCCTCCACACTACACACCACACACACACCCTCCACACACCACACCACACACCCTCCACACCACACACACACCCTCCTCACACACACACACGCCCTCCTCTCTCGCACACACACACCCTCCACACCCTCCACACTACACAGACACACACCCTCCACACACCACACACACACCACACACACTCTCCACACAACACACACACCCTCCACACCACACACCACACACACACCCTCCACACCACACACCACACCACACACCCTCCACACCACATACACACCCTCAACACTGCAAACCACACACATACCCTCCACACCACACACACACACACCCTCCATACTACACACACACACACACTCTCCACACAACACACACACCCTCCACACCACACACCACACCACACACCCTCCACACCACACACCACACCACACACCCTCCACACCACATACACACCCTCAACACTGCAAACCACACACATAACCTCCACACCACACACACACACACCCTCCACACTACACACACACACACTCTCCACACTACACACACACACCCTTCACATTACACACACACCCTCCACACTACACACACACACACCCTCCACACCACACACACACCCTCCACACTGTACACACACACCCTCCACACTACACACACACTCCACACTACACACACACACCCTCCACACTACACACACACGCACCATCCACACTACACACACCCTCCACACTGTACACACACAAACACCCTCAACACTACACACACACAAACACCCTCAACACTACACACACACCCTCCACACTACACACATACACAACCTCCACACTACACACACACCCTCCACACAACACACACACACACCATCCACACTACACACACACCTCCACTCTACACACACACTCTCCACACTACACACACACACCCTCCTCCCACACACACGCCATCCACACACCACACACACATTCTCCACACACCACACATACCCTACTCCACACACACACCCTCCGCACTACACACACCCACCACATACCACACCACACACACACCCTCCACACTACACACACCCTCCACACTACACACACACCCTCAACACCGCACACTGTCCACACTACACACACACACACCCTCCACACTACAAACAACACACACACCCTCCTCCTACACACACACGCCGTCCACACCACACATACACACACACACCCTCCTCACTACACACACACACACACACCCTCCACACCACACACCCTCCACACCACACACACACACACCCTCCACACCACACACACACACACACACACACACACACACACACACCCTCCATGCCACACACACACACACACACACACACACACACACACACCACACCACACCCACACACACACACACACACACACACACACACACACACCCTCCACACCACACACACATACTCCACACCACATACCCTCCACACTATACACACATCCTCTACACACACACACACACACACACACACACACACACACACACACACACACACACCAGCTTCCCCACCCTCATCCCAGACCATCACAATGAGAATAATCCATCCCCGTTGTTTGGTGTGTGGGGTTGGGGGTATGTTGTTTTTGTTTATTTGTTTTCCCCTCAGCCTGGTCCAAGTCCACCTCCATCTGAGAGGCTTCTCCGTCTTCATCGACATCGATAGGCTGCTGGCCGGGAAGTTTGACGAAGGCCTTCTGCAGAGCGTGCGGCCACCTGGTGCTCGTGCTGCCCCCCAGTGCTCTGGACTGCTGTGTGGGCGACAATCTGAGGGAGGACTGGATCCACAAGGTTTGTGGGCGGGCACTGCTCTAAAAATAGCTGGATAGCGCATGCCTTCTTTGAGCCCCTTTGGTAACTGAAGCCAGCGGAAGTGTTCAATCAGCCATTTTTCTACTCGTGTCAGTATAGCGCGAAGCGGTAACTCCATATATTATGTCGCTTAGCGCTCAGCTGGCTACGATGACTGCTTCACGGCAGGCTTTCACTTGCTCGCGGGGTTGATTAACTCACTCAGTACGGCCAGTCCTCTCTTCTCCTCAACACAGACCCCTCGGATGTCCAGTGGGTGGCTGAATGACCCAACATTTAGCTTCCGTCGTCAGAATTGTGGTATTCTTTGTCAACATTCACGTCTTCAGTATAAGAGCCTTCCACTTGCAATATTTTGATGATGGTAATTGGGGTGAAACGCTGTTAACGTCGTCTCTTTCGCCGTTCGTATGGAAAGAGTTAAGCTTACTTTCCTGTGTGTGCCTCCACAGCAAATTTGCGCCACATGTTACTGCACTATTTTCCAGTAATAACTTTGGTAAATAAACCATTGGCAGATATCAATTAAGACACAACATTTGGCACGTCGCGGGGGCAAGCATAACACGATTTGTATCGAAGATACACGTTTACAGTTCAGAAACTACCACCAGTTAGGAGACGACTTCTCAACGGACTGACAGCCGGACACAGGTGTCAGTATGGCGTACAGTTGGCATCAGCTTTCCTGGCCAATGAGCTACCCATCTCTGTTTAGATCAGTGGTAAAACAACAACCTGAATATCACTTTTCACTTGCAAAGTTTTCTTCAGCAAAAGAAAATCAAGCACAAGCAAGTCGAATTCATGTACATAAAAACTATGATCATGTCTCTGACATTGACAATTCCGTCAATGTTTCAGGAAAAAAAAAATAACCTGAATATAAACATAACTGAACAAAATGCACAAATTTATATGCATAACATGAATACAAAACAAAATATTGCCAACGGCCATCTCACATGTCCAAAACGCTAAAAGGGAATACAGCATAGCAAAGTACGCAATTATAAAGTTCAGAGAAAGGCAACAAATGTTCAGGCACCTTTACAACAACAACAACAACAAAAACAACCATATAGGTGAATGCACAAGCACGGCAGAAAATAGAAATGAGAGTGTGTGTCTCTGTGTGTGTGCGTTTGTGTGTGTTATAAACAGGTTTCGTATAAAATGTGCAAAGCTCCATCCAACGTCACACAGATACAAATACAGACACAGACACACACACACACACACACAGACACACACACACACACACACACACACACACACACACAAGAGTGTGCACATACAAATAGACAGACGGACATACAGAGCATTACTCAAGTGTGACAGGTAAAAAAGGAAGCCCGGATATGGTTACGTATGCAATCGCTTTATGTATGTTAATGTGTGTGTGTGTGTGTGTGCCTGTGTGTCTGTATGTCTGTGTGTGTCTGTGTCTGTATCTGTGTGTGTGTGTGTGTGTGTGTGTTTGTAGCCTAACCCAATGCAGTCGCAGTCAAGCGAATCGTCACATACGCTTGACATGCACGCAATACAGCCAGTACAGGTCATTCAATCGCTTGTGGGTTGCATGCAATATGTGGTGGACTGGCGTCACTTGAGTGTTTGTACAGTGATAACGATTTTTCTTTTTGTGTATGACTCGCGGATCTTCCCGAGTGCACTGCAACAGAACGATATCTGACATTGTCTGCAAAGCTTGGTACAGCTTGGGAAATCCAAATCAGTTCTGCTTGTATATATATATCGATATATATCTCGAAATATTTGTGTGTGTGTGTGTGCGTGTGTGTGTGTGTGTGTGTGTGTGTGTGTGTGTGTGTGTGTGTGTACATATATTCTTATTCTGTAGGGTGTCTGTCTGTACACAGGAGACCAATCACTCCTCACCAACACACAGGCAGATGGACCAGAGAGATATGTTAACAGTCGTTCAGGGAACCCGCAGTTCAGTGACTGAGTGGCTGACATCACTACTGCTCCTCACCCCTCCCTCACCTCAGCTCATCATCTTCAGCTGTTTCTTCATGGAAACCCAGCAAAAACGTTCTGTTGCATACTGAACCCACAGCTTCCCGTTTTCGCTGAGTGAACACAGAGCTCTCCATTCAATGTTTCAATGTAATACCAGAAGGAGTCATGACTCGAAACGTCGTTTTTATCTTCATCTTAAGGTACCTTTGATTTTAAACCATTTTTAACCATTTAACTTCGTTTTAAAAGGTCCAACACTCACCATTTGTTCATCTGTAATACCAGAAACTTTCCGTTCTCTGCTGCACAAGAACCCAGAACTTTCCGTTTTGTGGTGATGATGAACCCACAACTTTCCGTTCTGCGCTGAGGGAGAAACAAGAACTTTCTGCTGCAGAAGAATTCCAGAACCTTCCATTCTTGGGCAGATGACAACTTTTTATTTCGACCTTTATTACCTTTCTTTAAAACAACAAAAACAACAATGTCCCAGCAGCAGACTGCAGCTGAGAGAAGTCGTTGCGTGGACCTGTCGTACGATGTGTCCTGTCAGTCTGCTGTGCAGGGGCCGGACTGACCACAGACCGAAAGCACACACCCTGACAACACCAGCAACACCCCTGCCGGCCCAACAGTCTCCTGTCCAGGAAGCGGACTGACCACAGATCCACACCACCCCACACCCCATCACCACTTTACCACCCACCCACCACATCCCAGTCACCGAGGAGAACGTCACTCCAGCTCCGACAAAGCAACAGGCATTGACCGACACGCACCCTCTCCAGCCAACCACGGACACTGCAGCAGAAGACTCTGGTTTGGACAAGTGGATCCGGGACCTCAACCAGTCCTTCCTGCCGCTCCGGGCCAAACCTGCGGTGCAGATCCCTCACCTGACCGAAGCCTCGTTCGTTCAGCAGCTCACAGACGATTACGCCCAGACAGAGGTCGTAGTTTACCCGTGGAGATCAAACCAGGCTAATGTACAAAGACCTATGGGTTGATCTGGCCCAGCCAAATATGACCTCGGGATAAAAAAAACTCATAAGGGTGGTGGTGCAGTGGGCAACGAACATACTGCTACACCGGTTTGGTTTTTGTGGCGTGCAGACCCGAGCTTCTTCGACAATAATCACCTGAGGGCAAATAATTTATGAATAATAAATGGCAAACAGGATGTAATCTGTCGCATCTTTTAAAACGGCTCTTGCCTATCTCGGTTGGTTTCAAGAGAGTGTCACAGTGTGTGGACTGGTCCATGAAGCATACGCTTCACCATTACTACTTTGAAAAAAACCCAGAAAAATAGAAGAAAAAAAAGGGAATAATGCTTGAACTGCACAAAAACCCAACGTACTGGTCAGGAAGTGTGTGTGTGTGTGTGTGTGTGTGTGTGTGTGTGTGTGTGTGTGTGTCTGTGTCTGTGTTGTATTGTATGTGTAATGTGATGTATGTGTTCGTTCGAATTCTGTTTTCTCCCTTTGACCCACGTTTGACTGTAAAATCAAACTGATCATGTAGTCCTTATGATGAAAAAACCGGGTCCCTTGTGCAGCACGTACGTTGCGTGCTGAAAATATTCCATTGCAAAAAAATTCTGTAAAAGAAATCCACACCGATATGATAATAATAATAATTGAATTGAATTGAATTATTATTATCATCATTATTATTATTATTATTACTAATACAACAACAAAAACAACAATAATAATAATAATAGAAAGTTCTTATTTTGCACAAATTCCCCAATAAATGGGCTTTATATGTACAATAGTGCATAATAACATACCTTTGCATATGAAAAAACAACAACACATGTATGTGTATCTATACACCAAGACAATACTACAAATTGCAGGTATGAACAATCACACACACACACACACACACACACACACACACACACACACACACAGACGACAAATATACCATTCACACGCACGCTCGTGCACACACACACGCCCGCGCACACACAAACATCTCCCCCCCCCCCCGCCCCCACCCCCCTCCCCCCCTCCCCCCCTCCCCCCACATGATGATTTCAGCAGAGGGCAAAGTCGGGTAAGTAGGAGGAGGAGGAGGAATGCAGACAGACAATTAGCTGTGCTTATTACACCCAAAGGCCTAATTAAACAGATTTGTTTTCAAGTTTGTTTTGAAAGAGGACAGCGTTGGTAAGTGACGGAGATACAGTGGAGAAGAATTCCAGACAGAAGGTGCTTGATGTCTTTGAAGAGGTTTTGGGGACTTGAAGGAAATTTTAAGCAGAAGACCTGAATGGGAAGGGGTGCAAGTGTAAGTAAGAAGGGGGAGATCCTTCAAAGTGGCAAGAAGCCAATATGGCAATTTTGTATTGAGTTGTGTGCTGGATGGGTAACCAATGAAGTTGACGTAAATGTGGGATAGCGTGATCCTTTTTTGATTTTCCGAAAAAAAAAAATTATTGCAGCTTTGTTCAAAATCATTTGAAGGCGTGACAACAATTCAAATGGCAGACCAGCAAGTAGTGAATTACGGTTGTCAATGCGACAGGATCAAGGAACAAACAAGCTGAGTGCTTGCTTCAATAGTTAGATAAGGTCGAATTGTACGGATTTTCCTCAGTTGGAATTTTGCAGTTTTACATAAACTACTGACATGATCATGCATGGACAGAGCTGAATTAAAAAACGTACCTAGGTTTCTGACAACATTTTGAAAGTTGATATCAGCAATGCAGACAGTCAAGGTATGGTCAGAAATGTGACTTTGTGCAAACTTCGAACCTATAAGTATGGCTTCTGTCTTGACGTCATTACGTTTAAGCTTGTTTGTCAGCATCCACTCCTTCCCAATAACAAATCTCTAGGTTTTTGCGAAGGATAGCAAAATAATATGGGGAAGAAGCTTTAGTGAGTTGGGTATCATCTGCAAATTTGTGAAAGTCACATTGATGTTGTCTGACGATGTCGGGCAGTGGTTGGGTGTGCACATGTGTATATTCATGCACTCAAAGACTGACAAGTATGTTGGGTTATGCTGCTGATAGCATCCGCCTACCTGATGTGGTGTAGCCTACATGGATGTTTCCGGACGCAGTGACGCCTCCTTGAGAAACTGAAACCGTAACTTCATGTCAGGGTAGGCTCTGAAAACATGATCAACGTGTTGGATTTATGCCTAGTTCTTCTTCTTCTTGGCCTTTACAGCTACACCACCAGTCCAGCTCAGGAGAATGGTGTTTTCTCCTGCTCTCTGTGTTGTGGCTGCCATAACGTTTGGTCATGAGTCGAGTGTTGAAAGGTCACACATGTTCTGTTTCCTGTTTGTACAGGGGACGTTTTGGAGAATGTGGTCCGTTGTCTGGTCTTCCTGTCCACAGAAACAAGTGGAATAAGGCACCAGCCTCAGTTTTCGGTACTTCTGGTTGTTCAGTCTGTTGTGACTGGTGCAAAGTCTCACCAGGACACTCTGCTGCTCTCTGGGTAACGTGAGGTAGTAGTTCCTGATTGTACCAGGTGCCTAAAGTGCCCTGGTATGGGTCCTCATTTCAATGAAGCTGATGCTGTTGTTGGGATGCTCCCGTAATGTGCCCTTTTTGATCAGCCAATCAGCCTTTCTTACTCTCGCGGAATCCGCAATGGACCAGGATCCACTTTTGATGGGTGCATTGGGAGTACGTCCTATGATAGCTGTTCCTGGTATTGTCGGGACAGCCGTTTGACTTTCGAGGAATATGCTACTCTTTTTTTCAATCTGTTCTTCAGTTTCTGTTCATTGAGTGGTCGAGCAAACACTTTTACTTTCCGCCTTTTGGAACACCATGTCACAGCAGGAATATTTAACTGTGTTGAGAGAGACTCACGCCCTGTGGTTATAGAGGTAGGACATAATTCGCTGAAACACGTTACTGGCCGCTCCATTCCTCAACAGTTTGACAAGCAGCCCCTCCATCCAAACTTTATCAAAAGCATTCTGAAGATCAATCCAGGCAATGGAGACCAGCGTCTGCTCCTGGAAAGCATCTTCAACCTCTTGGGACAGATAGGTGACCTGGTCTTCTGTGCTGCGAAACTGTCTGAAACCAACTTGTTCTAAGGAAAGGATGTCAGATTTGACCAGCCACAAATGACAGTCTGTGTCATACCAGGCTAACCCAGAATGACCCTTGAGTCACATCCAAATGAGGGGGGGGGGGGGGGGGGGGGGGGGGCGGGAGGGGTCCCAAACAGGACACGCTTTGAAGGCCACCATACATTTATTCTTTCTCCACCCCATCTCCTCTCTTCCTTACCCATTTAGTCGTAGCCTGTAAGCACCATATGCTATGCGTGTGTGTGTGTGTGTGTGTGTGTGTGTGTGTGTGTGTGTGTGTGTGTGTGTGAGTGTTTACGTTAGTGTGTGTACGTATGTATGTTTGTGTGTGTGTTTGTGTGTGCCTGTGTGTGAATTAGTGTGTGTGTGTGTGTGTGTGTGTGTGTGTGTGTGTGTGTGTTTAGACACTTCCGTGTCAAACAGCGACAACATAAAAGCTGTCTGTGGTAAGCTTTTTGCAGGTCTGAAAAAACTGAAAATATGTTCAGTAGAACCTGAAAAAAAAAACACCTGCGAAACAAACTCACGCAAAAGCACAGAAAAATTCATGTACATAAAACTATGATGAGGATTATGTGTCTGATATTGACAATTCCTTCAATGTTTCAGGGAAAACAACCAACCTGAACAATAACATAACTGAACATGATGCATAAAATTGTTTGTAATAACAGGCATACAAAACAAAATATTGCCAACGGACATCTCACTCGCCCAAGGCGCAAATAATGGAACATAGCATGAAAAAGTATCACATTTTTTTCCAGTGAAAGGCAAAAAAATATTCAAGCATCTCTAAAAAAAATAATTAAAATTAAAAAAAGAAAAGGAAAAAAATAGTTTTAAAATATACATTTTGATGAATGGACAAGCAAGGTAGAAACTGAAAGGCAAGAGATGCCAGAATAAAAAAAAATAAAAGGAATGACAAATAAAAATTTAAAAAAGCCGGAAACAAAAGAGAGTGACAGAAAAGAGGAAATAGCTGGCACAGATTTTCCAGGTGGTGGAGATACCATTTACAATGAAAGAGCTTGTGGCAACCCTGAGGAGGAGACCCACGTAGACTATCACATTGAACTAGGGAGAAAGTTAGTAAGTCTGCACAGATGTTGAATTAACTCTCTCCATACGAACGGCGAAAGAGACGACGTTAACAGCGTTTCACCCCATTAACCACCATCAAAATGTTACCAGCGGAAGGCTCTTACACTGAAGAGGTGAATGTTGACAAAGAATACCACAAGTTGACGACGGAAGCTAAAGGTTGGGTCATTCAGACACCCACTGGACATCCGAGGGGTCTGTGTAGAGGAGAAGAGAGGACTGGCCGTACTGAGTGAGTTAACTCATGGTCAATTAACAACATTTACCAATGTTCCTCCACATCTAAATTTGACATGAGGGGGGAGGTACCTTTCACACACATCACCAGAAGAAATCTTGCTCGATCCGGGCTCACATAAAAGAAACCGGATGTTTACTAACGTCCTGGGTTGAGGAGACCAGTATAACACACAGATACTCGTGTCTTCGCATAACATAACTCCAGTGACAGACTCATACCACCTGTGTTCGTCCACCCGTCTGCTCCAGGTAAGGCAACTGAAGGTATCTGCTTGTGTTTGTATACAGTTAAAAGTTGTACACTGCATATTTAGTTAAAGAAATAGATCAGCGAACACTTCTCAAGGATAATGTTTTCTCTGATGTCGGGAACAGTTTAAAAAAAAAAAAAAAAAAGCGAAGAGGTTTCTGCTCGGAAGGTCGTCGTGTAGTGTGAATCGTTTTGCTGTGAACAAACAGTGCGGGGAACAATGGAAACAGCATCTATCCAACGATGCCCACAAAGAGGATACCCCCAAAGACATTGCAACAACAGAGGGATACCTCACTACGTTATCTAACAAACAAATCCGAAAACACTTTGCCCTCAAACAAAACCATGAAATATGTGCAACACAATTTTGGAAGCGCAAACTAGACATCAATATCAAAGACTATTTCAACCTAGCTTATGAATGCACAAATGAATCCCGTCTGAGAATACTCCACTTCAAATTTATCCATAACATTTACCCAACGAATATTCTGCTTGCAAAAATGGGGGTGTCAAACACAAACACCTGCAACTGGTGTCAAGAAACTGATTACATTGAACACGCCTTTTACTCTTGCCCCAAACTATCTGACTTTTGGAAACATGTGAAACAGTTCATTCTCTCCTGTTACAATACACTGATCACTATGAATGAAAAAGTAGCGTTGTTTGGTACAACGAAAATGGATATCCCAGATCATGAAAAGAGAAAAAAAATCAACACGACTCTGTTGATAGCAAAACTGTCTATTTCTAAATTCAAATATGGTAAGTGTAAGAATCTGTATCTTATCTTTGAAACCGAGCTCAAATTACGTAAGATGTGATCTATGTCTACCAAGATACCTGAGCACTTATACGGATCCATAAAAAACTCAAGTGGTCAATTTAAATGTGTACATTTAAAGACGTTCCGTAAAGCTAATGCCTCCAGAGAGAGAGAGAATGAGATTGTGTCTACCTCGCCTCTTTTAGACATTGTGCACGAAACTACCCTGTATGTGATTTTACATGTTGCATGACCTTGACAATGTTTGAGCATGACAATGGTAAGAAGACAGATTACAGGGGGAAGAAAGAGAGAGAGAGAGAGAGAGAGAGAGAGAGAGAGAGAGAGAGAGAGAAGGAGGAATAAAGAGATGAGAGAAGAAAAAAAAAGAAAGAGAAAGAAAAGACAACAGAAAGGAGAAAAATGATGATGGAAGGAACGAAAAGAAAGAAAAAAAAAAGAAAAAAAGAAAAAAGAGAGAGAGAGAGAGAAAAAAAAATGGGAAAGAACCTTCCAAGGATGCTGAGACTATCCTGCTCATTTGCAGAAATTTTACGCATCCACTGATTTCTCCTAAAAAAGAATTTAAAAAAAGAAGAAAAAAACAAACAGTGCGTTGCGTTGCTATCTGTTTTTTGTTGGGGTTTTTTTTTTGTGTGTGTCCAAGCTAGCAGTTCTCTTTAAATTTACACCTTTATTTTTACGTCAATTTTACAATTATTGTCTGAATTCTCTTATGAGCTATCGTGACATATGTTTCAGTATAACGTTTATACGTTGTGTTGATGAAATCAAACATGCTGTTGTATGCCACAGAGGTAACAATGTAGTGTCGTGTCGTGTTGTGTTGTATGTGTGTGTGTGTGTGTTTGTGTGTGTGTGTGTGTGTGTGTGTGCGCGCGCGCGCGCGCGCGCGTGTGTGTGTGTTAAGCAAAACTCACATAGTTCATTTCTCTCTCCAGCGTACATTCTATATCTTGTTCATTGTACATCTTTGAATATATCAGACTTAAGATCATCTTCAGAATTCTGTCTTGTGAGCAATCATCACGTATGCTTCAGGTTGTCTGTATGTCTGTCTGTCTATCTGAGACAGACTGCACGCACGTTTGAATAAAATATAATAGGGTAGGTATGCCTAATTGCGAGCAGCATGTAATTTCGAACGGTTTGTGTACCGCCCTTCTTCGAAGCGTTATCACCACAAACATTTTACAGTTTAACGCCGGCTTCGATCTCGTTCTGATACCTTGATAGCTATCATTTCCAAGAACCAGTCAAACATCAGCTATTTCCGTTAATTCGGCGCTCTTTCTTCTCTTCTCACACCACTGCCAACCAAGTTCACTAACATGCTCTCAAAATGTGATGTTGATAGTGTCTACTGTGATGTTGATAGTGTCTACTGTGATGTTGATAGTGCAACACGTTACGTCCCTCAGCCACAACTCTTTCCCGCAATGTTCGTGTGAGTGTTTTAATTTAATGATGGAATGACTGTCTTCACTTTTAAAAGTTACTATCTGTTAAAGTAAGTGTTTATTTTCTCTACGACGAGCCTGAAGGCGAATTTGTGTACACTGGTTGAGACATTAAATGATTGATTGATTGATAAATCCTAAAATCTAGGGAAGCAAGCTGTTGGACGTTATCTTTGACACTGTTTGAAATAGCAGATTTGATTAGATATGTTAAATGGATTGTGCATTTCCAGTGCTGGGAGAATTTATGAAAGCATGTTTTCACAAATCAGAACCTCAGTTTTGACAGAAGTATTCAAAAGTATCGTCTGCAATCATACCATAGGATATTTTGACGTGAGTCTATTTGCGAACGATGCTGAGCGCTCTCAAAAGGGTGTGTTTGTGTGTTTCTGTGCATGTGTGATTAAAACCAACAATACAACAGTCTGGTGAGATGTTCCAATAGTATGTTATGTCTAATGAGTTCTGCTTTAATTGTCCACATGTACCCAAACCCATCGTTCGCAATTAGACTTGCTCGTTCGCATTTACCCTCAGGAACACCTGCTGTTTCAACCGTTGAAAAAAGCGGTGCAACCGGTCGGAGGAAGTCTTCAAAAACAGAAGAGCTACATTTGACGATCGTACAGCATGTCATCTGTACAATGCACATGTTGAGCTGGTTCCTTCGACTGGATCGTTCGCAGTTACCCCAATGCATGCACGTAATACGGATGAATCATTGGCGCACCAGCAATAGATCCCAGATCTGCCCGAATTAGGTGCTGTGATGTCACTCTCTTCTGAAAGCCTCTTTACTGCAGTGTATTTAAACGGAGAATACGGACTGAAGTCCTTTTCCGTCTTTGAATATATCAAATTCAGATTCAGATTCATACGCATGACGTGAAGAAAAGTATGGCGCTGAGTTGTGCTTTCAAACGGGTTCTCTAAAGCATAAAGTTCACCGTATTTTGATTTACATAATAATCCAAACCGTTTGGGAATATGGATCGACGCGCGAGACCGATCAACTGAAAACGAACCGTGGGTCTCTTAGATCTATATATTTCCGTATATTCCGCCCCCCCCCCCCCCCCCCCCCGCCCCCCCCTACACACACACACACACACACACACACACCCTCCCCCACTCTTTGTCTGTCTGTCTGGGTTGTTTTTGTTGTTGTTTTTTTTTGGGGGGGGGGTTGTTGTTTTTTTGTTCTTTTTGTTGTTGTTGTTTTGTTTTGTTTTTTCATTATTTTATTTGATTGTTTAGAAGATTTTTTTTTTTAAATGATTGCAAGTGGGCTTTCCAAATGCGTTTTAAACTGTCTTCCTGGTCGAGCTTCAGGGGCGCATGACATCCCCCACCCCCCGTCACCCCTGCCTGATCCCCCACACCTCCTCCGCTAACAGGGCTTTGCCCATGTACCCTGTCTGCACCCCAAAGTTTTAGTTCTTGGGTTTTTTTTCTGCCTGTTGCACCCATGCCTGAGCAAGATGCATGGTGTATGAAGTGCAGTGACAAATCCACCTCTTCTTCCCTCATCCCTCTCAGGATGCTGCATTGTGAGGTGCAGACAGTTACAGTACTGTTGACAGTGAATGAGTATCTCAGCTATTCTGTTCTGAAAGTTTAATAAAAAATATATGTTCGCGCGCGCACACACACACACACACACACACACGCGCGCGCGCGCACGCGCAATACACACATTCCTTCAGATACTCTCTTTCCTCATTAGCTCCAGCTCTGCAAAAAGTGTTGCTTGCGGACAACTGAGAGTAACACTGGCATGTTTTTCTTTACATAAGTTGCAGGCATGTATTATAGTTTTCATAACAAAAATGATATTTATGATTTATCTTTTGCTTTGAATAAAACTCTTCTTGACTTTTTTTTAATTTTTACTCTGATGCATTATACCTTTTTTTCTTCTATTATTCGATCTTTTGCTATGCTGGATACTGCAGTCAGATAAACTTAAGACCCATCCTGTGAGAATGTTCAGTATGGGAGCCAGATCTTATTCTTTAAAACAAACAATTCCTGCCTTGAATTATATTAGTATTATTCTGCATACACACAGACACACACAGACACCCTCACACACACACACACACACACACACACACACACACACACACACACACACACATGCACACGCGGGCGCACACAAAGCCGAACATGTGGGGGGACGGGTGAGGGGGGGACGGATACTTTGGTGAAGTCAGAGGGGGACCGAAACAGCATGGGTGGGGGACGTCCCACATTCCTGAAATGTCTCCCTGGGGACTATTTCGGAAACTGACAAGTCCCCCGGAGGACCTACAGAAGGAGGGGGGGGGGGGCGATTTGGGATCTTACACCGGATCTTTTCGAGAGTCTGAGTGTACTGCCACAGTTCTTTCTCTCTCTCACTGTCTCTCTTGATGAATATATATATATATATATATATGATATTCACACACACACACACACGCACACACACACACACACACACACACATATGGATCACGTCTTACCTGTCAGATCGTACACAGAAAGTGTGTGTAAATGGTACATACTCTAGAATATCTGCCTTGAAATATGGTGTCCCACAAGGGTCCGTCCTAGGTCCTGTTCTTTTCGTGCTGTATGCGGCTCCTGTGTCGGATGTCATCAGTCATCATGCGATGTCGCATGAGAGCTTTGCTGATGACACACAACTTTATCAGTCGGCTTCCATAGCTGAATTTGATGCACTGGTGACTCAAACACAGGAGTGCATTGCTGGCCTAAAGGACTGGATGACTCTCAACAAGCTGCAATTAAATGATGATAAGACTGAATTGATGATAACCTGTCCAAAGAAGTTTCGTCAACATCCTTCCTTTCCTGACTCTGTTCTGATCAATAGCACACCTGTTTCACTTTCTCCCTCTGTTCGCAGTCTTGGTGTAATCCTGGACCAGTCTCTTTCCTTCCAACAGCACATTTCGAATATCTGTAAAGTTGCCTATTTGGAACTGCGTAGAATCAGCTCTATCCGCCACTATCTCTCAACCGATGCAACCAAGACACTTGTATGCTCTCTGGTTCTCTCAAGATTGGATTACTGCAACTCTCTTTTGGCCGGCCTTCCCAAATACCTGTTAGACAGACTCCAACGAATTCAGAATAACGCTGCCAGACTCATTTGCAGAGCTTCTAAATTTGACCATGTTTCTCCTCTCCTTCAGTCTCTCCACTGGTTGCCTGTTTCTGATCGAATAGACTATAAGCTATCCACTCTGACCTTTTCTGCAGTCAACGGATCTGGCCCCAAGTATCTTTCTGAACTCATCCATATCTATACCCCGTCTCGCCAGCTCCGTTCTTCCTCTGATACTCGACTTCTCAGGATACCTCACGTCAGAAGTAAGACCTATGGACACAGATCGTTTTCTTTTCAATCGCCAAAGACGTGGAACAAGCTCCCTGATAACCTCCGTCACTCTGATTCCCTCGCATCTTTTAAATCTCATCTCAAAACTCACCTTTTCCCTCAGCAATAAGTTCAATTGTGGCAGGTCCACAACTACATGCATGTATATGAATGTGTATTGTGTGTGCGTGTGTTTATGTAAGTTTGTGCCTGCCTATGTGTGCGTATTTGTTAGGGTAGCTGTTAGATACACATGTATGTTAAAATGTATGTATGCAGTGTGTGTGTGTGTGCGTGCGTGCGTGTGTGTGTGCGCGTACGTGCGTGCGTGCGTGTGTGTGTGTGTGTGTGGTCACATTTTGGTGTGTGTATGTAACATAGATATAATGTTTTATGTTATCAAAAGCGTTTTTGTAAAGCACCTAGAGCAGATTTCTGGATAGTGTGCTATATAAGTATCCATTATTATTATTATATATATATATATATATATAGATATATAAGATATAATTATAGAAGTAAGCCGTGCATTTAAAAAATATATATATCAGTTCAACTCACACCTTTTGGACCAATGTCCACGTGGATTCATTCATTCATTTGGTTACACAGCCCGGTTCCTCCTCCTCCACATCACGCAAACACGCACGCACGCACACATACACACACACACACACACACACACACACACATACACATACACATGCACACACACACACACACACACACACACACACACACACACACACACACACACACACAAATGCACACACACACACACACGCACACGTGCACACCACCACCACCTAACAAACCACACATTCACCTACCTCTTCCACCCAACCTTCATTCACACCCGTTTCTCCATCAGAGTCATGTGCTATGGAACTTTCTTCTTCATCACCACCATCACCACCACCACCATCATCATTATTATCGTCATCATCATTATTATTATCATCATTACTACAACAACTACTACTACTACTATTACTGCTTCGACCACAACGGCTACTACCACTTCTTCTCAAACTGCTTCTTCTTCTTTCTCAAGATTGTCTGTTCACAGGAGGAGACAACTGACTCTTTCACCACACAGGCGGATGGACCAGAGGGACATGTTACAGGCGTTTAGGGAACCCGTAGTTCAGTGACTGAGTGACTGACATAGCTACTGCTCCACATCTCTCCCAGCTCAACTCACCACCTTCTTCTTCTCCGTGGTGAACCCAGCCACAACTTCTCTGCTGATTGATGAACCCACAACTCTCCATTCGATGCTTCAATGTGAACCCAGAAACTTTCCGTTCTCTACTGCAAGAGAACCGAGAACTTTCCGTTTTCTGTTTCTCTGCTGCATTACGAACCCGTAACTTTCCGTTTTGTGCTGAGTGATAACCAAAGAATTTCCGTAATCTGCTGCATGTGAATTCCAGAACCTTCTTCACTTCGACCTTATTTCTTTCTTTAAAACAATAAAACAACCATGTCCGAGCGGCAGACTGCAGCTGAGAGAAGCTGTTACGTGGACCTGTCGGGCCATGCGTTGTGTCAGTCTGATGTACAGCGGCCGGACTGGCCACAGACCGAAAACACACACCCTGACAACACCAGCCACGGCCCTGCTGCACGCCAGTCTCCTGTCCAGGAAGCAGACTGGCCACAGATCAACACCACCCCACACCCCATCACCACCACCTTCCACGTCCCAGTTACCGAGGAGAACGCCATACCAGCGTCGACAAAGCAGCAGGCACCGTCCGACACGACCCCTCTCCAGCCAACCACGGACACTGCAGCAGAAGGCTCTGGCTTGGACAAGTGGATCCGGGACCTCAACCAGTCCCTCCTGCTGCCCCAGGCCAGTCCCGCAGCGCGTATCCTTCTCCTGACCAACGCCTTGCAGATGTGTGACCACCTCGTCCAGCAGCTCACAGACGACTACTCTCAGACAGAGATGCTGCTGAAGACCCTCATGAGGAAAAACCAACCCACGGAGGAACAGCAGAGGAAAGAGCAGAGGAAGGTGCTTCGCTCCTTCGCCCCGGAGCTGAGGTCGGTGAACAGGCGTCTGGAGCGGGTGAGGGGGATGAGGGAGCAGCTGCAGTCCAGGCTGAGGCAGCTGGTAGCCTCCCCTGATCTTCTCCAGCCGCTCCTCCCTTTCCAGATCCAGCAGACAACAGAGAGGTGGTGGGCCAGGCCGCACAGACCCAGCAGGATGTGCAAGGACTTGGTGTCCGTGCTCCTGTCCTTAGTTGTCTTCATGCTGTTATTAATGCCTCCTATTGGCCTTGGTCGGGTTACGCTTTTTCTAGAGCTTGTTTGGGTGGTATATTTCATGGCTGTGAATTGGCCCGGTGTAACATCCAAGGGTGCGTTACGTGCCTTTCTTGGGGTCTGTACAAGGTTCATGGCAGTGCATTGGGTTTCGATAACGTTCCTGGCAGTGTATGTGGTCTGGATAACTTTTGTGGTAGTGCAAGACATCTGGTCAACTTTGATGGTAGTGCATGGCATCTGGATAACTTTGATGGTAGTGCATGGCATATGGATAACTTTCATGACAGTGCTTGGGATCTGGATAAACATCATGACAGTGCTTCGTGTCTATAAAACTTCCTTGGTGTATGGGGTCTGCATAACTATCTTGGCAGTGATAGGAATCTGGGCAGTGTATGAGGTCTGCATAATTTACAAGGAAGAGTACGGATTCTTGATATTTTTCATTGCAGTGCCTTGGGTCTGGATGACTTCCGTCTCAATGTTAAGAGTCTGGATGACTTTCCTTGCAAAGCATGAGGTCTGAATGACTTTCATGGCAGAGCATTGTGTCTGGAAATCTTTTATAGCATACTTTCGGGTCCAGATAACTTTCATGTGATCTGGATAGTTTGCTTGGGTAGTGCATGGCATCTGGATAACTTTCATGGTAGTGAATGGCATCTGGGTAGTTTTCATGACAGTGTATTGGATCTGGATAACTCCAATGGCAGTGACTAGGGTCTCGATAATATTCATTCAATG
>NC_134893.1:21219336-21229336 GCF_041734735.1 Babylonia areolata | reverse complement strand
AATACCACACCATATACAACGCCGTCAACAGTAGCGACAAGCACACAGCCATCCGTGGTTACACCAAACACAAAGAAAACGGCACCAACAGTGAACACACAACACAGCCACAGCCTGCGATTACGCCATACAGCGACAGGCAGGGCAGTCATAACACCCAAACACAAAGCAACCAGTACAACATCAAATCACAAAGCAACCACTGCCACAAGACACATAGCAACCAGTAATACCGAGACACAAAGTAACCAGTAACACGAAGACACAAAGGAACCAGTACTACCAAACAGTAAGCGGCCAGTAACACCAAACACAAAGCAACCAGTACCACCAAACAGTAAGCGGCCAGTAACACCAAACACAAAGCAACCAAATCGACCAGACCACAAAGCAAGTAGAACCACCAAACACAAAGTAACAAGAACACCAACCACAAAAGCAACCAGTAACACCAACCACAAAAGCAACCAGTAACACCAACCACAAAAAGCAACCAGAGAAACGCTAAACACAAAGCAGCTAGTAACATCAGACACAAAACAACCAGTAACATCAAGACACCAAACAAACAGTAACGCCAACACAAAGCAACCAAAACGACCAGACCACAAAGCAACCAGACAACCAGTCACAGCGCCACAAATCAACAAGGGGAGCCAGTGACAGACACAAAGCGGACACAAAGCTGCAAGAGAGTCAGTTAGAGAGAGAGAGAGAAAAGCAGCCAGCAACAACCGCATCCATCCAAACCACTGTCATTATAATCCATCAATTCATTCTGTGATAACGCCGAACTGCCAATGATCACACGAAAACACCCAAATCAATTCTATCCCAAACCCCCAAGCCCCCAAAAAAGAAACCCTCCAGCATCAATTATCCATCCAGCAACCATAAAATAATAACGCCAGTCCACACACACACACACACACACACACAGAGACACAGAGAAATAATAATCATACAAGCAGTCAAAGCCCCCGCCCCCAAACCCTCCTACCCCCATCGCCACTGCCATCCAAAAACAACAACAACAGCAAATAAACAAACAAAAGACGTAACCCAGCAACAACTAAAGAAACCACTATCCATCCATCCATCAATCCATCCACCAATTATCAGCTGTAGAGTAGAAACTCCAAATGCACCACAAAAAAAGCCTCAAAGCCATTTATCCCCGAATAACAACAACAACATCAACAACAAACTTGCCAACCACGAAGCAGTCGTCAAGAAGACAAGGATTGCCCCCGCCACCACCCATCAAGACGTCCAACCAAGCCCTCTGCAGTCCGTACGAAGAGGAAGAAGGAGGGGAGGAGGAGGAGGTGGGGGAGGAGGAGGAGGAGGGGGAAGCCCCTTCCACCATGGCCAAGTCCTCGGAGGCCGGAGACACCATGGCGCCTCCCGTGGAGGCCTGCTCGGCGGTCAAGGCCAAGACGGTGACCTCCAGCCACCGCCACGAGCAGGACCTGCATGATGCCGCCCTGCTCCTCAGCGACAGGGGCTACCGGCTGGGGCCCAAGCTGGGCAAGGTCAGTTGTCGGTGGTCAGTTACAGACTGCAACAACCGAGTGGTGTTACTGGTTGCTTTGTGTCTTGATGTTACTGTTTGCTTTGTGTCTTGGTGTTACTGGTTGCTTTGTGTCTTGGTGTTACTGGTTGCTTTGTGTCTTGGTGTTACTGGTTGCTTTGTGTCTTGGTGGTACTGTTTGCTTTGTGTCTTGGTGGTACTGTTTGTTTTGTGTCTTGGTTGTACTGGTTGTTTTGTGTCTTGGTGTTGCTGGTTGCTTTGTGTCTTGGTGGTACTGGTTGCTTTGTGTCTTGGTGGTACTGGTTGCTTTGTGTCTTGGTGTTACTGGTTGCTTTGTGTCTTGGTGTTACTGGTTGCTTTGTGTCTTGGTGTTACTGGTTGCTTTGTGTCTTGGTGTTGCTGGTTGCTTTGTGTCTTGGTGGTACTGTTTGCTTTGTGTCTTGGTGTTACTGGTTGTTTTGTGTCTTGGTGTTACTGGTACATGGTTGCTTTGTGTCTTGGTGGTACTGGTTGCTTTGTGTCTTGGTGGTACTGGTTGCTTTGTGTCTTGGTGGTACTGGTTGCTTTGTGTCTTGGTGTTACTGGTACCTGGTTGCTTTGTGTCTTGGTGGTACTGGTTGCTTTGTGTCTTGGTGGTACTGGTTGTTTTGTGTCTTGGTGTTACTGGTTGCTTTGTGTCTTGGTGTTACTGGTACATGGTTGCTTTGTGTCTTGGTGGTACTGGTTGCTTTGTGTCTTGGTGGTACTGGTTGCTTTGTGTCTTGGTGTTACTGGTACATTGGTTGTACTGGTTGTTTTGTGTCTTGGTTGTACTGGTTGCTTTGTGTCTTGGTGTTGCTGGTTGCTTTGTGTCTTGGTTGTACTGGTTGCTTTGTGTCTTGGTGTTACTGGTTGCTTTGTGTCTTGGTTGTACTGGTTGTTTTGTGTCTTGGTGGTACTGGTTGCTTTGTGTCTTGATGTTACTGGTTGCTTTGTGTCTTGGTGTTACTGGTTGCTTTGTCTTGGTGTTACTGGTTGCTTTGTGTCTTGGTGTTACTGGTTGCTTTGTGTCTTGGTGTTACTGGTTCCTTTGTGTCTTGGTGTTACTGGTTGTTCTGTGTCTTTGTGGTACTGGTTGCTTTGTGTCTTGGTGTTACTGGTTGTTCTGTGTCTTTGTGGTACTGGTTGCTTTGTGTCTTGGTAGTACTGGTTGCTTTGTGTCTTGGTGATACTGGTTGCTTTGTGCCTTGATGTTACTGGTTGCTTTGTGACTTGGTGATACTGGTTGCTTTGTGTCTTGGTGGTACTGGTTGCTTTGTGTTTGGGTGTTTTGACTGCCTTGCTTGTCGCTGTGCAGTAGTGTGTGTGTGGGTGGGTGTAGGCATGCGCGTGATTGAACTCTGTGTGTGTGTGTGTGTTCGTGTGTGTGTGTGTGTGTGTGTGTGTGTGTGTGTGTGTGTTCGTGTGTGTGTGTGTGTGTGTGTGTGTGTGTGTAAGTTCGTGTGTGTGTGTGTGTGCGTATGTGTGTGTTTGCGTCTGGGTATTTCTTATAGACGGCCTTATGTTTCAAATATATTGAGCATCGATTTCAGTTTCCATGCAAGTATCTTTTTCATCTTTTAAGTGTTACGGTGAAGCGCGCAGTGCAGTGTCGTTACACACAATATGGATAACCTGAGACATTTAAAAGGCAAAGGCAAATGTACTCTTTCTAGTAGTAGTAGTAGTAGTAGTAGTAGTAGTAGTAGCATCATTATCATTATCATTGTTATTATTGATATTGTGATGATGATCTTCATCTTCTTCTTCTCATTATTATTGTCATCATCATCATCATCATCATCATCGTCCTCGTCGTATAATAACAATAATAATGATAATAATAGTAATTATTATCATTACTATTAAGTACTTATAAGAAATAAAAGAAGAATTACTTATAAAAGATAATCATCGCCCTCCTCCTCATCATCATCATCATAATTAGATTATCATTAATGCATCATCAACAACATCATCATTGCTATTTTCTTGTTATTGTAGTCATTATCAATAATTATCATCAATCGATATAATACCATCACCATCATCATCATCATTATTACATCATCAGCAACATCCTCAATGTCATTACTGGTAGTATTATGGTCATCATCGATAATTATCATCAATCGATAATACCATCACCATCATCATCCTCATTATTACATCATCAGCAACATCCTCAATGTCATTACTGGTAGTATTATGGTCATCATCAATAATTATCATCAATCGATATAATACCATCACCATCATCATCATCATTATTACATCATCATCAACATCCTCAATGTCATTACTGGTAGTATTATGGTCATCATCCAGCAAGACCGAGTCCATGTACCAACTGGCTAGCTCACAGAACGCCAGTGCCTGCAATCAAGATCGATGACAGAGAGATCAAGTCAGTCGATAAGTTTTGCTACCTGGGCAGCACCCTATGCAGCAACGGAGCCTTTGATGCAGAAGTGACGCTGCGCATTGCCAAGACCAGCTCCGCCTTTGGCAGACTCAACAACAGGCTGTGGAACAACAAAGGCATCAGGCTCAACACCAAAATCAAAACCTACAGGGCTGTTATGCTGACCAGTTCAGTTTCAGTTTCAGTAGCTCAAGGAGGCGGCACTGCGTTCGGACAAACCATATACGCTACACCACATCTGCCAAGCAGATGCCTGACCAGCAGCGTAACCCAACGCGCTTAGTCAGGCCTTGAGCTGACCACTTTGTTGTACTGCTGTGAAACATGGACGACGTATCGCCGTCACATTCAACAACTTGAGCAGTTTCACCAGAGATGCCTACGAAAGATCCTCGGCATAAAGTGGTAAGACAGGGTCTCCAACCTCCAGGTCTTAGAGAGGAGCGGCCTGCCCAGCATCAAAAGCCTGCTGATCCAGTGCCAGCTACGCTGGACAGGACACGTTGTCCGCATGACAGACAACAGGATCCCGAAGATGCTCTTGCATGGCCAGCTGAAGGAAGGCCACCGCGAACTTGGAAGACCCTGCAAGCGCTTCAAGGACACCTTGAAGACAAACCTCAAAGCCTGTGACATAGAAATCGCTTCCTGGGAAACTGATGCCCTTGACCGCTGTCGCTGGAGGATGCTGTGCTCTAGTGACACAAAGACGTTTGAAAACAACAGAACGCTGGCCATTAAGGAGAAATGTGAGCGAAGGAAGCAGGGCTCAACTTCTGGAGACGTTTTCCCTTGCAACACCTGTAGGAAGTGCTGCGCATCCAGAATCGGCCTCTTCTCCCATATGAGGACACACACCGACAGATAAGCCTGCCTGCCTACTCGTCCGTCGGTCCGACGGGAGACTCCATTATTATGGTCATCATCATTATTATCACCACCAATATGATATCATCATCATCATCATCATCATCATCATCATCATCACCATCATGATGTTAGCTGCATGCATGCATGTGTGTGTGTGTGTGTGTGTGTGTGTGTGTGTGTGTGTGTGTGTGTGTGTGTGTGTGTGTGTGTGTGTGTGTGTGTGTGTGTGTGTGTGCGTGTTGTACAGGGCAGCTACGCCAAGGTGAGGGTGACGGAGAGACAGCGGGACCACAAACTGCTGGCCGTCAAGATCATTGACCGGGCCAAGGCCGCTGCCGACTACGTCAACAAGTTCCTGCCGCGAGAACTGGCCATCTGCCTCAGGGTACGACACGTGGGCTGGTCAGATAGAGAGGGGAGGGGTGGCGTGGGGGTGGGAGTGGGGAGAATTGACTTGTTATGCAGAAGGCCTTCGTCAAACTTCCCGACCAGACGAAACAACGCGGATGGATTATTCTCATTGTGATGGTCTGGGATGAGGGTGGGGAAGCTTGTGTGTGTGTGTGTGTGTGTGTGTGTGTGTGTGTGTGTGTAGAGGATGTGTGTATATTGTGGAGGGTGTGTGGTGTGGAGTATGTGTGTGTGTGTGTGTGTGTGGTGTGGAGGGTGTGTGAATGTGTGCGTGCGTGAGTGTGTGTGGTGTGTGTGTGGATGGTGTGTGGTGTGAAGGGTGTGTGTGTGTATAGTGTGGAGGGTGTGTGGGGGGGGGGAGGAGGAGGGTGTGTGTGTTGTTTGTCGTCTGGAGGGTGTGTGTGTGTAGTGTGGACAGTGTGCGGTGTTGAGGGTGTGTGTGTGTGTGTGTGGGAGGAGGGTGTGTGTGTTGTTTGTCGTCTGGAGGGTGTGTGTGTGTAGTGTGGACAGTGTGCGGTGTTGAGGGTGTGTGTGTGTGTGGGAGGAGGATGTGTGTGTAGTGTGGAGGGTGTGTGTGTGGTGTGGTGTGTGGAGGGTGTGTGTAGTATGGAGGGTGTGTTCTGTTTGGAAAGTGGCCAAATGGTTAAGACGCTCATCTGCCAATACAGAGTCCGTGAGGGTCCGGGTTCGAATCCCGCTGCTCTCGCCCCTTTTCTCCCAGGTTTGACTGGAATATCATTTAAACTGAGCGTCTATTCATTCGGATGAGATGATAAACCGAGGTCCCGTATGCAGCACGCACTTGGCGCACTGATAAAGAACCCAAGGCAACGAAAGAGTCTTATGCACCCAAACCGATCGTTCGCAATTAGACTTGCCTGTTCGCATTTGCCCTGAAGGACCCATGTCATTTCAACCGTAGTAAAAACGTGGAAAAGAAGGAGCAGGCGAACTTTTCCTGGTGCAACCAATCGGAGAAAGCCTTTAAAAAAAAAAAAAAGAAAAAAAAAGAAGAGCCACAATCGACGATCATGCAACTGTTATCTGTTCAATACACACACGTAAAGCTGGTCGCTTTGACTGCATCAGTCTCAGTTAGGCCTGCCTACCCCAGAACTTGTTATGGGACGTTTAACTATTAACATAAAATGCTAGCGCTACAACATTAGTGGAAGTGTAGGTCTTATATTTGTTTATATAAGTACAAGCGCTCGCGCGCGTATGTGTGTGTGTGTGTGTGTGTGTGTGTGTGTTCGCACGCGTGTGCGTGCATATCTGCGTGTGTGATGTCATTTCAGTAATATTTCATTTACGCATGAATAAATGTGCGTATTTTGCACCCGCGTACGTGCGCTCGTGTATGCCCGTTTTGACGCGTGTGGAGTGTGCGTGCGTGCGTGCGTGCTTCCTTGTCTGTGCAAGATTGTGTCGATACTTGCGTGCATGCGCACGAGCGTGCGTGTCGGACCGTCTGTAAATGTTCGTGCGTGCGTGTGTCACTATGTGCGTGTGTGTGTGTGTGTATGTGTGCGAATGTGTCTGTATCTCTGTGTGTGTGTGTGTGTTTGTGTCTGTCTGTCTGTCTGTGCGCATGTGTCTGTACCTGTGTTTGTGTGCGCATGTGTTTGTGTTCTTGCGTGTTTTTGTGTGTGTTTTTTTGACTGAGGTGTTCAGCACTTTGAGAAGTTTGAAAGCGCTGAATATTTAATTTCATTTTCTTTTTATTACTACTGCTACTACTACTTAAGAACAAAAACAATGGTAGTTGTAGTAGTAGTAGTAGTAGTAGTAGTCGTTGTATCATTATTGTTATTGTTGCTGTTGTTCTTATCAGTTGTTATCATCAATTGACATCATCCTTTTACCACCATGAACATAATCACCACCACCACCACTATGATCATCATCACCACCACCACCTCCATCGCCATCATCATCATCATCATCATCATTGCTTACCGTCACTATGATTACTGGTCATGATTTATCACAATGGCTGAGGGCAGCTGAACCACCGGCACATCATGGGGGTCCAAGAGATCATCCAGACACGGACCCTGGTGTGTGTGGTGATGGAGCTGGCCGAGAGGGGGGACCTTCTGGAGCACATCAAGAGGAACGGCGCCATCCCGGACTTTGATTCCAAGAGGATGTTCAAACAGGTACCTCTGTGTGTGTGTTGTGTGTGTGTGTGTGTGTGTGTGTGTGTGTGTGTGTGTGTGTGTGTGTGTGTGTGTGCTGGAGCACATCAAGATGAATGGCGCCATCCCGGACTTTGATTCCAAGAGGATGTTCAAACAGGTACCTGTGTGTGTGTGTGTGTGTGTGTGTGTGTTGTGTGTGTGTGTGTGCGCGCGCGCGCGTCTGTGTGTGAGTGTGTGTGTATGTGTGCGTGTGTTCTGCAACACAAGAGGACTGGTGTGTGTGTGTGTGTGTGCGTGTGCGTGTGTGTGTGTGTGCTGGAGCACATCAAGATGAATGGCGCCATACCGGCCTTTGATGCCAAGAGGATGTTCAAACAGGTACCTCTGTGTGTGTGCGTGTGTATGTGTGTGTGTGCGCGCGCACGCGTCTGTGTGTGTGTGTGTATGTGTGTGTGTACTGTAACACAAGAGGACTGGTGCCATCCCAGAGTTTGTATCTGAGGAGAGACACAGATATTCAACGCCACACGACAGAGAGAGAGAGAGAGAGAGAGAGAAAGTCTAGCTGTCTACAGTCTTCGGATTTGATTTTGTTTTTGTTTTTTTATTTTTATAAAAGAGCAGATTCCTGACCTATGCACATACACAACGCGCTGGTTTTGAGAGCAACCCTAGTTTTGCGTACAAACGAAAGCTGAAATAATCAAACAAAACAAACACAACAAAATGCTATAAAATTGAAAACAAAAAACCGTAGTAGGCAAATGATTGGAATAAAATCACAAGTGAGCAAACACTGCAAGAAAAGTGCATGTAACCTGATTTCGCTCGTTCAACTGGTCTTCAGCCATGGACCATATTTTGAGGAGCCAACAACATAAACCACAACGGGGGGGGGGGGGTGGGGGCGGGGACATGGGAAACTACCCGTGTTGGCCCAATGATAATGGATTGTTCGGGTTGTCGCCCATTACTGCCGGCTGTTTCTGGTGCATAAAAAAATGTGCGAGTGTGTGTAAGTTGCTATTAAATTATGTCAGCGTGCGCGCACTCAGGCGGGCAAGGGGGCGCGGGGAGAGAAAAAGCGAGAAAACAAAGATCTTCGAAAGAATATTAACAGTCGAATATCACCGCAATCAGGGTATGCCCCAATAAAAGAGGAACAAAACTTAAGGAAAACAAACAGCAACATGTGCTATCCAATCTAACCCAACAGATAACCCTGCCACCCCCACCACATCCCTCCCACCTCTCTCTCTCTCTCTCCCCACCTCCACCCCACCCCACCCCAACCTCCCTTACTCCTTTCCCCACGGTGCCTATGTCACCAGATCAGCGAGGCGGTGGGCTACCTGCACGACCGCAAGCTGTGTCACCGCGACCTCAAGTGCGAGAACGTGCTCATCCGCCGGGATCGCACCATCATCCTCACCGACTTCGGTTTTGCGCGGGCTCTGCGGACCGACCAGGACCTCAGCAAGACCTTCTGCGGCAGCGCGGCCTACGCCTCCCCGGAGCTGCTGAGGGGTAAGGCCTACCGGCCCCGCCTGAACGACGTGTGGGGGTTGGGCTGCATCCTCTTCGTCATGGTAACGGGCTGCATGCCCTTCCACGACTCCAACGTCAAGAAGACCCTGCAGCGGCAGCTGTCCGGCCGGGTCTTCTTCCCGCCCAACGTGGTAGACGTCATCCCGGCCACCTGCAAGAGCCTTATCCACTCCATGCTGGAGCCCAAGACCACCCTCCGCCTGGACATTCACGGGGTGCTGGGCAGCCGCTGGCTCTGCTCGGGCTACTGAAGGGTTTGGGGGGCGTTGTTTGTTGTTGGTGTTATTGTTGGTGTTGTTTCCAAGGTCTCTGTGGGCAGAGTGGAGATTTTTTTTTCTTTCTCTTTTTAAAGGACACTTGTCTCCGGTCCCAATACAAAGGTTCGGGATACCAATAAAATTCTTGAAAAATGCAGATCCCCGTAATTCATTTAGTTTGTCTTGGGGTGTTTTTTTGTTTTTTTTGTTTTTTTAAGTTCCTCTGGGGGTTGGGGGGTGACAATTTCATTTTCAGGACACTGGCTTCGGCCTGGAAACAAAGGTTTGGGGATACCAATACGATTCTTGAAGATGCAGATCCCCGTTTTTGAGTCAGGGTGTTTGCTTTTTGTTTTTGTTTTTTAAGTTCCCTTGGGGGAGGGTGGACGGGAGGGGTGGAGTGGGGGGGGGGGGGGGGGCTAGAGAGAGGGGAATCGTTGAGATTTTTTTTTCAGGAAACTGGCTCTGGCCCCGAGACAAGGATTGGGGTTGCCACTATGATTCTTAAAGGTACACATCCCCTTTATTCTTCTAGCATGTCTTTCCTTGAAGATTTTTTTTTTTTTTTTTTTTGTCACGTTTCCTTGCTGGAAAAGGGAAGCGGGCATTTTTTTTTTCAGGACACTGGCCCCGGCCTCGAGATAAGGTTTGGGGATACCAGTTCGATTCTAAAAGATACAAACACTTTCATTTGGCTTCAATTCTTGGTATACTAAGGGTTTCTTCTTCTTCTTCTTCTGTTTTTCCTTGTTCTCTGTGGGTGGGAGATGGGGGAAGAGACTGCAGATGTTTT
>NC_134893.1:21199336-21204336 GCF_041734735.1 Babylonia areolata | reverse complement strand
TGTGGATCTGCACTTCAATCTGTCTGTATTCTGTGGATCTGCACTTCAATCCATGTCTGTATTCTGTGGATCTGCACTTCAATCCGTGTCTGTATTCTGTGGATCTGTACTTCAATCCATGTCTGTATTCTGTGGATCTGCACTTCAATCCATGTCTGTATTATGTGGATCTGTACTTCAATCCATGTCTGTATTCTGTGGATCTGTACTTTAATTCATGTCTGCATTATGTGGATCTGCACTTCAATCCGTGTCTGTATTCTGTGGATCTGTACTTTAATTCATGTCTGTATTCTGTGGATCTGTACTTCAATCCATGTCTGTATTCTGTGGATCTGCACTTCAATCCGTGTCTGTATTCTGTGGATCTACACTTCAATTCATGTCTGTATTCTGTGGATCTGCACTTCAATTCATGTCTGTATTTTGTGGATCTACACTTCAATTCATGTCTGTATTCTGCGGATCTGCACTTCAATTCATGTCTGTATTCTGTGGATCTACACTTCAATTCATGTCTGTATTCTGTGGATCTGCACTTCAATCCATGTCTGTATTCTGTGGATCTGCACTTCAATCCGTGTCTGTATTCTGTGGATCTGCACTTCAATCCATGTCTGTATTCTGTGGATCTGCACTTCAATCCATGTCTGTATTCTGTGGATCTGTACTTTAATTCATGTCTGTATTCTGTGGATCTGCACTTCAATCCGTGTCTGTATTCTGTGGATCTGTACTTTAATCCATGTCTGTATTCTGTGGATCTGCACTTCAATCCATGTCTGTATTCTGTGGATCTGTACTTCAATTCATGTCTGTATTCTATGGATTCACATGTCTATTTCTTCCATGCAAGTGTGTGCACGCCCGTGTGTAGGCTATAATTTTGGTTTTCAATTTAAATTGGAGACTTGGAGAAGAAAAGGAGACGCTAAACAGAGAAACAGACTGTACGGCAGACGGATATATAGATACGTCGATAGATAAGTCACAGAGAGAGCGACACTTCAGACGATCTTTTTTATATTGACATTGGCATATCAAACAGCCCTTATTTTTCCAGGGGACAACAGTTCTCAATTTCAGGTCAAGGACGGTATTGAACGGAAGAAATACTAATAAAGTGTATATCGCTAGCAGTGAAAACGATTCAAAAACCAAACAGCAAGAACAAGAACAGCAACAACAACAACAACAACAGCAACAACAACAACAGACCCAAAGGAGTTATTAATTCTTCATGATACTGGTTAAAGGAGAAATCAGCTTTCGTATAAACGTGTGTTCCATCACAAACACTTAAACATTGATGATCAACTCCTGCCTCCCTTTCTTTTCTTAAAAAAAAAAAAAAAAAATGCAATACCAAAAATGAAGAATTTCATATTCAATGAGATCATCCAGCAACATATCATACACAGAATGAACACTGGTTACTGGTTATCACCAACTGTTTCCCTGTTTCCTGACATTAATTAAAACAGCACCTGCAACATACATGGAGAATACAATATGTGTTTATGTGATGAACGTGTCCTTCAAGCCTGCGCAATGGAATTTTTAGGTGGAGTGCAGTGTGCGCAGTACTGGCCCCACCCTTTACACCCGTGGTTCATCTGCCATAGCCTAGCAAGCTGGGACGGTGACAGTGAGGTCCTCAGGTCGTAGGTTTTATATCAGACTGTCCTTGTCCTCGCCTCTGGCTCAAAAACCTTCCTCGGAGGCACGGGGGCGCGGCTACTGAAAGTCGGGACATGGCCATGGACCCAGGGTCAATGCATGTCGAGACTGTCCTGCATTCCTTAGCACTTCATGGGTTTTACTTCAGACTTTTCCTTGTCTTAGATGGACTGCCTTCCCAGGCTATCGAGCTCCATCTGCCCACATGTGACAGGTAGCACAGGGTTACATGGTACCTGTGGCAGGTAGAGACCTGACCTGACCCACTGTGATGAACAATACAGACGCAAAAAGAGGGAGACAAGGTGAGTTGAAGAGAGAGAGAGAACTCAGAACTCAGAACTCAGAACTCAAAACGTTTTTATTCAAGGGTTAAGATTTTAGGCATAGCCTATTCTTCCAATCTGTCCTCGCTATTCTACATCTATTACAAATAGCACACACATAAATGAAAGGAAACGGTTTTCATGCAGAAAGGTATACATAATGAAGAAAACAACCCCCACACACACACACACACCCGTGCACACACATGCATACACACACTGACGCTCGCGCCCGAGCGCACACTCATACATACCCACACACGCACGCACACACACTGACAGCACCCCCTCCCTCCCCCCACACACTAAGATTGACAGATGGATAGGACAGTGAGTCAGAGAGAGAGAGAGAGAGGTGGCAACAGAGGGCAGGAAATCAGTACAGTCCATTCCTCATAGGAGCACTAAAGATGGCCAGACAGACAGACAGACAGACACAGGTAGTTTATTTGCTAAAGGGCGTTACATTCAAATGTATAGTTTGCAGCCTACGGTCGGGTTCCACAAGAATATCCAAGCAGCGCAAAGTCAACGCCCAGTTCCACAGACACGGAGATAATGTTTTCTCCACGTGAAATAGATGTTCTGGATTGTGTGTGTCGGAGAGGGGATGGGGGGGGGGGGGGGGGGGGGTGGGGGTGGGGGGGGAGGAGGGGTTCCAGAAGAATATCTGAGCAGCGCAAAGTCAACGTCAGTTCCATTCACACGGAGGTAATGTTTTTGTCCACGTGAAATAGATGTTCTGGAGTGTGTGTGTGTGTGTGTGTGTGTGTGTGTGTGTGTGTGTGTCGGTGTGTGTGTGTGTGTGTGTGTGTGTGTGCGTGTGTGTGTGTGTGTGTGTGTCGGTGTGTGTGTTTACGTGTGTGTGTGTGTGTGTCTGTGTATTTGTGCGTGTTTGTGCATCACGTTTTTTTTTCTTTGTGTGTGTGTGTGTGTGTGTGTGCTTGTTTGTGCATCACGGGTGTGTGCGTGTGTGTGTGTGTGTGTGTGTGTGTGTGTGTGTGTGTGCGTGCGTGCGTGTGTGTGTGTGTGTGCGTGTGTGTCTGTGTCTGTTTGTGTGCGTGTGTGTCTCTTTGTGTGTGTGTGTGTGTGTGTGTGCGCGCGCGCGCGCGCATCATGTGTGTGTTGGGGGAGGGGCCCATGGAGAGGAAGTGGGAAAGTGGGAGGTCATGGCACTGGTGTTTAGAGAATGACTGCAAATAGGTTTGTTTTTGTTTTTGTTTTTAATTTGTCAGACATGCAACCATCGTGTGTGATGTAATGGATGGTGTGTGGAGGAAAGAGTGCAAGGGTGGAGGAGAGCTGGATGTAGCCCTGTCTTGATAATTGAGGATTTTTTTCTGTCGTGTGTGCACATACCTCCCCCACCCACCACCCACCCCCAACGACACAGAGGGATGGTGAGGTGGACATTGAGAGAGAGAGAGAGAGGTATTAAGGGTGGGGTGAGAGAGGTTATCGCGAAGAAAATCATCCCAGACAAGTGTGAAAAGCTCCAGTAGCCCTCCTCCCCATGCCCCCTAACCTCCTCTCCCCTCCTCCGGACGTCACAACAAAACAAAACAAATAGACAAAATAACAAACAAACAAAACTCCACACCCCTTCACCCCTATCGAAAAGCAGCTTAATCTCGAAACAGCTGTCTAGAAGACCCTTTAGTCTCTAACCCTAAGCTAAAGCCCTCCCCATCCCACCCCAACCCCTTCCACCACCACCACCACCACCAATACCATTCTCACCCAATCCACACACAACTTTACCCGTTGCACACGCTCAGTTCTCACCTCCGCACAAACATCCCACTCGAAGACTTGACAGCGGACCCGAGACCACGGGGCCAACGTTTGTTCACGTGTTCAATGTTTAAAAAGGAGCCAGTGCTTACTTCAGGCCAGAAGGAAGGAAGGAACGAACGCTCACTCACCAGTTGTATTGATGGTCCGGAAACGAAAGCGACGAGCACGCGGCAAGATAAAGTGAAAAGGAAAGTGACGTGTTGTTGTGCTGCAGAGATAAGACTTGTCAATCGGCTGAGACGCTCAATTAACGGGAAGTAGCTTTTAATGGGTGGTGTTTTTTCTTTTTTTTTCTTTTTCTTCTTCTTCGTCCCCCCCCCCCCCCCCACCCCCACCCCCTCTTGTTTGCTGGAATTGAAGAGTGTGAAAGTGGGCAGAGTGTGATGTGTTGGGTGGGGTGGTGTGTCTGTCGAGCTGTATTGTCGGCAGACACACGTTTTCTTCGATTCGTTCTGATAAAATCCGCTCTGAAATTGTTGACAGATAAATCGTTTCGCTGGGGACGCCCGCTTTTTTTTGTAGTCTTTGTGTCATTCGGCCTGTGTCTTGTGAACCTCTATCCCTCCCTCTCACTCTTTAACCTTCTCTCTCTCTGTCTCTCTCTCTCCCTTCCTCCCCCCCCTCTCTCTCTCTCCCTATCTTCCCCCCTCTCTCTGCCCCTCTTTCTCTCCCCACCTCTTTGTCCCTCGCTCTGTCCCTCACTCGGTCCCTATCTTCCTGTCGCTATCCCTGTCTCTCTCTCTCTCTCTCTCTCTCTCTCTCTCTCTCTCTCTCTCTCTCCCTATCTTCCCCCCTCTCTCTGCCCCTCTTTCTCTCCCTACCTCTTTGTCCCTCGCTCTGTCCCTCACTCGGTCCCTACCTTCCTGTCGCTATCCCTGTCTCCTTCCATCTCTCTCTCCCTCTCTAACCCCCTGATGTGCATGCAATGACATATATAATGTAGTATTGTGTAGTGTGGACCCTGTTTCAGGGCGGGGACTGGATGAAGAAGAGTGCGCCAGTGCTTATCTAGTGTCATCGAAAATAAAGAATTTGTTTTGTCTTGTCTTGTCCCTCTCCCCATCTCCCTCTCCCCCCCCCTCTCTCTCTCTCTTTCTCCCTCTCTCTGTCCTTGAGTAACTGAACTGAACTTCACTGAATCATGCGCTTTGACACGTCTTTGAAACGTAGACTCAAAAAAGTTTCATCACAGGGTAA
>NC_134893.1:21011836-21181836 GCF_041734735.1 Babylonia areolata | reverse complement strand
TAATCATGATAGTTTGTGGGCAGTACTTCAAAAGATAAAAACGTCAACAACTAAAAATTATCCGCATGCTCAAAGAGATGCTTTGCTCCGAACAGTCCTGTGTTCGCCGGGGTCCTGTTATATCAGAATTTTTTGACTGCCCGGCTGGAGTAAAACAAGATTGTTATCTCCCTTGCTATTTTCAATCTTGGTTTCGGAAGCTGCTGATGAGGTTAATAAAAATGGAAAACATGGTTTTCAGTTCATACCTGGTTTACAAGAAATATTTCTCCTGCTGTTTGCAGACGACTTTGCTTTATTTTCTTCAACGCCAGTTGGATTACAAAATATACTGAACAACCTTGAAAAAGCATCAGAAACTCTCGGACTAAAAGTAAATCTGAGCAAAACGAAAATAATTTGTAGAATAGGTGGTCATTTGTGAAAAGCTGAAAAATGGTGTTATAATGGTAAGGAAATTGAAATTGTAAACAGTTATAAATACTTAGGTGTTCACTTGACTACCAAACTACCTTTTTTTCTGCATTAGATGAATATGTGGGAAAAGCAAAAGGCAGGGTGGTCGAAAACATGCGAACAATGTGGAATCTTGGGAGCATGGATAGAATTGTGGTCTTTAAACTGTTTGATGGACAAGTAAAACCCATTGTCACAACCCGTGAGGGGTTGCCCATGAACCCCCGGGGACCCCTTCCCACACTAGCTAACGTCCCGACAACACAAACACAGAGACACAGAAGAGTTCAGCTCGTTCTCGTTTTACTGTGGTCATAGAAAAAAAATACTTTCGTGACAAACCAAAGCACAGGCAATCAAATAAATACCCCTCCCACCCCACCCCCCGTCTAACCACAGCACAATTCCACTACGGTCCCATAGTCAACTGCAGCGCCGGTTCAGTTCAACAACGCTGCCAGAGTTCAGGACTGGGACTCCTCCGGACGGCAGAAGACTGACAGCTCCTGCAGATTTGATGGCTGAAATCGGTCGGGGCGAGAGGGACGATGGGAAAGTGGGAAAGGGTACGTTGGAAGTGTGGAGTGGGAGCAGGAGTGGGAGCGGGAGTGAGGAAGTATTGGGGTGGACACAGTAGAAAGGGGACGAGGACCAGGACCGTCCCAGAGTTGTCCTGGAGAACCGTAGAAGGCAGTGGCACGGAAGGGAGGGAAACACAGGAAAAATCTGTCACCAGGTAAACAGGCACACCACTGGCCCAGGGTGAAACACAGACCAACACTGGAGAAGGGGGTGACAAGGAAAACGCCCCACAACTTCACTGACGGCACCCAACAGCACACACGCTGGAACGGCGACCCGTCTCTCTGAAAGCTGGGCATCAACAGCCCCGGGGAATCTTTCTCCCCTAACTACATAGATTCATTAACTCGGCTCAGAGTTTTAAAAAAAATGTTCAGAAGGGACATGCCACACACATATCCCCAAATATGCACGTGCATACGCACGAAGGAGAGAGGGAGGTGAAGGAGAGAGATGGAGAGGGGGGGAGAAGGGAGAGAGATGGAGAGGGGGGGAGAAGGGAGAGAGGGGGGAGAAGGGAGAGAGAAAGGGGGAGAAGGGAGAGAGAAAGGGGGAGAAGGGAAGTATAAGAGTTGCACACGAACACGCACAACGATCGCCAACGAGCCGTGACACCCATGTTGTTGTATGTTGTATGGATGAGAATTATGGGGAACTATGCATTTTAAAACACAAGAATCAGTTCATTCATTTACATGTAAACGATTTTTGAATGAAAGCTCCAAAACGCCGAACGCAATGGTATACGGTGATGCAGATGGGTATTCTCTGTCCATTGACAGCTGCATTAGCGCACTACCATACTGGTTTAAACTGCAACAGATGTCCATAACGAGAATTCCAAAACAAGTGCATACCATAAGTGTGAACAAGATGACCAGCTGCCAAAATGATTATTTAAGATATTGGGCGTCTACAATAAAGCGCTGTTTAGATGTGTATGGATTTTCTGAAGTTTCTTTTAATGGCGGTGTAGGAAACGAGACAGCATTGAACATTTAAGCAACGTATGGTGGACTGTAATGAACAAGACTGGTCAAGTAAACTACATGGTTGTAATTGTTATGAAACATGCCGTTCCTGTCAATCATTGTTGCAGCCAGAACAAATATTTATTTGATCTAACCATTTCCAAATTCCAATCGTTTTTCCATTAAATTCTGATTTGGAGTAAACGAACTTAAAGTTAATGAGCGTTATAAGGATAGCCTGAAAAACTGTACATTTTGTAGAGGGTACGAAGACGAAAGCCATGTACTGGCAATTTGTCCACAATATGATATTTTGAGAAAGAAATACTTATCCAAACACATACAAAATTTAAGCATTCCCAATATTACCACCCCACTTACTTGAAAATGTCAACAGCATCATGTCAAGAGATGAAGCAATATTTATATCTTTTATGCGTTAAAATAGAGGGCAGAAAGCGCTCAGTCTTAGATGAAAGACATGTTTCTAAATTACCCTTAGCTTATTTGGTTTCGTTATATCATCAGTTTATTCTTTCTAACATTTTGTTGTTCAACACGTACATTCATATGTATACAGGTCGGTTGCCTTACATTAAAACAATTCTGAGTTCTCTCTCTTCTTCTTCTCTCTCTCTCTCTCACTCACTCACTCTCCCCTTCACTTTCTCCCTCCCCTACTCTCTCTCCTCTCTCTCTCTCTCTCCCCTCTCCCCCTATCCCCCTCCCTCCCCCTCTCTTTATCTCTCTCCCTATTTCTCTCTCGCAAACACAATGAATGTTGTGGACACACAAAGTGAACCGCTAAGAGCGCACGGGCTACAGAGACACAGACGGAGGCACAGACATAAACACAGGGGTCACAGGCTATATCGTTTCAAGTGATAATTGAAAAACAGACACAAGGCCACAGGGGACGATTCGATCTCCATGAAAGCCAGCCCCGATCCATGAATTAAATAAACCTGGGGTCGCTGACTGATATTGTGTCTGTATTAAACGCCAATCACCTTTTTTTTGTCCACCAAGTAATGGAGCTTGCAGGACGTTTTCTAAAGGTTAAGATAGACAAGACAAGACAAGACAAAGCAAGGCAAGGCAAGAAAGGCAAGAATTATTTATCATTAACGACGAATTCTTTATCATTAACGAGGGTAATAGAGGGGGAGAGGGAGGGGGGCGGGTGCTGGGGTGCAGTTAGGAGTTGGTCTTGTGATCCAGTGTTCATTAGTGATCAGGGTTCGAGGCCCCTTTTCGGCATGGGGGCTATGTCCTTACGAACATCACTTTGCTCCGATTCTCCTCATTCCACCCAGGTGTGAAATGATATCTGACTTCAGTTAGGGGAAGGTCAACTCTTTCCATACGAACGGCGAAAGAGACGACGTTAACAGCGTTTCACCCCAATTACCATCATCAAAATATTGCAAGCGGAAGGCTCTTATACTGAAGACGTGAATGTTGACAAAGAATACCACAATTCTGACGACGGAAGCTAAAGGTTGGGTCATTCAGACACCCACTGGACATCCGAGGGGTCTGTGTAGAGGAGAAGAGAGGACTGGCCGTACTGAGTGAGTTAAAGACGGTCGAAGGAGAGGACTGGGCCCCGTCTTCCTATGCCGAGCCTTGGACACAGTGGGTGTGAATTCACTGCCCCCGAGGACCTTTAGAAGGCTATGAGATCTTTATTATTATTTTGTTATATTTAATATTTTGATAGATTAGTCAGATACAAGTTTAAGGCCATGGGATATTTAATTCATTTTAGATATCTTGACAGATCAGTCAGATGCATGTTTATCTCAACACCCGACTCTCCCTCTGAAAGAACAGGAAATTCTTTAGCTTTGGGAACCTTGCTGTCCTTCGATCGAATCGTTTCTGCGGACAAAAAAATGTGTTCGGCGATCACATCCATCACAAAATAGACAGCTATTTTTCTGTGGAAGTAATGTGTGCATATGTGCCTATTCATCCTTAGCATAGCCTTTTAGTTTATGGGGTGAACGATGCATATGCCAAATATTCATCCTTCGCTGAACCTTTTTCATTTTAATGACCCTTAAAGTGTCAAATACATTTCTTTTTTTATTCCTCCCCCCCCCCCCCCCCCCCTTTCACTCAGAGAAAGCTTTTAATGTGCAGGCGGGCATTATTCATTTTGCTTTCCGTTTACAGCCCTGACAGCTGCGTCAGCGGTGGAAATATGTCAGTTAGCAACAGAACAACAACAACACGTCACTCTGTCTTACCTTGGAGGTGGGGAGGAAGAGAAGGGAGCGCGCAAAGGGGGAAGAATTACGTGACAATCACAGTCGTCCAGATTCGCCTCTTTTTTTTTCCCCCGATTCGGCCATCCCTCAATTCGCATATTCCCGAATCGCCTGTTTTCCATTCGAATGATAAAAATTATTCTCGATTTTACCTATTTCCCATTCGCCTACAACTAATGAGGTGATTCCTATTCCCAGTTCGCCTTTGTACTAAGTAATGTGTGTATTATAATTATATGCGTATTCATCTCCAGCATAGCTTTTAGATTATGGGGTGAACGATGCATAAAAAAGTCAATTATTCTGATGGAGCGCGCGCGTATGTCTGCATGTGTTCAAGAACTGACCAAAAAGCTCGCTTTTTTGCATTGCTGGCCCCTCTCTTGTGTATGTTTGAGAAAGAGAGAGAGAAAGAGAGACAGACAGACAGACAGACAGCAAAGCTCACTTTCTGCTTTGCTGGCCCCTCTCTTGTGTATGTTTGAGAAAGAGAGAGAGAGAAAGAGAGAGACAGACAGACAGACAGACAGCAAAGCTCACTTTCTGCTTTGTGGCCCCTCTCTTGTGTATGTTTGAGAAAGAGAGAGACAGAGACAGACAGACAGACAGACAGACAGAGAGCGGCTGAGCAAGCAAGGAACGGGACGACGAGTCCAGTTCAACAGCCCATGATCAAAGACATGATCAAAGAGTGGGCCAAACCGGAGGAGGCGAATGGGACCTGAAGCATGTTCAACCAAGCACCTTGCATGCAGAAAAGAGGGCATCACATCGAAATTCACGGGTTTTGTGGGCAAGCCAGCTGCTGTCGATGAAGTCAGAGTGTGTAGGAATCCTTCAAAAGTTAGCCTCCCGGAAGGAGAATGAACAGTGCGTGCGCACATGTGTTTGTTTTATTTGTTTGTACGTGTGTGTGTGTGTGTGTGTGTGTGCAGTCGGTGATACGTTCGCGAGAGCACAGAAAAATACGCTGCACATGTATGTTTGTGTGTGTGTGTGTGTGTGTGTGTGTGTGGTGTGTGTGTGTGTGTGTGTGTCTCCGTGTGTCTGTCTGTGTCTGTCTATTTGTCTGTGTGTGTTTTCAATCTGTATGTCTGTGTGTGTCTGTGTCTGTGTACAGCGGTCGCCGAGAAGGAAAATACGCCAGCGTTTGAAGGAATGTGGAAGGCAGGGATGTAATGAGTGACGGGGGTGGGGGAGGGGTGGAGAGAGAAAGGGGGGGGGGGGGAGGAAACGAGCTCATTGACGGTATTCTGAACTTTGGCTTCCGAAATGGCACTTGACAGTCAGTCTAATGAGTTACGAGGAAATAATACCCACACTACAAGCGACGCACCCGGACCTGCACACCCCTTCAGAATGCCCTCCCCTCCCCCTTTCTCCCACACCTATCCGCATACTCCTGCACCACCCCCTCCGTACCCCCGACCACCCCACCTAAGCCCCTTCTCCACCTCTCCCCCCCCCTTCCCCCCCATTCCCCCGCTCGGCCCCCTGTCTTGTCCCACCCAAGGTGTTGTGGGGTGGGGAGAGGTATTGATCTTTTCACACACAGCAGAGCAGCGTCGTCTTGCTCTCCGGCCAAGCGTTTTGTTGCTTCAGCCAGTGTTGCGTGTCCTCTGTGTGTGGTTGTGTGTGTGTGTGTGTGTGTGTGTGTCTGTGTGTGTCTGTCTGTCTGCCTCTGTGTGTGTGTGTGTGTGTGTGTGTGTGTGTGTGTGTGTGTGTGTGTGTGTGTGTGTGTGTGTGTGTGCGTGTCTGTGTGCGTGTCTGTGTGTGGTGTGTGCGCGTGAGCGCACATTGGCGAGTGCGCAAGTGTGCCTGCTTATGTGTTGCGAGAGCTCGCGCACATGTGTTTATGTGCTTGCGCGCGCGCGCGCGTGCGTGCGAGTATATGTGTGTGTGTGTGTGTGTGTGCGTGTGAATGTGTTTATGTGTGCGTGCGTGCGCGGGAATATCCGTGTGTGTTGTTGTTACGGGTGGACTGGGCGGTATTACCTTCACAGCCGTTTCACCTCCACCTGTTCAACACCCCTCCCCCCTCCACCCCCCACCATCCACTACCACCACCAACCCGGGTGTGAAGGCAGTTCACACATGTTGACGGTGCAGTTAATGTGCCGTTAAACGGGGCCACCCCCGTGCGTCACCTGTCTACGATCCGACCCCCACACCCTTTGGCCCCATTCGCCACCGCCTCTGTCAGTCTGTGTCAGTGTCTGTGTGTGCGTGTGGCTGTCTGTCTGTCTGTCTGTCTGTCTCTCTCTGTCAGTCTCGAAGTTGTGATCGAATATTGTGATCTTGGTTTCAGTTTCTTGTCTTGTCTCTCTCTCTCTCTCTCTCTCTCTCTCTCTCTCTCGCTCGCTCGCTCTCTCTCTCTCTCTCTCTCTCTCTCTGTGTCTATATGTCTCTGTCTCTTTCTCTCTCTGTCTCAGTCTTTCTGTCTTTCTGTCTGTCTCTTTCTCTCTCTCTCTCTCTCTCTCTCTCTCTCTCTCTCTTCACCGAATGAGCAAGCATTCAATCTCTCCATTTGCTACCTCCCTCCCTTTTCATATAAATCGTCCTTCTATTCATCAAGATATACAACAACAAAATTGTATGTATATGTACATCTACACCAAGGCAGTACACCTTATCTATCCCACGCAGACAGCCCAGACACGCTCGTGCACACACCCAACCTACATGTTTTCAGTAGAATAACATTATACACCTAAAAACGTATGGCACTGAGCGAAGGTCTACCCAGAACTGTTTGTCATTATTACCGGATTTCAACACACTGAGTCCTGGATCCGTGTTTCATCTAAATGGGCCCGACGGTTTCCAAGAAATTAATATAATCACACACACACACACACACACACACACACACACACACACACAATGAGTGAGTAAACGGACGAACGGATGGATGGATCGACAGACATACTGACGTACAGAACTGACATTGTATTGGGTCAGGGTAGGATGGATGGTTATATCAGATATTTTCCACAGAACAGAGAGACAGACAGGTCTATGATAGTCAGTCGTGTCCCGACTATGGCCACCAGATGAGCAGAGGAGGCATCTGCTGTCCTGACTGTCTAGGCAAGAATTCGATTATAGTGGAGAGTGTCTTTGCCCAACTACCCCACTCTCTTGGCCAAGAGGGTTTTAGGACAGTCAGCGTTGGGATCGTTGGGATCAGCCCACAAAGCTGCAGCACTAAGAGCCAGTGCAATCTTGCCTCCTAATTTCAAAGTCAGAGTCCTTCACAAAAGACTAAGCTGTAAATGACTTCCCATTGCAGTTGAGAAACCATTGATCATACAGCTCTCTGCTGTTGGCCCACCTGTAAGCTTATGTCAATCTGTGATATAAGCCGACCGCTGGGCCTAAATCAAAAGGAATGTCCAACAGCACCCGGTGTTCCCAGGCGCTCACCCATCCAAGCATACATACTAACCGGGCCCGACGTTGTTTAATTTCGGTAAATGGACGAGAGCCGGTGTTTTCCACGTGGTATGGCCGTTGCTATAGATGCGGCACTACAAACCATAGAATAGCATCACTAGAATCCCCCCCACACCCCCTCCACTCAAAAAAAATTTTTTTTTTTCGAACTGTTTGATAACACCCACCCACCCCCTCACCTCCCTTTCCTTGACTTCACTTCAACTGGTCCAGGGCAACCATGTGATGTATGGGTTGTGAGTGATGCTCGATGTTGGTACCCCCCCCCCGCCCCCCGCCCCCGCCCCCCCCACGCCCCCCCCCCCCCCAAGGCCCCCCCTCCCCCGTTCATTCGTTTGTTCGGGAGGGAGCGCGTGGTAGGAAGTGGGGTCAAAGATCCCGGTGAGTGAGGAGTGCTGGTTTGAGCGCGCCTGGCACCCCATCCGGTGTCACTCAGCACATGCACAGGCATAATGCCACTCAAATCGTGACTCCCCGGTTAAAATTGTGAAAAGGTGAAAACTTTTCATCTTGTTTCTTCTTCTTTTTTTTTCTTTTTTTTTCTTTCTTGTTTTGAATTGTCGTTGAAAGTCTTCCTGCAGGTGTGTTAACTGATTTTTTAACATAATGTTAATAATGGTAATGATGAAGATAATAATCATCATTATGGCAATAACAACGATAACAACAACAATGATAATGTGGTTGATAAGAATAATGATAACGATAATGTTGATCATGATAATAATGATATCAATAATAATAATAATAATGATAATATTTTCCAGTCAAACGTGGGAGTAAGGCCGCGAGCAGGAATCGAACCCAGACCCTCACGGACGCTGTTCATATTGACAGATGAGCGTCTTACCCATTCTGCCACCTACCTCCTTAATCTTATTCTTCTTCTTCTGCGTTCACTCGTATGCACACGAGTGGGCTTCTACGTGTATGACCGTTTTTACCCCGCCATGTAGGCAGCCATACTCCGTTTTCGGGGGGGTGTATGCTGGGTATGTTCTTGTTTCCATAACCCACCGAACGCTGACATGGATTACAGGATCTTTAACGTGCGTATTTGATCTTCTGCTTGCGTATACACACGAAGGGGGTTCAGGCACTAGCAGGTCTGCACATATGTTGACCTGGGAGATCGTAAAAATCTCCACCCTTTACCCACCAGGCGCCGTCACCGTGATTCGAACCCGGGACCCTCAGATTGACAGTCCAACGCTTTAACCACTCGGCTATTGCGCCCGTCCCTTAATCTTACTCATTCTGTAACTCAGCCTTTTAGACTTTCCGAACCGTTTCTCCATAACGGATTCCAAATAATCATGTCTCTGACTTGTCAAAGTGACGCCACAGTTGTCTCAGTAGCTCTGCAAAAACCGGATGGCTGTGTAATAATTAATGATAATAATAGTAATAATGATAATGATGATGATGATGTTTATTATCATTCTTCTTATCATTATTATCTTTTTTTCTAAAAACCTTTTTTTTTTTATTCAGTTCACAAGTACAAGGTGGTAAACAATCACAGTCATTGTCCTTTTCTTTTCTTAAAAAAAATAAATAAATACAGAAAATACAACATATAAGGAGTAAAGGGGGTAGTGCAAATGCATATATGTATGGAGAAAAGACAAACAATGAAACAGAACAAACAGACTTAAAAGAGCACACACAAAAAAAAGGTTTTAAACAATTGGAATATTCCATGAATGAGTGAAACTCGATTACACAAAATAGGTTAACATACTGAATGCAGTTATAACACTTCATTTTCTGTGGAAGATGGGGCTTTGAGGATATGTTATTACATGGTGTAAACAACAACAACAAAAGACCATTTGTTTGTTTGTTTGTTTGTTTTAATTTCAGTACGCAAACACTGTGTAAGGACTTTGTTTTAAAGGTGTTTATCAGCCATCGCTAACATACACATGCATATACATATACACACATAATCATTTGAAAATTTACATCAGCAACAAAGATTATTTGTCAGGCAGCCGAGTGGAAGTAAGCAATTACTCCAAGAACATTGGTTTGTACGGTATTCATGTGTTCTGAAAATCAGAACACCCTAAATGTATACATTCTTCTATTTTGTACCTGTGTTTCAACATGCTAAGAAATGTCCTCAAAAGTGATTTAGTTTTGTTCATTTTACACTGATATTACACACCGCTTTTACAACAAAAAGTATAAAGTAAAAAGTGGCATCAGTATATATATATATATATATGTCGACCAACTCCAAGGATAACAAAGCTTTTTGTTAAGTTGCATAGTGTGAGCATTCATACATTTTTCAATTCACCACTGCGACAAAATCATACAGTTAACAAAAAAAGTTCTGTTGTCCTTGGAGATGATCGACATTCGGTGTGTGGTGCTTTTGGTCGGGTGTGTGTGGGCGGAGGGGGGGGGAGGAAGAGGTAGATCAACTGGCAGTCAGAGAAAAACCCGGGCAAAAAGAGAAGGGGGGGGGGAGGGGTTGTGGGAGTTCCGGAGAGGAGGAGGAGGAGGGGGGGGGGAACAAATCGTTCACACAGCGCACAGCGGGTGGAAAGAAGGGGGGCAACATAAAAGGGTGGCTGCATGACAGACCCTTCACTGTTGATAGGGAAGTAGGGGGGTAGGTAGGCGGGAGAAGAAAGACAGCGTGCTCAGTCCTCTAGGTGGATATCGATTTGTTCTCGGGTACTGTACTGTTTGGCTTTGGGTTGGTTTGGCTAGCAGCGGACTAGACTACAACCGGAATGGAACATGCGGTGAGTGAGTGAGTGAGTGAGTGAGTTGGTGAGTAAGTAAGTGGGCGGGTGGGTAAGTGGGTGAGTAGAGGATGGTGAGTAGATGTGAGTAAACGGATGAGTATAAGTGGGTGAGTAAGTGGATGGATATAAGTGGATGAGAGTGAGTTAGCGAATATGTAAGAGGATGCGTATAAGTAGGTGGGTAAGTGGATGGGTATAAGTGTAAGTGGTGAGTGTCTCTGTGTGTGTCTGCGCGAGCGCGCGCGTGTGCGTGTTTGTGTGTGTGTGTGTGCGTGTGTGTGTGTGTGTTATTTTTCCACAAATTTGTTCAAATTATTGTAGATCTTTTGTCAAATCGTTCATATTTCTTCATTACTGGAGAATATATTGTGACTGATGCATATTGATGTTTAATTATATATTCTACCCACTTTTACATTGACATGTCACTTATGAACATGCAGTAATTAAGATTTATTTTCAACTTGGCGTTTGATTTGTGTAATGATACAGCTCATCTTGTTTCATCCACGTTCATCCATGTAGACCTACACGATTTTGGTATCACATCCGTTCATTCTTTCATCATTTTTACATTTCATTAAAGAAGTTCTCCACGGATTTGTCTTTAGATTTATAACAGAATTAAAGATTCAATCTTAATTTGTTTTTGTTCTATTTTTTGTCTTCTTGTTGTTGTTTGTATACATTTTTTGGAGGGGGCAGGGGGTAGATTTGTTTATTTCGTTTTGCTTTGGTTCTTATTTGTAGACCATAAAATGAAAGAAACACATCAACGTAATTAGAATTTCCATTGTATGAACACCTGTTTGAGAAAAGGTGCTTAATTCATCAACATGAGGTGAACGTTTAATTATCAGCGATCATCTGATTCAGCATGTGTCGATTTCTTTTACAACCCCTCCCACACCCTTTATTATTATTATTATTATTATTATTATTATACTTGATGTTTCATAATCTATACGTTCATATCTATAACTATTGCATTAGTCAACTGATTTTATTTTTCACCACGTTATTGCATGTAATATTTCGTCTCATTCAAAACTGATTTTGTTTCTCAACTACGTGTGGGCTCTTAAATTTTGTTTCAGTGCACTTAAAAAACCGCAGCTTATTACATAATGTTATGTGGACAGACGTTAGACTTGAACACACTCGCGCACGCCAGCGAACCACTAAGATGGAGATTTCGAAAGTACGCCAACGAAAGAAAGACAGAGCAAAACATATGAGAAAGAAAGGGAGGAAATATTATATCTTCACATCGAGCATAAACTGAAATAAGTGAGTTTTCCTCTGCTATTAGATTTTTGGACATGCTGTTTTGAATTTGATAATACTCGCATAATTTGCGTCCGAACTTTTAGATATTTTGCAGACTTGTTGATAATACCCTAAGGTTACCGTGTTACAATTTTCAATGAATTCGTTTTTTCTATCACTGAGAAAATACTTGTCAAAAAGCAGTTCACTTTTTTGGGGGGCACCCGATATAACGAACGCGACACAGAACAGAGCAATGGAGACAGACGGAGTTTATGAATAAACCATCATCAGTCTTTTTGAGAGGACGTTCTTGGGGTTAATTAAGATAATTGTGTGACCAAAAAAACTACAACAACAACAACAACAACAACAACAACAACAAAAAAAAGGAAAGAGAAAAATATTTCGCAACAAACAAACACTATTCTTCTTGGTTGAGGCAAAGGCACACATGGATTATCTCACAACGAGTATCAGTAAAGTAGAAGATTTTTTGTTGTTGTTTTGTTTTGTTTTGTTTTGTTTTTGTTTATTTTTTTAGAAATATACCGAACCGACCGACCAGTCCACCAATAAACAAAAAAAGCAGGGACGGGTTATTAATAAAGACCTAATCGGACTCCGTTTATAGAGTGCATCCTGCACCCGTCCTGCGAGAGAGGACCCAGCAATTTAGCAATACAATGCTAACGTCCTGTTTCATGTACACCTCATAATCATCTGTCTCTCCTCGGCTCAGCGCATGGGACGTCCCTCCACACCCGCGCCTCCCCTCCCCTCCCCCGGCCCCGCTCCCCCTGCTGTGTGCCGCTATTTAGAGGAGTGAACAGTAATGGTTATGTGAGAAACAGTCGTCTGTCATGAGCTGCCTTCTCTGCTTCGTGTGCCACGTAACGTTAAGACCGGTTGCTAGCAGTGGTGGTTTTGTTGTTGTTGTTGTTGTTTTTTGTTTTTTGTTGTTGTTTTTTCAAATTGTTCAATTTCATTTAATGTCTATCCACATTAAATGATATTAGACATGAAAAAAAGGGGTGGGGGGGGGGGAGGGAAGGGGATGAGTTTCAGTTTCAGTTTCAGTAGCTCAAGGAGGCGTCACTGCGTTCGGACAAAACCATATACGCTACACCACATCTGCCAAGCAGATGCCTGACCAGCAGCGTAACCCAACGCGCTTAGTCAGGCCTTGAAGGGGATGAAAACAATACTATTCACAACATTAACTTAACAACAGTCTGACTAATAGAATAACTTTCCAACTCTAAAACATATAGATGTAAAATAATTTTTAAAAAATAAATAAATGAAAACAATTTAAATAAAAACATTCAAAGGTTATAGCAACAATCCAATTAAACTATTTTACAAAGGTCTGGGGGAGGGGGGGTAAGAAAAAGAAAAAAAAAAAGAAGAAAATTGTGACCCCTGCAGGATGCGTTGGTTCTCCGCTCTCTCTCTCCCTCTCTCTCTAAATGAATGAATGAATGAATGATATGGATACATTTATAGCGCATATCCTCGGTCGGAGACCAAGCTCAAAGCGCTTTCTAAACACGGGGTCATGTGCACAACATGCTGCTTACGTCTAGAGCCGACTAACAGCTGCCATATCTATCTATCTATCTATCTATCTATCTATCTATCTATCTGTCTGTCTGTCTGCCTGTCTATCTATACATTTATTTCCATATATGTTTGGGTGTGGGTGTGTGACAGAGAGAGAGAGAGAGTGTGTATGTGTGTGTGTGTGTGTGTGTGTGTGTGTGTGCGCGCGCGCGCACGCGTGCGCGTGTATACGTCCGCGTGCGTCGTTATTCCTCCACAATTTTTTTTATAAAGATTTCCATTATCATAATTACAGACGAAGATTAGTTCGCTTTTGATTTATTCAAATGATTTTAAAGAATATTTGGACTATCAATGACCATCAACCACTTCCACTAAACAGAGAGAAAATATCTCCACGACCCTCATTCCACTCTGCTTGTCCACACGTGTGTCCTTTGAATCAGGTATTATCAGCCAGATAGGGGCAGGGTGGTGGTGGGAAGGGGGCTAGTGGTTTAGTGAAGGGGGCGGGGCGGGGCGGGGGGGGGGGGTGAGGGTAGGAGGAGGCAAACAATCAGCGGACCTTGCAACATGCCCCATACGTGCGTCATAACACTCCCCCTCGTTCTCGCCCTTTCTGCTCAGTTATCCTGGAAGATTAAGCTGACGGTCTTGTCCCCCGGATGAGACGATAAACCCGAGGGTCTCCCGTGTGCAGCATGCCATTAACGCATTGATAAAAGGGACCCATGGCAACAAATGTGTTGTCCTCTGGCAAAAATCTTGCAGAAGAAATCCATGTGGCAAAAATCCTGCAGAAGAAATCCATGCTGATTGTATTTCTTTTTATCACAACAGATTTCTCTGCGTGAAATTCGGACTGCTCTCCCTATGGAGGGCGCGTCGCTACACTATCTAAACATAATTTATGCACAGCATGAAGATTACCCTGTTACCCCTACTGTTAATTATTAGTCCCCCAACCTTTCCCCCCACCACTAATTTAGTACTTTTTTTCCCATTTTTTCTTTCAATAATGATGAGGGTGACGACAATACTGTTACGGGGCTCCATTTAGGTTTGGGACTACTTGACAAGGCTACACTCTCATGATATAACCCGGCGCCAGCCAGTGTTGGTCAGAACATTTGAACAACACTGCCAAAATAGCACCCATCTGCATGTTTCTTTTCCTTCCTTCCCTTCGTATTTCTATTTTTCGATTGTCGCATTGATTAATCAGTCAATCGCTCTTCTTCATTTTGGTTTGGCTCATTCATTAATTTTGATTTTTCTTTGTTTTTCGGTTTGTGTTCTAATCAACAAGTACACAGTTCTGGTTGCCCCAACCCCACTCCCCACCCCGAAAGCACACATTCACATGCTTGCGCACGTGCTCACACACACGCTAAAGGAGTAAGCACGCGAAATGATTGCCCGCCGGACTTGGCAAAGGCTTCTTCTCCCTTCTTTGAAGTGTCCACTAAAAGACACTGTCACCGGAGGTCAGGTGACCTTTTTTTTCTCTCTCTCTGTAGTCTCCCTTGTCCACTGCCACCCCTTGACCAGTCCTCTCAAGATGGATCAAGACCCACGTGCTGAGAGTCCGTTGATGTTATGTCCAGAAGAGCTGTTGAGGTCGATAAGAAGTCTTTGCAGTAATACCGGTGGACTGTTGTGTGTCAAGCTCCAAGCACTGAACAACTCGGACCTTAAGGGGCTTCTCCTTGCCAATAAGTCGTTAAACTCCACTTCAAGACCATGGTGCGTGCGTGTGTGTGTGTGTGTGTGTGTGTGTGTGTGTGCGCATCTAACGGACTCTCAGCGCCTTCTTGTGTAGGTGGAGCGGTGGACTGGAAAGCGAATGTCCAAGGTTCCGAGCCCTTTGTAAGGAAGACATGGATTTTGTATTCCCCACTCTCCCTCCGCTGGACCCTGTGTGCTGTTCAGTTGGATGAGAAGTTACACTGAAATCCTGTGTGCCGGGTTCACTTTCTGCACCTAAAGGAACACACGCGCTGGAACACAGTGGTCGTCCCTGGCAAATTTGTTGAGAAGAAAATCCCACTTTTGTAGAACCACCAATACACTTGCAGACAGAAGTACAACACAGCGTGAAAAATGCGTGTCTGTTACGTCGGTCATTTGCCAATCTAACTCTGTTTCTCTCTCTCTCTCCACTCACACACACACACACACACACACACACACACCATCATCATCATCATCATCATCATCATCACTATCATCATCATCATCATCATCACCATAATCATCAACAACAACAGCAGCAGCAACATCTACGATCGCATTGAACGCGCGTTTCATCCAATCTTGTACAGTTCACGCTTCGGTAAATACCCGGTCAGCCCTGAACTGGCCCCTTTGATGTCGGTTGGGTTATAGGCAACATGACTGGAGTTTTATGTCCCATACCTGTGGGTTTTTTATTTTTTAAGAAACTGATTTTTTTTTTTAAGTGTACATGAAGCATTCAAATACTTTGGTTGATATAGATGGGTTTCATAAAGTATTACATAATAAATCATTAGATATATGAATAAGAACAGAAGAAGAAACAAACAAAACAGATAAATATATACAGGTAAACAAGCAAAACAAAAATATCACACACACACACACACACACACACACACACACACACACACACACACACACACACACACACACACACACACGGCTTCCTCCTTTCTCCCGTCAACACACCCATCAATCACCCCAAGAAACAATCCACGCAAGTTCACTCCAGACGCTCTCCTCACACGCGCCAAGCAAGCTTGTCTGTGGTCCAAAGATCGTTTCAGGTACACCCCTCCCACACCCTTCCCCCCACCCCCACCCCCAACCCCCCGCACACACACACTTTACGTTGTTGGGGTTATTGCTTTTCCTCCCAACAGCCCCTGCCGTCCCTTTGCCAATGGCCATCAACCACCACTCAGTCTCATTTTTTTAGGCTGGCTATTGATGTGTGGAAGGAGGCGGGAGTGGGTGGGAGGTGAGGGGGGCTGATGGAGGGGGTGTTGGGGTGAAGTTGGATGGGAACGGAACGAATGTCACAGATTGCAGAACCCCTGAATATCGATGAAGCGAGAAGAGTTGAAAGCCAGACTCGCAGACTCCAGCGTTGTTGACACAGGCAGGTACCGTGGACGTGTACAAAATTAGACCACAAGCAGAGCCTAGTTCACTGGCTTATTTGTGGATTTGTTTGGGTTTTTTTTCCCCTATATTGGGTGCAAAGTTGGTGGTTGGGATGAAAAAAAAAAAAAAACAACAACAAAAAACAAAAAAAACAAGGAAGGAGCAACGAAAAACACGGGACTATGAGTAATGTGTGTGCTTGAAGTTTTCTATTGACGATGTGTAACCAGTTTGTTTGGCATCAGCTGTCAGGCCAGAAGGAAATCAATGAGGTTTCGTGAGAGAAACCAGAGAAACAGCACAACAAATAGTAACCTGAAACTGTCGGCAACACCGTGTTGATAGAGTCCTTCCTGTTTCAAAGGACGGGGGAAGTTTTCAGAGGGGTGAACGTACAGGACCGGATTTCAGTGCTGATGGAAATTTATCATGGCAAACAGGTGTTCTTTCACAGAAGAGTGAGTCAAATTAAAACGGAGTGCTTTCAAACAATGCATCTGGGTAATGTCGAAGATGGAAATCGAATCGGTTCTTGTGGGAGGCGTTTGCGCGAGCACCGTTCATGAGGCAAAAGGTTTTGCCAAAACCCGGACAGACTGCAGACGTGTTCCGTCTTGGTGGTCTACATGGTGGTGTGACATGATACATGTTGCGTGCATCAACCCTGACAGTGGTATTCGTCCTATGTGTCTGTTCCTGTTCAACAAATTCTGGTACCGTCTGCATTAAAGTCAACGTGTGACTCAACAGTGGACATCAAGCAGTGTATCGGAAACAAATGTCGGGTTGTACACCTTACTCTCGTGTTCTTCTTCGTGACCCCGTTTGTTGTTAGAGACTGCTTACAGCTGCAGGGCATTCGACAACCCGTTGACACAGTGGATTTCCGTTCTGTTCTATGGAGTTATATCCTGCTTTAAAAACACTGTCTTAAAATACTACAAAAGCCGGATCAGCGCGTTGGGTTATGCGAGTGTCAGGTATCTGCTCTTTTTTTTCCAGCAGATGTGGTGTAGCGTATATGGATGTGACCCCACGTTCTGACACCCTTTTGAAACTAAAAATTTAATACACACCTTCGTCAGTGTCACCATACAGACCGAATTGGGCCTTGTTGGATGGCTACATTACAGTGTGGAACCTGGTCTGACTAAACAAATGTTGTAATGTGGACAGTCCAATCTACGCTCCTTTTCTTCCAGCAGCAATGCCAGAGTTATCAGAAGGCCTGTGTCGTCTTACGGCCTTATGAAATCCTTTCAACTGCTGACGTCTTGATTCCAACATGAACAGGATCTTCCGAAGACTTTCCACCGTTTCGGTCTTCCCTCCACAGAACAATGATTGACAGTACCATAGTCTGCTTAACATTTCCTCATAGTTCCCCTCCCTCCCAAGACAACAGCAGCCCGTGCCTCCCTCCTGACGACTCACGCCACGAGATCTTGGCTTGATCAAGTTCGCGGCTTCTGAGGGGTCTTGAAAACAAACACAAATGGCTGATCTGCGTCTCAACAAGCGTGTTCGGTTCGCAGGTTTTGAGCAGCACTCAGCAGTAAAGACGCCCAGTTCTGCTCCACTGTCTAAGAATCCTGTTTCAATACAAGGCCACAGAAGCGGAGGTCACAAAGGGAAAACTGACCCCAAGAGGAACGGTGGGTCTGAACTCAACGCCAGGGACAAGGTGCAACAGACAAAGGAACGCCGCAAGGAGAAGGTATAAACTTCTTTCGGATGAGACAATGAACCGAGATCCAGCGTGCAGCATGCATCACTTACATCGAAAGGCTTTGAAAAGAAAAAAAAAAACTTATTTCGTTACCATCTATCATTGATCTGTTGATAGACCAAACATCTCAATGGTGTGTGATAGGGTGATTTACTGGCTTGAATGAGACAGTATGGACTACAATGAATTATATCGTAATGTATTGCTTTTTGTAACATCATATTTCATTGTGTGAAATTCGGACCGCTCTCGCCAAGGAGAACGCGACCCCACCCCGTCCCCCACCCCGAGAGGCGCAGAAACTGGACAAGCGTACACAACATGCACTTTGCTCCCCTTTCCCATCCACTCACACGTAATAATCACAAACAAACTCACAGACCACGCGGGGGGTGGCGCCCTGCTGTGTTTCTCTAAGCGACCATGCGGTGACTCCACTGCAAAGTCCTCACGTCAACATTCTCTCTCTCTCTCTCTCTCTCTCTCACAGCCCATGCCGCCAATCCGAACACCCACCCACCCACCCAACCCCCCTGGAGTCAAACGCCGTGTTAATTCTGTGTACAGATTTTCAGCAGTCAGTAAACCCTCGAGGGTGCATCAGCGCGAAAGAAGGAGTTGAGGCTTGTTATTCTTGCGCTCTGCCCCCCCTCCCCCCACCCCCCTTCCCCAACAGCCAGTGTAACGATGGGGAGGCGGGGGGTGGGGGTGGCGTGAGGGGGGGTCGGAGATGGATGGCGAGGGGGAGAGGGCAAGTTTATTCAGGACCTTTTGTTACGCTATGCCTATCTGAGTCTGTTGGCTGATTGTAGCTTGGTAACTGCGTCGGGTATCAGTTTGTTTGTTTTTCTCCTCACAGATTATATCAGTCGGGGATTGACTTTGTCGTTTTTAGTACAGATACAGGCACAAACTGGACTTGTGACTTATTGTTCACCAGTGATCCGAGTTCGAGGCCGCGTTTGAGGCATGTTGTGTCCTCGGTGAAAAGGCACTATCCTCCGGTTTTCCTCCGGCCACCTCGGTATGGATTGGTGTCCGACTTCGACTGGGGAACATGAAAGATGCGGAAGGAGAGGAACGGGCCCTGCCTTCCCGTGCTGAACCCTACACACAGTGATGTGAAATCACTACAATCACTAGCTGTGGAAGGCCAGGGTCGTGTGTTCAACAGGCACAACACAAGAATGGGGACCGAGTTTAGAGTCAGGGTTCAGGGTTAGGGGTTAGGGTCAGCGTTCAGCTTAGTTTTGGGCTCTGAGTTAGGATTAACTTAATTACTGATGTCAGTAATGTGGCGGAATGGGGGTCGTGTATAGTTATAATGATGATGATTATGATTTTATGGCGATGATGACGATGATGATGATGGTGATGATAACAATAACTGTGGTAAAAAGATTCAATTATTTAATAATTTTGTTATTCTGCACGAAAAGACCAAAAGCACAGAGTGCGCTTGATAAAGCATCAAGCTCGCAGTCAAGCTGTTTCACTTCGAAAGACACACACACACAACGTAAACCTTTATCATTTTCGCTGCAAATGCTAACGTGTTATCAGTCTGGTGGTGTCAGCGTAATATCAGACAGGAGATGGTTGTCGACAATAAACCTGAATGTTACTAGCATGGAATGAAAAAGCAGTTCTAAAGCAAAATCCGACTGAACGAAATAAATGGTTCGTACTGACCACGCTTTCATACTAATAATGGCCTGAGGGTGGGGCGTGGGGCCTGGGGGGGTCGAGGGGGGGGGTATGGGGGAGGGGGGGCTGGTTTCTTGTTTCTAACTGGCCATACATTGATTTCAGCAATGTGCTGTTTGTTCCGGAGTCTTAAAATCGCAGGAAAAAACAATCCCCGGGAAATCGGAAAATCGCCACGTTACACTCCTGTGAGGACATCGGCGTTGTGAACCATTGCCCCTGGCAACTAGAGTGTGCGTTCGTTTTGAAAAGCGCGTTTTGTTTCGGTGTGGAAAGAAACACGCTGGTTGACTTGTGCATTTGCATGGGAACAGGTTCGATTCCCATTCGATGGTGTCAAAGCGCAAGCACTGATCCATATACGCTACACCATAATTATCTTGAATTGAAAATAGGTGGTAGGGGCAAGGAGGGGTAGGCAAGTAGAATATGACTGACCAACGTGTGGACACAACGCGGTGGTCAAATGGTCAGAATGCTGGATTCTCGCCCGCGTCTCCTGAGTTCGATATCGCCCCGTGGCATCTAGTGGGTAAAGGGTGGAATTTTTTCCTTTCTCCCAGGTCAACATAAAGTGCAGTCCCCCTAGTGCCTGAACCCCTTCGCGTGTATAAGCACGCACAAGATCGATTACGCACGTTAAAGATCCTGCGATCTATGTTAGCGTTCGGTGGGTTATGAAAAGAACATAGCAAGCAAGCACACCCTCGAAAGCCGGGTATGGTCGCCTACATGGCGGAATAACAAAAAATGGTCATACATGTAAAATGTTACATGTTTGTGTGTGTCCATACACAGATACACAGGTAAGGAAACATCTTGAAACAATATATACATTAAGTGTGATAACGTAATGAACGTGTGTGCGTGTGTATATGTATGCGAGTGTCTCTGCCTGTGCATGCGCGTGACGAGTGACGTTTATGTTTGTTTTTGTTTGTTTGTCCGTCTGTTTGCTTATTTTTTAACCGCTCAACCGCGCGTTTGTGTGTGCGTGTGTGTGTATGTGTGTGGAGGGGGGGAAGGGGCGGGAATTCGTATGTTCGTGTGTGTGTATTGTTGGGCCTGTGTACATTCGGTTTTTTTCTGTTAAGAGGTGGGACTTGACATGTGTGAGACTGCAAAATCAGTCGTTGCGCTTGTGTTGTGTCAACGTATTGGCGGGGAGGTGGGGGTCAGGGGTTGGGGGGGGGGGGGGGGGGTAACTAGGGGGGTCAGCACAATGGTCAAGACGCTTATCTGCCAATACGGTGTGCGTGAGGGTCTGGGTTTGATTCCTGGTCTTGCCCCTTCTCTAAAGTTTGACCTGGAAAATCAAACTGAGCGTTCTAGTCATTTGAGTGAGGCGATAAACCGAGGTCTCGTTTGCAGTTCGCACTTCTGCGCGCTGAAAAATAAACCGTGACAACCTGACTGTTGTCCTTCGGCAAAGGGCAGCGTAACTGTTGTCCTTCGGCAAAGGGCAGCGTAACTGTTGTCCTTCGGCAAAGGGCAGCGTAACTGTTGTCCTTAGGCAAAGGGCAGCGTAACTGTTTTCCTTCGGCAAAGGGCAGCGTAACTGTTTTCCTTCGGCAAAGGGCAGCATAACTGTTTTCCTTCGGCAAAGGGCAGCGTAACTGTTGTCCTTCGGCAAAGGGCAGCATAACTGTTGTCCTTCGGCAAAGGACAGCGTAACTGTTGTCCTTCGGCAAAGGGCAGCATAACTGTTTTCCTTCAGCAAAGGACAGCGTAACTGTTTTCCTTCGGCAAAGGGCAGCGTAACTGTTGTCCTTCGGCAAAGGGCAGCGTAACTGTTGTCCTTCGGCAAAGGGCAGCGTAACTGTTGTCCTTCGGCAAAGGGCAGCGTAACTGTTGTCCTTTGGCAAAGGGCACCATAACTGACGTCCTCAGACAAAGCTCCTCTCAACCATCTGTACAATGAAATGTCGCTTCGTGCCCTGTCCTCCACAGCTACGCCCGGTGCTGGAACACCGAATGCCCACCCTGGCCACAAAAGCCGCCTTCGCCCTCAAAGCCGAGGAGCCTTCGGCACTTCCCGCTACGGGCGCCGGCACTCCAGGCCGCCGACAACGCCGACGAGGAGGACCCGCCGGCGACCCTGGACTCGTGCAGCTGATGGCCGCTCCGCCGCGCTCCATGCGTGACGTCAGGGCGGCGGTGACGAAAGAGCTGAAGTCCGTGACGCGGAAGGTGGCGAGGCTGGAGCGGGAGTATTACGGGGACCGGGGCACGGTGCACACTGAGGTGGACAGGTACGCCTTCCCTGTCAAGACCCTCATGAAGACTCTGTGGATCCTGGACCTCAACAAGGTAAAGTTACAACAGTTTTTTTTTTTTTGTTTTTTTGTTTGTTTGTTTTGTGTGTGTGTGTGTGTGTGTTGTTGTTGTTGTTGTTGTTGTTGTTGTTGTTGTTGTTGTTGTTGTTGTTGTTGTTGTTGTTGTTGTTGTTGTTGTTTGTGTGTGTGTGTGTGTTGTTGTTGTTTATGGGAGTGGGGTTGGGGAGGTGCATGGAGAGAGAGAGAGAAATCAAAATCGAAATCGAAACTGAAATTGAAATGTTTTTATTGACGGAAAATGAATAGGCACTTATCGGCCTGTTTTCATCCTACCCTCGTAAAGAAAACGTATATACTAGTCTAGGAAATACAAAAGGAAAAAAAAAGAGATGAAAACTTACATACACCTCGCATGGCAACAACAACAAAAATATTAACAAATGAGCAAAGGAATGGCATAGAAGAGAGAGAGAGAGAGAGAGAGAGAGAGAGAGGAGATAAGGGTATACGCCTACCAGTGACCATCAGAGCGCAATTGAAAACTGAGGAGTCTTGCTCTCAACATGATAACTCGAACATTTATCGTATTGCTCTTTGTCACAACATATTTTTGTGTGTATTTGAAATTCGGATTGTTCTCTCCAGGGAGAGCGTGTCGCTAAAGTGCAGTGCCACCCTATTTTCCTATCAAAGTTGATTTTTCTACATGATTTTGACAGGGACAACCCTTTCGTTGCTGTGGGTTCTTTTGCATATTTTAAGTGAATGCTACAAATGGGACCGCGATTTTTCGTTTCATCCGAATGACTAGCGTCCAGACCACCACTCAAAGTTCTAGTGGTGAGGGAGAGAAGACTGGCCAATGGGGGGATTCCATCCCGTGCGCTCAGATTCCTTTCTCTTCTCAGGCGGACGCGTTACATCGAGACTGCCACTGGACTGGAGTATCGCTATGATTATTGGGAGATGAGGATGAACTGGCGGCAAACAGTGGAGATAGAGACCAAGGGCTTGTCGACAGACGATGGGGTGACCTCAGCAAACAGCGGAGAGAGACCTCAGACTTGTCGACAGACGATGAGGTGACACCAGCAAACTAGCTGAAGAGCGTGGGCGATGGAGCACTTTTATTACCTCCATAGCAAGCCCTACCAGTTGTTGTCAGCCTGACACAGCAACACACCAGTCAGACACAGCCAGTTTGTGGCTGTCAGCTAGCAACTATACGGCACTCTCTAGATGAAGAAACAAATCATTATTATTGAGATTCAGGCAACTTGTATCATCCATCTCATCTGTCTGCACGAGACAAAAAAAAAAAAAAAAGCTGGCTGGAGACGGCTGATGGCCAGTGTGAACACTTTCCACGCGCCGCCGGCATACACAGCAGGAAAGCACAAAATGGCGTACACACAATACTCGTCCAGTTGCGAGCAGCAACTGGCTGGAGTTAGTGTCATCCTCGCCAAAGATAAGCAAAAAAACTACACCAGGATCGACCCGTTGTGCATGTGGGTGCAAAAGAAAGAAACAGACAGACGTGGACGATGATATTGTGATGATGACAGACAAGGAAACGGCACACAACAGTTTTATCATTACATGCGAAGCTTTCTTCCAGTTGGCATCATCGACATGAATATTACCATCGTCGTCATCCTTGTCAGCCCACACTTTCTCGCAGTCCCACGCTTTCTCTCACTTTACCTACGACAAAACGTGGATTAACTCTTTCACCGCCACGTTTCTGTGTGAAAAACACTCCCCAGCGCCACGTATTCCAGATTTGATGCTCTCAGTCACAGCAGGCTTCGGTTCATGTTGAAACAACAATATGGACGTGTTCGCTTCAACCTCGGCCAGTGAGCAAAGGTTCGTCATTGTTGTATAGTCGGGGAAACTGGCAGCAGCTGTCAAGCTTTGTTACAATTTGAACAATCAACTCACTCAGTACGGCCAGTCCTCTCTTCTCCTCTACACAGACCCCTCGGATGTCCAGTGGGTGTCTGAATGACCCAACCTTTAGCTTCCGTCTTCAGAAATGTGGTATTCTTTCAAAATATTACAAGCGGAAGGCTCTATTAATGGTCTTACCAACACGACCCCGCGATGTCGACAAAAGTCGCCTATGGCGGTGAAAGAGTTAAGAGAGGCTTGGTCTTTAGCCTGGAGGCGACCCCACTTTATTTTTATCGCAAATGAGAGAAAGCGTGGGAAATCCCTGTTTTAAACATCGGATTTGGTTCTTGTCTTTTCCCAACACAAATCCAACAGAAAAATGTCAGGACAATGTCCGGGGTGTTGACGATTAATTTTATCTTTCTCTTGCAAGTCTTCATGGGCTGTTGTGTGCAGTTATACACCATTGTAAAGATACTGATTCATGTGAGGCGGTTAGACCCCATTATGTGATATGGCGAGTTTGCGCTGAAAAAAAGTACTGTAATTCATTAATCTTCTTCTTTTTATTGTTATCATTATTATTATCATTATTGTTGTTGTTGTTATTATTATTATATAGTAGTAGTAGTTATTTGCTGCCCCATCATCTGCACCATTTCAGTGACATCACTCCCACGCCGCTCATTCTGAATTCCACAGCCACACCCGGGTTCGTCTGTCGCAGTCCCATGATGATGATGATGATAATGATAAGTACTTAATAATCATTAATATTATAACTATTATTACTATGATCATTATTACCATCATCATCATTATTCTATTATCATTATAATTATCATCATTATCACCATCTTCACCATCGTGATGACACAGGCCTCCGAAGTGGAGGAGATGCTGAGGCAGACGTCGAACCCTGAGCGGTACAAGGGAGACCCCCAGCTGCCCGCCGCCCTGAGGGAGGTGTTCAGCAAGGTGCAGGCCTTCCTGCCGGACAGGGTCCCCGTGCTGGTGGAGGCCTGCCAGACTCTGCTGGACAACATCCACAGGTCCGGGGCTGTCTCTCGTGTGTTGTTGCTTCTTGGGGGGGGGGGGGGGGGGGGGGGGGGGCTGCTGCTGCTGCTGACAGACCAGTCACTGATATTGAACTGACGATGACGGGCACAATAGCTGTGTGGTTCTTCTTCTTCTATGGGCTGCAGCTCCCACGTTCACTCGTATGTCCACGAGTAGGCTTTTACGTGTGTGACCGTTTTTACCCCGCAGTGTAGGCAGCCATACTCCATGCTGACTAGTTCTTGTTTCCCTTTATCCACCAGGCGCCGTTACCCAAGCCGAGTAGTTAAAGCGTTGGACTTTCAATCTGATGGTCTCAGGTTCGAATCTCGGTAACGGCGACTGGTGGGTAGGGTAAAGGGTGGAGATTTTTACTGATCTCCCGGGTCGACGTATGTGCACACCTGCTAGCGCCTGAACCCCCTTTGTGTGTATAGGCAAGCAGAAGATCAAATACGCACGCTAAAGATCCTGTAATCCATGTCAGCGTTCGGTGGGTTATGGGAGCAAGAACATACACAGCAGGCATATCCCCTGAAAACGGAGTGTGGCTGCCTACATGACGGGGTAGAAACGGTCATACACGTAGAAGCCCACTCGTGAACCAGGGAGTTGCAGCCTGCGAACGAAGAAGAAGAAGAAAAAGAATTGAATGTATATGTTTTTTGTTATATATATGATTACCAAAAGCGGTAACATATATCGATTAAAAACAAACAGTAGTTTTTGTATGTCTTTAAAACTTGTAAATAAAATGCAGCAAATTTTCGCTGAAGTACAGCTTCTTCAGGCTTATTATGCACGGGGAGGTGGGGAGGACGGGGGGGGGGGGCGGTCAGGAGAGGGGGGGGAATGAGGAACAGTATATAAAAGGTACAATTATAAATCGAAAATGATTATACAAACACATAATTATACAGTAGAAATTTAGACACAAATGCTTATACTTGTGCATGCATACTCACGCGCGCGCGCGCACACACACACACACACTCAGCATATCAATGCGTTTGTCCACTTAAACATATATGATATGATAGTCAGTCGTGTCCGACTATGACCATCAGAACGGCAGAGGAGGCAACTGCTGTCCCGACTATCTGGGCTAGAATTTGATTATAGTGGAGAGTGTCTTACCCAAGTACATCCCCACTCTCTCGGCCAAGAGGGTTTTAGGACAGTCGGCGTTGGGATGGTTCCCAAAGGCCAGCTAGCCCACAAGGCTGCAGCACTAAGAGCCAGTGCAATTTTGCTTCCTAGTTTGAGAGTCATAGTCCTTCACAAAAGACTAAGCTGTAAATGGTTTCCCTTTGACTGGAGAAACCATTGATAATACAGCTCTCACTTTGCTGTTGGCCCAAATGTAAACTTATGTCAAACTGTGATATAAGCCGAGTGTTGGGCTAAAACTTAAACATACGCCACATACAAAACACATTACATACAGACGGGGCTGATGACAAGGTCTTCAGTTAACTTGCTGCTGATTGCACGATTCTCTTTTTATACATTTTGTGATTAGTTCGAGAGACAGGGCATTGACTGCTTTGGGGAAAAAGCTATTGCCGAAACGTTTACAATACATCTGTGACTGGTTTTGGTCCCAATACTTCCGTACCGACGTCGTAAGAGGAGAGCAACTAGAAAATCCCAAACACTGGCTGTGATTCATCCTAACTGATTAATTTTGCTTCTCTGAGTAGCCGTTTTTGGTATTTGTCGTACAGATATGTTAGGCCAGATCCGAGAATCTCGGTAGCAGGGGGTTTTTTTTTGTTTGTTTTTTTTTTTTACAATTCTGCCTATAGCTGTGATTTCTGCCAAAGAAATGTTCCATTACCAAGCAGTAATAGCAAAGATTGCACACTTTCAAGCTCTGGTGAAGTCAACCATGATTTGTTCTTTCAGTTCAAACATTTTGAGGCGCTAGTTAAAAAAATAAAATTAAAAAATAAAAAAAATACAGGCGCTGTTGTGCTTTCTTGACAACCCCCCCCCCCCCCCCCCACACACACACACACACACACACACCTCCACCCGCCACCCCCGTATTTTTCTCATGTATCAAATCATTACAAATGATCAATCCGAGAAATTTATATTCATTAATGTTCTCAACTGTATGTGTGGGTGGGTGATGTGTGAATACTTGTATGCGTGCGTGCGATCACAAATGATCTCAGCTGAACGTGTGTGTTTGTGAATACTTGTGTGCATGCGTGCAAGCAAGCGCGTGTGTGTGTTTTTGTGTTTGTGTACGTGTGTGCGCACACGTTTTTGCGTATTAGTGTGTGTGTGTGTGTGTGTGTGTGTGCGCGCGCGCGCGCGGGCGCCACTTCTGTGCATGTAGTTTCGGTTTCAAGATGCGAATGCGTGTGCATGGATCCATACACGATACACCACATGTGCCAAAAAAAAAAAAGAAAAAAAGATAGATAAATGAATAAGTGACTGAATGAATAAATAAATAAATAAAACAGCAGGCCTGACCTTCACTCGCATAAACCCAACGAACTGGTCAGGGCCTTGACTGAGAGCTTCCCACCAAATTTGCAAAGCGTGTACAAAACGTTAACACTACAACGAAATGAAACTAAAAATTAAAAAAAAGATCAAACAAAATGAACAAAACATGTAACAAACATCGTTTACACACACACACACACACACACACACACACACACACACACACGTGATCTTGCACGTGCAGGTACTGTGTGAGCTTCTACGACCCTGACGAGGACTGCTACCTGGAGACCCCAGCCCACTACAGCGAGCAGCAGGCCTTGTGGAAGGCCCGGGCGGAGCACAGCATCCAGTCCGCCAGGTCCCTGTACCGCAAGTTCTGCACCACGGGCATCACGCTGTCCATGCTCAGGTACCGGGCTGCGCTGTGTCCAGTTGGTTTTTTGTTGTTGGTCTTTTTTTGTTAATGTTTTTTTCTTTAGTGTGTTTTGTTTTGTTTTTTGCTGCTGCCCTCTCATCTGCACGTTTCAGTGGCATCACTCCCACGCCACTCATTCCGAGTTCCCCAAACATACACACACACACACATATAAATGTGTGTGTGTGTGTGTGTGTAGATACAGACCTTTATATATATATATATATATATATATATATATATATATATATTAGTGTTCCAATCAAAGTAGATTTCTTCTACACACACACACACACACACGCACACAAATATATATATATATATATATATATATATATATATTAGTGTTCCAATCAAAGTATATTTCATCTACAAAATGTTCCCAGTGGACTACACCTGTGGCCATGGGTCCTTCATCAGTGCGCTAAGATGTGTGCAACACACGGGACTTCGGTTTTTCGAGTCATCCTCATGACTAGACTTTCAGTTTGATTCTCCAGTCAAAACTGAGAGAATGGGCGAGAGCGGGATTCGAACCCAGACCATTCTGCCACCTTTCTGAGACCCCCAGGGACACCGTATTGGCATATAGGGTATTAATTAACCATTCTGCCACGTTCCTGAGAGAAAAGGCGGGAGCGGGAATCGAACCCAGACCCCACCGGACACAGTGTTGGCAAATAAGCGTCTTAATGTGGAGTGATGGCCTAGAGGTAACGCGTCCGCCTAGGAAGCGAGAGAATCTGAGCGCGCTGGTTCGAATCACGGCTCAGCCGCCGATATTTTCTCCCCCCTCCACTAGACCTTGAGTGGTGGTCTGGACGCTAGTCATTCGGATGAGACGATAAACCGAGGTCCCGTGTGCAGCATGCACTTAGCGCACGTAAAAGAACCCACGGCAACAAAAGGGTTGTTCCTGGCAAAATTCTGTAGAAAAATCCACTTCGGTAGGAAAAACAAATAAAACTGCACGCAGGAAAAAAAATACCAAAAAATGGGTGGCGCTGTAGTGTAGCGACGCGCTCTCCCTGGGGAGAGCAGCCCGAATTTCACACAGAGAAATCTGTTGTGATAAAAAGAGAAATACAAATACAAATAATTGACCATTCTGCCACCTTCCTCCTATCATAACTATTTTATCATCATTATCTATATCATCAAACATCATCCCCTGTCCCGTCAGTTCCCCCGTAGCCACCTTCTGCTCGCGCTCTGACATCACCAAGCTGCTCTTCCTGGCGCTCTTTGCGGACGCCTGCACCCATATGCGCTCGGCCCTGTCCGTGCTGACCCTGTGGCTCAAGACGGACGACACCTACGCCTCCTACGTCAAGAACGACCTGGCCGAGCTGGAGAAACAAAAGGAGGAGAAGATGAAGGTGGGGGCCAGGTGGTGGTGGGTGGTGGTGGTGGATGAAGTGGTGGGGGTAGTCAGTGACGTGGATGGTGGTGTTGAATGAGGTGTGGTGTTTGGTGGTGGGTGAGATGGTGGGGGTGGTAGTTGAGCTGGAGGGGTGGGGGGGGGTGCATGAAATAGTGGGGTGTGGGTAGGGGGTGGAGGTGAGGTGGTGGTGGATGAGATGGTTGCGGGTGGTGGGTGAGGTAGTGGGGGGGGGGGGTGTTGGGTGAAGTATTGAGTGAGGTTGTGGTGGTGGTGGTGAGGTGGTGGTGGGGGTCGTGTAAGGTGAGGGTGTAGTGGTGGGGTGTTGGTGAGGTGGTGTTGGGTGGGAGAGAGACGGGGGGCATTTGATCGGAGCTACATAAGTAATGCTATTCAAGGCGTAATCTGTACACAAACACAGCTCCAATAAGATTCATGGCGCTTGACCAAACTGATTCATCATACGAAATTCGTTGATCATATAATTTCGCTTAGTTATGAAATGCCAGGTTCCTCTGTGTCTTTTTAAATAACGCGTGTGTTTATACGCGATTGTAGTTTTTTATGCTTGCGGTTAAATGTGATTCTTAATGTATGTGTATAAGCAGACATAAAAATGGAGGGATTGATAAAGTTGTTGGGTCGGGTTACGCTGCTTAGAGCTGCGTGCGTGCTTGCAGGTGTGGTGAGGTGTGGAATCGTATAGAATTGCACTGTACTGTACTGCCTAGCATTGTTTTGTATTGACTTGTATTGAATTGTACCGTATCGTACTTGTTCCCTGTCAACAGTCCAGCTGAAAACGTCTGTACACAGTGTACATACTGCAGTAAATAGATAAATGAATAAGTGAATAACTAACTAAATAAATGAATAGACAGGGTTTGTTTTTAATGAATGAATGAATGAATAACTATCTAAATATCTAACTAAATAACTAACTGAATGAATGAATGAATGAATGAACAGATAAAGAAAAGATAAAAAAGATAAACAAACAAATGAATAACTATCTAACTAACTAAATAAACGACTCTAACTAGCTAACTGACTGACTGAATGAATGAATAAATGAATGAATGAATAAATAAACAAATAAATGAACAAATAAATAAACAAACAAATGAATAACCAACTATCTAACTTATTAACTAATTAATTGAATGAATGAGTGAACAAATAAACAGATAAATGAATAGAAAAGTAAATAAACAAACAAATGAATAACCAACTATCTAACTTATTAACTAACTAACTGAATGAATGAATGAACAAATAAACAGATAACTGAATAGAAAAGTAAATAAACAAATAAATGAATAACCATCTAACTGAATGAATGAATGAATAAATGACTGACTGGCTGAGTGACTGATTTCGGTTTCAGTAGCTCAAGGAGGCGTCACTGCGTTCGGACAAATCCATATACGCTACACCACATCTGCCAAGCAGATGCCTGACCAGCAGCGTAACCCAACGCGCTTTGTCAGGCCTTGAGAAAAAATAAATAAAATAAAATAAATAAATAATATAATATAAATAAATAAACAAATGAATAAATACATAAATAAATAATAATAATAATTTTGTCAGAGTGCACAATCTGATTACCGAAGCCTTTTAAAGATGCTTGTGAAAGGAGTAGAATCGATAAGTGAAGTGAGAGTTTCTCTGCTCTTTTCGCACAATGTGGTAAAGTTTTATTGACTGACTGAATGAATAAACAAAGCATTGAAGGTGCTTGTTGAAGCCAGTGTACCCGATGTTGACGCTGCGGGCAGGAGCTGAATGAATGAATGAATGAAGAAAGAAAGAAACGAAACGAACTGAATGAATGAATGAATAAAATGAAAAAAGAATAAATAAATGGACAAAAGCATCGACGGTTGTCGTTGAAGCCAGTGTGACTGACGGATCTAATCGTGGTGGCTGTGTGGTCAGGAGCTGAGGGAGGTACGGCAGAAGTGCCACACACTGACCTACAGCCTGACCAAGCAGGAGGCTGACCACAGCCGTCTGACCCTGGCCGTGGACAGCTCGCGGGAGAAGGCAAACAGCCTGAGGATAGAGGAGGTCGGCCTCGTCAACATGGTCAGTACTCTCTCTCTCTCTCTCTCTCTCTCACACACACACACACACACACACACACACACACACCGTCTTTTGTTTTAGTTGTTAATCATTGATTCATTCAGATGCTGCTCAGGCACCCGCTTAGCAGGTGTCGTGGAGCATTCTGTGGATTTGTCCGCCCACTGTGTTGTCTCCTTGAGTGACTGAACTATACTGAACTGAACTGAACTGAACTGATTCATCTGTCTGTTTAGTTAGTTTGATCGTTTCTTAGTCGTGCGCATTACCACAAGCCAGGTCACTGCTCCGCGCGCGCGCGCAGACTCACACACACACACACACGCGCGCGCGCGCGCGCAAACAAAATTAGTAAAAACAAAAAAGAAAGACTAAACAAAATAACTACCTACCCAAACAAAAGTAAATAAAGTGAATAAGTAAATGAATAAAAATATTTCTGTCTGTCTGTCTGTCTGTCTCTCTCTCTCTCTCTCTATATATATATATATATATATGTGTGTGTGTGTGTGTGTGTGTGTGTGTGTGTGTGTGTGTTTGTTTTGTTTTGTTTTTATTTATCAACATACTTCATTTCATCCACTGGACTTTGAGTGGTGGTCTGGATGCTAATCTTTCCGATGAGGCGTTAAACGTATTTATTATTAATTTGTTTATTCAGTATATATACACACACACATATATATATATATATATATATATATATATATACATTCATACATACATATATATATATCACGTATGTTAGTTTGTTTGGTAGTTATGTCTTTCTTTCTTTTTACAATTTTTTTTTTTCTTTTTTTTTTTCTTTTTTTTTAGTGGGCGGTGGCCTGGTAGTAACACGTCCGACGAAGAAGCAAGTGTCCACGGGTTCGAGTCTCTTATAGGGACCTGGATTGTTACCCCCCAGCCCCACCCTCCTCCCCCTCAACTAAATCTTGAGTGATGGTCTGGTTGCTGGTCTTTCAGACGAGACGATAAACGTGTCTGTCCATCTCTGTGTGTGTATGTGTGTGTTTGCGCATAGGTATTGTATTGCGCGCTCTTTACGTCATCCGTATTTATCATATCTGTGGAAAACCTTCTATAACCCCGCGAATAGTTAAGTACTGTCTATCTTAAGAAGAAGAAAAAAATCAACCGATCAGTGATATAAATCGCCCTTTTCATTTCACATTCGCAGCTCAACGACATAGACTTGGAGATCGAGTTCAAGGAGAAACGCAGAGAGAACCTCAAAAAGAAAGTAGCAGCGGCGGCGGCGGCGGCAGGCTCCTCAGCGACAGATGGCCCCGCCGAGCAGTCCTCCTTTTGTGCCGAGAGCTACGACAGCCTAACAAGCGAGCTGAAGGGCCTGAAGGACAGGCAGCCTGGGGTGGCCAAGTCACTGGGACAGGTAATGATGATGATGATAACGATGATGATGATGATGATAATGATAATAATGATAATCATAATAATAATCATACTGATTTATGCTACTACTACTACTATGATTTTCGATTTATATTCGTACCTTGTTATGTACTATCCCACCTCAATATTCCTTGTGACCCCGATACACTTGGTAATAAAGACGCATTCTATTCTATTCTAAATAAAGAAATACTACTACTACTACTACTACTTCCTCTTCTACTACGCCTACTATCATTATTCATATATTCATTATTTATTATTATCACCATCACCATCATGAAATAAATCAATGATAGTAACAATAATAGTCATCATCCAACATCATCATCATGCTGAGATGAATTATGATAATAATGATCATGGTAATAACAATAATTGTAACTGGAACAACAAGTAATAATTAGAATAAGAATAATGAGAATGATAATATTGATGGTAATATAATAATAATGATGATGATGATGCTGATGATTATAATGAAAGTAATAATAATAATAATAATAATAATAAGAAGAAGAAGAAGAAGAATGATTATAACAACAACAATAATAATGATAATGACAATAATAATAATAATAAGAAGAAGAATGATAATAATAATAATGATAATAATAAGATTCAGAATAACAATGAATGATAACGATAATGATAACAACAACAATAATGATAAATAATAACAATAATAAGAAGAAGAAGAAGAAGAAGAAGAAGAAGAAGAAGAAGAAGAAGAAGAAACAATATTAATTATTATAACCATAACAATAATAATACTAATGACACCGACAAACAAACCAGGTGCGGGTGAAGCTGGCCCAGGTGGACGCCAGACTGGAGAAACTGGACAAGGCTGGCAAGGAGCTGGTCACCACGCGGAGAGAACTGCTCGCTGCAGAGGAGGAACGCCACGTCAAGGAGCAGGTCATGACAGTAGGAGGAAGAAGGAAGAGGAGGAGAAAGAGGTGGAAGAAGAAGGAAGAGGAGAAGGAGGAGGAGTGGGAAGAAGGAGAAGAAGGAGGAGGAGGAAGAAGGAGGAGAAGCAGGAGGAGCACAAGCACGAGCAGGAGGAGGAGGGGGAGGAGGAAGAACAACAACAACGAATAATAACACACACACACACACACACACACACACATATATATATATATATATATATATATATATATATATATATATATATATATATATATATATGTGTGTGTGTGTGTGTGTGTGTGTGTGTGTGTGTGTGTGTATCATTGGGCAGTCAATCGTGTTCGACTTTGACCATCAGAACAGCAGAGGAGATAACTGCTAACCCGACTATCTGGGCTAGAGTTTGAGAATTTGATAAAAAGTTGAGAATGTCTTTCCCAAGTTACATCCCCAGTCTCTCGGCCAAGAGGGTTTTAGGACAGTCGGCGTCGGGGATGGTTCCCAAAGGCCCAATATATATATATATATATATATATATATATATATATATATATATATATATATATATATGTCTGTGTGTGTGTAGAAAGAGAGAGAGAGAGAAATACATACATTCATTCAACTTTTGTTCGGGTTTTAGGACAGTCGGCGTTGGGGATGGTTCCCAAAGGCCCACTATAAATACACACTATATTATATATATATATATATATATATATATAGAGAGAGAGAGAGAGAGAGATACATACATACATACATACATACATACATCTTTTGTTGTCATTTTTCCTCAGGAGTTTTCGGAGACGGAAGAGGCTGCCCAGCTTGCCCGCAAGATCCTGTTGCACAAGACAGCCAGCGACGCCACAGAGAAGCTCTTCTACAGCGTGCCTTTCGCCTCCAAGGTCGCCAAGGGAGAGGACAAAGGTAAAGGTCGTGTAGGATTTCCGGTTCAGGATACATATAGAAGAAAATTCACTACTCAGAATCAAAACTTCTTTTTTTTCCATTGAACCCTGCACCAAAACTTTGCTCTAGCGTCAAAATTAAGTCGAATAAAAACGGTTTTCACGTTCATACATATGCATGACCCGTAAGGAATGGGAACGAACCTCTGGAATATTTCCGGATGGGTCTACACGTAATTTGGAGGAAAAACAGTATATTTCTTTGCGTTTTTTTTTCTTCACATCAGTCTGGCATTAAAGCTGTTACACAAAATGACTCTTAGAATTGGTCTCTGACCGAGGATAGGCCCTATATGAGTGTCAACATTAACCATTATGGTTCATCGTCGTTATTGTTATCGCCCATCGCTTGCCGCTATTTATCACGACCCGCTTTGTTTCTAGCTTCGCGCTTTTATTACATGTGTGTTGTCCTCACAGGGACTGTGTAGATTCCAGACACTTCATCGTACAAACGAAAGGCATGATAGCGTTGAAGACAAGACGAATAAGCACACCCATAAACTGAGAGGAGACTGTCGGAGGTCATTATGTGCGTGAATGCTTCATGTGAATCCGAGCGTGCATGTTTGTCAGAATGTGTGTTGCTCTACCCGTTGACAGTACACCATATAACGGGTTCACTTCTTGCTGCCATGCCTGTTCACATCTATTGTACATGAGAATTGTTTCATCACTTTTCCTTTCCTCTGTTCCAGACCCCATCAGCCAGGCCTGCAAGATCATCAGTGCCCGCGTGGACAAGGACTGGGTGTCCCTGTACCGCCACCTCCCCTTCCACCCGCCGCGCGGCCAGGAGACCATCGAGCGCGACATCGTGCACATCCGGGACCTTGGCGCGCGCGCCTCCATGGCGCACATGGCCGTGCACGCGCTCGAGCGCTGGAAGCGCCACCACACGCGGGCCAACGTGCAGGACCTGCGCCAGGCGCTGAGGCAAGTGCGGCGCTTCGACATCCTCAAGGTCATCGACGAGGACCTCAAGTCCCCCACCAAGGAGGCCGAAGACCCCTTCGAGGTAGAGGAAGAGACACCCCCAGTCAAGCCCGAGTTGCTTCCCTTCTACAGGCTGGTGGAGCGTTACGACCAGCTGAGGGCCAGCAAAGTGAAACAGTGACTGTCGGCATCAGGGGGACACCTGTCGGCATCAGGGGGACACCTGTCGGCATCAGGGGGACACTCATCACAGTCAGGGAGACACTGTCAGGCACTGCACACACACACACACACACACACACACACACACACACACACACACACACACACACACACACACACACACACACACACACACACACACACACACACACACACACACACACACACACACACACACACGCACTCACACACACACCATATGCACCACGGTCTGGAAAACTGTTGGTTCCGCCCTCCTCCTCCGTTAGAGATACAACCAGCAAGGAAATATCAGTCTGTCTCTTCACGCACAGACGTTCACGGTTATAACTGTGGCACAAGGGCACGCTCAGTATTACCCCTGACACACCTATAGCAACTAACTGCTTTTTTGTGTTCTGTTCTGTTCTTTTAATTACATTATCAACTTCACAGTTCAGGGACGTATTCTTGTGTTTTTTCCCCCCATTCTTGTGATCTGAATATATCGTGGTTGTGATCGACAGAACGCGCGCCTTCGTTGTCCCAAACCTACAAAGGTTTGACTCAACTCATCCCCCATCGCCCCATCACCAACCAGTTCTCAAGTCCCTGAGTGGCGGTTTGGGTGTCAGTGTTTTGGCGATAACACACCAATGCGCGGCGTGCACTTACTGCGCGTAGAATACCACATGACATGAACAGAGATGTCCAGACAAACACGAGCGATATAACGAAGAAACCCAACGTTGCCGGTAATAGGCAGATGTACTTTGCACATTACTGGTAGTGGGCATACAGTGAACAATAACTTTGTATATTAACTTAATGTTTATGTATGTAAAATGTACATATACATAAGTACGTTTGTGCGTGTGTTTGTGTGTATGGAGACACAGATTCAGACAGGGGAGCGAGGAAGGGAGAGAGCTCGATGACTTATTTATCGGTGAGTGTGTGTGTGTGTGTGTGTGTGTGTGTGTGTGTGTGTGTGTGAGAGAGAGAGAGAGTACAAAGGTTCAAGGATTTCTGTTAGAAAACAATTATTGTTTAAAACATTTTACCCCTGTTTGCATCAAGTGACATGTTGATATTTTACAGCAAATGAATAACTAACTCACTCAGTACGGCCAGTCCTCTCTTCTCCTCTACACAGACCCTTCGGATGTCCAGTGGGTGTCTGAATGACCCAACCTTTAGCTTCCGTCATCAGAATTGTGGTATTCTTTGTCAACATTCACCTCTTCAGTATAAGAGCCTTCCGCTTGCAATATTTTGATGGTGGTAATTGGGCTGAAACGCTGTTAACGTCGTCTCTTTCGCCGTTCGTATGGGGAGAGTTAAACAGCAGTTTAAGGCACATAAAACTGATGATATGAAAATAAACCTTTTTGTCATCGTGTAACCTATGTAATAAACATCTTCAATTTCACCCCTCTTTGCTGCATTTAACTGCATGAGTGAAAAAAAAAAATGAAAAAAAAGCGGACCCCCCCCCCCCTCCCTGTTATCATAGGGAAAATGCTAAGAAATGAATGCAATAAATTTCCATTTTGCTGGGCATGGATTTGGATTTTTCACAGGATCAAGTTTAGGTCCTGCCCTGTTTGTGTGCAAAGTATAAAAACTGTTTTACCATTCCCCACTCCAACCTCTAATTACACTGTACTAAAATGAATGATTTATCTACTAATCTGGGGGTATTTCAAAATAAGAATGAAAATGTTCCAATTTCAGCCAGGTCGCACGTGATTCACGTGAAATATGATGACATCTATCAGTCTCTGCAGTGTATGTTATGTAACATCGTTCGTGTTGTGTTGTGAAATGCTACGACGTTTTTCATTCCACTCAACCGGAGACTCTGGAACAGCAACTCAGAAACGACCCCTTCCATTTTGAAAGTTGAAGTAGTTTGCAATGGGAAAATGAAAGGTGCATATTAATTAACCGATCTCATTGGTGACAATTTCTGAAATTTACTACTGGACCTACTTGTTTACACACACACACACACACACACTTGCACGTTAACTGTTCTGACTGGCGACAATTTGTGTATTGTTGCACTGGTTTGAATTGCAAATTGCACTGGTCTGTACTGCGTACTAAAACATTAACCATTCCGATTGGTGATAATGTGTTACGTGTCACAGGAAAAAAAAGACAAAATGTAAAGTATTGTTGCAGTGGCTTGAACTACAAACTTTTTTTTATTTTATTAACCATTCAGATTGGTGATAATGTGTGTTATGTGACACTGCTTTGAACGGCAAAAAAGAAAAAAAAAGAAAACAATATTCAGTCTGATTGGTACTGTGTAATGTGGCGCTGATTTGAACTGCAAAAAAGGAAACAAAAACTTGCAGATTAACCAGTTTGACTGGTGACTTTGTACTGTGGCGTTTATTTGAACTAAACAACAACAACAAAAAACCAAACTAATCAATCTTATTTGGTTGTGACAATGTGTGTAGTTTGGCACTGGTTTGAACAGAAGAAAAAAAATAAGGTGCAAATTAACCAATCTGACTGATAAGAAATTGTGTAATATAGTGATGTGTGTGTGTGTGTGTGTGTGTTATCTTCAGTTTAACGTCTATTCACTATAAGTGTGTGTGTGTGTGTGTGTTTTGTTGTGGTTTTTGTTGGGATTTTTTGTTGTATTTTTATGTTGGAGATCTTGGTGGCACGATTTATCTAGCTGTAAAATGGCGAGAGTGCGTGAGCGTTTGTGTGTGTGCGCGTGCGCATGTGCTCTTCGGGCTCACGTTTACTACAACTCAGGACACTTGTGTTCCTGACGACTCCTTCAAATGATTTTGAAGAAGGTTCGAATGTCACAATGTTTATGTTCACGTTCACTTACCTGTCAGTTGTCTTTCTTGGTGATGCTGGTGCTATAGGCGAATTGTGCGTGTGCTGAATGACGGATTCACCGCGTGCACGAGTGCGTGTGTGTGGGTGTGTGTGTGCATGCGTGCGTGTGTGTGTGTGTCGGGGTGGGAGTCTGTGCGTGTTCGTACGCGTGTGCCTTGAGTGTGCGTTATGTAAGCATCAATGCGTACATGCGTGAATGCGCGAGCGCGTGCTTTTTGATAAAGAGTTTTCTTTCCTGCTAATAAAGCTGTTTTACCACCTACCACACATCAGTATTCTAACGCACATCGAGAGGGGAAATTGTTGTACACCACTGCACACGTTTTTTTTTACTGACAAAAATTGACTCCCACCTGTTCTTTTCAAGTTTTGGTTTATAAAATAGACCTGCAAATTTGTTGTCAAAATGGTCACGAAACTCGTTCAAGGATGGCCACGAGTTCAAGAAGAAATTCTCTTCAACTGACTACCTCGAAAGGTACAGTATCTCCAATGCCTCACCATCCCACGCCTCTTCTGTCTCTACGCACATGTATTTTGTTTCTGTAACCCCTTGTGTTTAACGTGTCAGCGGTTCACGTTCATCCGCACTTTGCTCAAATAAAAACAACAAACTGGTAACTGTTTGTGTTGTTTTTGTTGTGTGTCTGTGTGTGTGAGCACATGTGTGTGTGTACGTGAGTGTGTGTGTGTGTGTGTGTGTCGTTGCAGTTCCCTCTTCCTGGCGTTGTATTCACTTCACCTTTGACAAACCTGTTCAGCAAGCACGTGAATTCGAAGCGAGCCGAGTCTCATGTGCCTGTCCACAGTGAGTTTGTTGTGTTCGTCCACTGTTCTCTTGGACAAGTGGGTGAGAGTGGAGGGGGATGGAGGAAGGGGCTTGGGGGGCGTTTGGGAGGATGGGGGAATATTTCCACTCAGCTTTTGGCTTTTTTTTTTCTTCTCCCGCACCTGCGCAAAACGGGATCGCCATTTTTCTTTGCCGTTTTCACTGTGTGTGTGTGTATGTGTGTGTGTGGCCCTTGGTTTGCAGGATAACGAGAGGTTAGTATTCATTAGTCATGGAATACAGTGTTGTTAGTATTAATTAGTCATACGTGCGCGGAATACAGTGTTGTTAGCATCATTTTATCACGGAATCTTATTCTTCCACTTGACCAGCATCAGTATGTTGATGGAAATTGTCGTTTTGTGGGAGCAGTTTAACTGGTCTGTCGAGGGATGTGCTGTTAATTGATAGGGGGAATGGGGCGCAGTCCACTGGTGTGTTCGCACCTCCGGTTAGGCCAATCCGGCAACCGTAGCGGTCCCCGGTTACACACCCAACTGGCACAGCCCTAGCCTTCTACGACACTGATTACCAGTGGAGAAAAAAAAAAAGTAGGGGGAAGGGGAGGGCTTGGTGGTAGGCAGGGGGAACTAAGAAGTGTTGAGTGAGGAGGGGAGGAGGTTCGCTGGAGGGAGGGGGGAGGGATGTGTGTGTGGGTAGGGTGGGGGCGGGGGCGGGTTAAAAGCTACTGTCTTCGATGGCTAATTAACACTAACAATATACCGTGACTAACTGATCCAAACAACAATGTATTAGTTCGCAATGCAGACAGATGTATTTCTTACCGCACCATCCCAGAATGGAACACACTGCCCTAGGAGGTTGTCACAGCGAGTCAGTGGACTGCTTGAGTCCAGACTGGCCCCTGCCTGTGAAACAACAGTAGCTGTTAACATTCCAGTAGCTGGAACATTTCAGTGACTACTGTCACCTTGTCCTGGAATGTTTCAGACACGCTCCACACCCACAGCATGATTCTTCTTCTTCTGCGTTCACTCGTATGCACACGAGTGGGCTTTTACGTGTATGACCGTTTTTACCCCGCCATGTAGGCAGCCATACTCCGTTTTCGGGGGTGTACATGCTGGGTATATTCTTGTTTCCATAACCAACCAAACGCTGACATGGATTACAGGATCTTTAACGTGCGTATTTGATTTTCTGCTTGCATATACACACGAAGGGGGTTCAGGCACTAGCAGGTCTGCACATATGTTGACCTGGGAGATCGTAAAAATCTCCACCCTTTACCCACCAGGCGCCGTCACCGTGATTCGAACCCGGGACCCTCAGATTGACAGTCCAACGCTTTAACCACTCGGCTATTGCGCCCGTCACTGCATGATTCTGCTCCAGGCCTCCCGTCTTGCCGCAGACTGCCAGCTCCATCTCCCCGCATCAACTTCCCGGTAGAAGCGGATGAACATAAGAAATAAGTCATAGAATATAGGTGAGGTTAGTATTAATAAGTCACGGAAGATAGTGTTGTCCGTGATAGTCACGGAATATAGTATTGTTAGTACAATTAGTCTCGGAATATAGCGCGTATTTATTGCGTATAATGTTGTTAGCATTAATTACTCACGAATTGTAGTGTTGTTAGTATTGTTTATTCATGGCAGATAGTGTTAGCATTTATTAGTCATGTATAGTGTCAGTAATAATCAGTGACGAAATATTGTGCCAGTCACGGAATATAGTGTTTGTACAAATTAGTCACGGAATATTGTTACTGGTATGAATTTGTCATGAATTATAAGATTGTTATTATTAGTCGTGGAATTTTGTGTCAGCATTAACTAGTTATGGAATGTACTTTTGTTAGCATCCATCAGTTTTGGAATGTGCTGTTGGTAACAGGAATATTGTGCTGGTATTAATTAGTCATTAGATACGGCGCTGTTGGTATTAATCACTCATGGAATACAGTGTTAATAGTATTAATTTGTCGTGGATTGTAGTGTTGTTGGTATTAATCAGTCATGGGGTGTGGTTTTAGTATTTAGTCATTAAAATAGTGTTAGCTTTAATTAGTCATTGAATTAATATTGTGGTACTATTAGTGTTTAGTCATTGAATACAGTGCTCTGGTGTTAATTAGTTACAGAACATAGTTATTTATCAGTCATTGAATAAAATGTCACTAGTATCATTTATTCGGTAATGTACAACTTTAGCATCCTAAATTATTGCACCTATTGGTTACATGTCCATGGTTGTGGGGCGAAAAACGGAAAAGGCAGGATGGTAGCACTTTGTTTAGTGACTGAATCCGCATCAAAACTGAAAATAATAAAGTTTAAAATCCGAGTTGATATTATGGGTTATAACATCTGCTAATGATAATATTATTCCATTCGGAAACGGTTTCACTGTTTGGTATCACGTGAAGACAGTTGACAGACAACTCCTTGGTTCAAGACTCTACTCCACTTAGGGCGTGAGGGAGGCGGTTTGGAGCGCGGTTTTCATGGTGGGATTTTCGTTTCATTTTCCTTCATGCGACAGTTTTTAATCCCAACATCACGGTCGCGATATTCCGTCTTGGGGTAGGACATGCCATGTCGTACCATCAATACCTTCGGCATGTAGCAAGCTAAACTGGCCTCTTCAAAAATATGGTGATGGGATTTCACGAATGTGGTTGTCATCAGTACCTTCGGCATGTAGTAAAATGGGCATACATAGAAATAAGATAGAATAATCAAGAGAAGGGATGGAGTTTGTAGAATGGCTTTGACACACGCATTTACTAATTTGACAATTATGTTGTGAGATTCAAATATATAAAAGGAATGAAACGAAATCAAAGCAACCAAACTTGTGAACATTTCCTCCAATGATGTCCATATTGTGCAATAATGTCCAGTGCCCTTTACTCTATTGAAAAAACAATGCCGTCACCAGAAACGCCTCCCTGCCTCATACAGCTTTCCTATGAAATATTCAGCGCAAAGACAACAGAGAAAATGATAGAACAAAGTAGATAAACAAACACAGAATTCCATCACCAGGGTTATGCCAGAGGCATTTATAGATTTCTCTGGAAAGTACTTTTTGTGTTTGAAATGGTATGGATTGTCGTTGGGGGCAATTTGAGAACTTTGAGGGTGAAGGGGAGTAATTTTGGACCACCAAGAGGGGGATGGGGGGGGGAGAGATCGGTCTGGATTTACTCCCCGGGGGTGCGTTTAGCACGTGCCCATAATCACCTCCCTGAGAGTAATTTCGAGAGGGGAGTGGTTGCGTATCATTACACCGGCTTATAGTCTCATTCGAAAGACTGGAAGGGAATGGAGTCAGAATCAATGTGAACTCCCAGGAACACCCCCTCCCCCCAGTCCCCATACCCCACCTAACTCTGTACCGATCGGCTGAGAGGTCTACTTCTTCTTCTTCTGCGTTCACTCGTATGCACACGAGTGGGCTTTTACGTGTATGACCGTTTTTACCCCGCCATGTAGGCAGCCATACTCCGTGGTATGTTCTTGTTTCCATAACCCACCGAACGCTGACATGGATTACAGGATCTTTAACGTGCGTATTTGATCTTCTGCTTGCATATACACACGAAGGGGGTTCAGGCACTAGCAGGTCTGCACATATGTTGACCTGGGAGATCGTAAAAATCTCCACCCTTTACCCACCAGGCGCCGTCACCGTGATTCGAACCCGGGACCCCCAGATTGACAGTCCAACGCTTTAACCACTCGGCTATTGCGCCCGTCGAGGGGTCTACCAACTGAACTATTCCGGTCCCTACTACGTTCGCCTCTCTTACTTGACGGAATTTCGTCAAAGGCTAAGGCAGATCATTATGAAATTAGCGGGACTCGTATTGTCATTTATCATTAAAGTGCTTTTTCGATATCACTTCCTCTTGACCCTGCATACACATTTTTCGTCCTTGATTCAGGTGATAATTTTTAAAGCTCACTCATTGATATTCAAGATTTTATGTCAAAAGATGAATCGGTGATAGTTGTGGTAGTGAGTGGTAGAATTTACTTTTAATCTCTCTCATTTTGTGGGTGGTATTTATTATCGGCAGGCATTTTCACTATGAAGGTAGCACTGCAACCTAATATCCATGGAAATGATAGTTTTAGATGGTTGTGGAAATGTACCAGGACGTTTCGCGGGCAGTTGTAAAACATTCTCCAAACTGACTTTTTCCATCAACGTTATTTATATTCGGTGTCATGAACGTTAAAAGATCATTTCCAAGATATTCTTTCTCTCACCCCCACCCCCCTCCTCCTTCAGGCCAGCCTATCCCAAATGTAGTTGTTTTTTTTCATGAAATGATGGAATCGATTCAGAGAACTCTCAAACGTTTTATGATTTTTAAGGGATGCTATACTTGAAGAGGTTTCTCGACATAATGAAAAAGGGGATATGAAAAAAAAAGTGTGGAGCATTCCCGATACTTTCTAATACTGTAATTAATCATAATTTACAAAGTTCACAACTTCAACAGTGCTGCTTATGCTACCGATTCAGCTTGCACACAGGCAAATAAAAGGTAAATGCAAGAATAAGCACACATTAAAAAGAAAATATTAACTGCATAAACATTTTAAAACGATTTTTCTATCACTACACGCGTACGCACGCACGCATGCACACACACAAGCGTGGACGCGCAAGCAAGCAAGCGCGCACACACACACACACACACACACACACTCACACTGTGTTCAATCAGCTGACTTTTTCTGCCGCTGTTAAAAAGGAGAAGAACCGTATGATTTTTGTGTATCGAGTGTCTCCAATCCTCCCTTTTACCTCTTCTGCGTTCTTTATACACCTGTATATATGACAACCAGTAGCAGTAATACTGGTAATGGTACTGTCGCTATTATTATTACTGAGTGATTGGTACATATGATTAGGGTTAATAAGATGTATTCTTTTTTTTTTCCAAATCAAGGTATTCAAGGCATGTTGTTCTTCCACCACCACACTCCCCCCATCCCAGTTTACAGTGCGATCCGCAGACAAGGTCGCTACCACCGTCACCACCAACCTCCCATCCCGTGATTGCACGGAATACGTCAGAGCAGACGACCAGTCTGAAAGTGAAAGCACTCACATCCTCCAAAAGGTCTGAAGTCAGCGCTGCTCGTGGTGTTGCTGGAAACGAACCTCTGGAGTGTGTTGCTCATCAGGTGAGTTGGTGTGGGGCTGGGGTCCATACCGAAATCTGTGTCCACAGCGTTAGTTTATCAGTGGTAGTTTACGGAGGTTAGAGAATGTCGGACATCACTGGTTTAGCGTCGTCTGGTAGTAGAAAAAAGGTGCGCGCACGCGTGCGTGCGTGTGTGTATGCGTCGGGGGGGGGGGGGGGCGGCGGCGGAGGAGGCTTTGGGAGGGTCAGTATGTGGTGGTCTTGATTTGACTTCATACGATGAATCTTTCGTGGTTGGTACATGCTTGGCCACTCCCCCACCGCTAAACCCCTTCTTGGCCACCGCTAACCCCCTTCCTGGCCACCACCGCCCCTCTGGCCACCACCACTCCCACCCCTCCCTGGCCACCCCCTGGAAATCAACCTCTGGAGTGTGTTGTTCATCAGGTGAGTTGGTCTGTTGGTATGGGGCGGAGGTCCATACCGAAATCTGTGTCCACAGCATTAGTGTATCAGTGGTAGTTTACGAAGGTTAGAGAATGTCGGACATCACTGGTTTAGCTTCGTCTGTTTGGTATCAGAAAAAGATGTGTGTGTGTAGGAAGGAATTTTTGTTTAATGTCCCGTCACACATATCGGTGATTGAAGACATTTTGTAAAAGTATTTATGAATACATCTGAGTATTATCGGTTAGAAGGGGTGGGAGATGTGGATGAATGAAGGGTTTGGGGAAACTGGGCAAATGAGGGTAAAAATGTGGGTGAAATTTGAAAGAAAAACAAAACAAACAAACAAACAAAAACAAAAAACCCTCTAAATACAGTTACAGGAAATTACTTAAAGGACTTCGTAAAAGAGAAGTCGTTAAACTGACAAGCGAAACAACTGATAATGAATGCAAAAAGTCAAAAACATCAACGTTCTCAGTCACTTGTGAAGACACACTTTCGTGTACAAAAGGCTTCATCAAGCTACAGTGAAAAATTATATGCTCAATTGTCAGGTTATTAAAGCATATACACTTGACATTAGAACAATACTTGGTCCGTAATGAATTTGATAATAGTCTGAGAGCTAAGCTCAGAATTGGTCTGCGAATCGGACCAAAGTCTGAGAGAGTCAACTGACGAGGTTTTAGACTTGAATTCAAGCACCTATAAAAGTCTCTTTCTAGTATATTGCTTATTTCCTTGTATGACAATGGGCAATATACTTTTATACTATCTATATGATTTTTTGCTCCCCTTTTTGCTGCCCTATCTGCTTGGTCGTTATAACGGAATCCAGTGTGGGATGGTATCCAACAAAAATCAACATTTGTACCCTTCACAAATAGGGAGTGCAATAAATACCTAATTTCAAAAAATAAATCTTCTCTTTGATTATTCTCAAAAAGGAGCAAACCTTTTAAGACAGATTGAGAATCAACACAAAATAGGATATTACTTATTATGATTGGTATATCAACAAGATGATTTAAAGCCATAAGGATGGCCACCAATTCAGCTGTAAAAATTGAATGTCCCTTACCTAAATAATATGATTTTTCTGTTTTTAGGTCAGGAATGACAAAAGCAGATCCTGCACTGCTATCATCCAGGACCGAACCATCAGTGTAAACTTTTAAATGATAATCAAAATTTTCTTCTAATTCAATTCTGACAGATGCTGCTATTATATGTGGAGATTCTCCTTTTGTTGTGTCAGAAGCACATATGTTGATGTTTGCTTTTGTTAACTCCCAGGGAGGGACAGGTGGCACCAGAACACGAGGTGCCATATCATGTAAATCAATGTCTGAAGAATTTAAAATATCTGAAACATATGTGCGAATGGTTTGTAGATTTGCATTATTTTGTGCATTTTTTGGAAAATCAATATCAGACCTAATATTTAATTCCTCAAAATCATCCACTGCTGTACATCTCACAATATATTTAGCAGAACTTAATTTTCTGATTTCATCTAGTGGTAGAATACCCGCAAGCTTATAGGCTTCTGAGGTCTTAGTATGCACAGGTACCCCTAAAGCCAGTTTCACAGCTTTACTGTCAATTATTCGCAGCTTCTTTAGGAACGTCGGCGGGGCAGAAAAGAAAATTTCTTGACCGTAGGTCAATCTTGATCTTACGAGAGATGTCGCTAAATGTAAAAGAATTTTGGAGTCTTGTCCCCAAGGAGAGTGACTTACAATTTTTAAGAAATTTAAACTTTTAACTGCTTTAGTCACCATTGAATCAATGTGTTTCTTCCAGTTTAGTTTTGAAGTAAATAGGATCCCAAGAAATTTGATTTCCGACTTGAAAAATATTTCACGTCCTCCTAAAAAAAAACGTGGTAGTTTGCTGGGATTATAACCATTATTAAAGAGGATCAAATGTGTTTTTTCTACAGAAAACTCAAAACCATTAGATTGCATATAGCTACTCAGTCTATCGAGTTCACCCTGAAAATATTTCTGTACATAATTTATGTAATGTAGGCTTGTCCTTTTCCTCAAGGATGTCTGAATCCATATAGCAATATCATCAGCATATTGAGCCAGCTTGGTAGATGATGAAAAACATGTATGTAAATCATAAAGCATAAAGTTGAACAACAACGGAGAAATAATGGAACCCTGCGGGATTCCCATGTTTATAGGCCTAGAGGTTGATAAAGTTACTCCCACTTTTGCCACTATATATCTCCCACTTAAAAAGGATTTAACATAGTCATAAACATGACCCGACAGACCAATTTGTTTCAGCTTAAATAACAGTCTGCTATGCCACACTCGGTCATAAGCTTTAGTAAGATCGAAGAAGGACGCAAGGATACTTTTTCGCTTAGAAAACTGTTTTTTAATTTGGGTAGTGAGACGGGTCAGATGATCAATTGTAGATCTTCCTTTCCGGAATCCAGTTTGAGCTGACGGAATTATGTTATTTTTGTCACAGTAATACACCATTCTAATATTTACAATTTTCTCCATGACTTTCCCAACGTGGGAGGTAACCGAAATAGGTCTATAACTCGAAGCTTCTGTTCGAGGTTTACTCTGTTTTAATACAGGAGTTACAATGGAAGTTTTCCATACCTCAGGGATTTGTCCACATTCCCAGCACTTTTGAAATAATGTATGTAATATAATCAACCAGTTTTCTGGCAAATGGTTTAACATGGTGTAAGATACTACATCCTTACCAACTGACACATTTTTGTTACTCAACAAATGAATAGCGTTCTTTACCTCATGTAAAGTTATTGCCGAATTGATTGTATTATCATTTTGTGGGGTAGGATCTCTATATTTGTCACTGATTTCTTCTTCCTCTCTTAAAGTCTTTTGTTTAGTTGACAAACTATCTACACTGCCTGTTTTAGAATACATACAAACAAATTCTTCAGCCTTCTCTTGAGGGGACAGAAACTCTTTATCTTTTGTTTTAATAGGATAGTCTTGGAGAACAATGCCTGATTTCATTTCTTTCATTTTGGCCCACACTTTCTTCATATCCTTATGGTCAGATACTTCATTCAAACAGAATTGTGACCAGTATTGTCTTTTTTCTCGGGCTATGATTCTATTCGCCTTGATTTTTGTGTAACACATTTCTTTATGAGCGGCTTCTTTTACATCTTCATCACGTACTTTTCTGAGTTTCAACCATGTTAGGTATGCTAGTTTCTTTGTATTTACAGCCTCCGCACATGCATCATTCCACCAAACATTTCCAGAAAAAATGTCACTCCTCTTTGAACCTTTTTTGGGAATTGCTATTTCAGCAGCTCCAATAATTGACTTTTGAAAGTTGTTATAAAAAACATTTAAATCTTCACAAAAAATTTCACTTTCAGAAATGTTCGTAAGATAGTTTTGAAATGTTTCCCAGTTTGCATATTTGTAATTGAATTTTGGGATTTCGTCTTCTCCGCTGTATTTAGATATATTACAATCCTTAAAAGACAGTGTGATTGGCACATGATCACTGCCTAGTGGATCATCCCCAGTATCCCACTGTACTGTTAAAGCTAGAGATGGTGATATGTGTGTGTGTGTGCGTGTGTGTGTGTGTGTGTGTGTGTGTGTGTGTGTGTATTTGCATGCATGCGCCAGGGGGAATGGGGTGGTGGTTTGGAGAGTCAGTGTGTGGTGGTCTTGATTTCCCTTCTTACGATCATCGCCTTCGTGCTCTTTCGTGGTTGGCACATGCTTAGCCACTTCCCCATCCCTAACACCCTTCCTGATCACCCTCACCCCCTTCCTGATCACCCCACCCCCCTAACCCCCTTCCTGGCCCACACCCACCCTTGACCCCTTTTCTGGCCCACACCCTCCACCCTAACCCCCTTCCTGGCCCACACCCACCCTTGACCCCTTTTCTGACCCACCCCCTCCACCCTAACCCCCTTCCTGGCCCACACCCACCCTTGACCCCTTTTCTGGCCCACCCCCTCCACCCCTAACCCCCTTCCTGGCCCACCCCAACCCCAAAACCCTCTCTTGGCTACCCCCAAACCCCTTCTTGGCCACCCTTCACCCCTGACCCCTTGTCTGGCCACTCTTCCACACCAACCACGCTTTCTGTCTCTCTCCCATCTTTCTCTGCAGCTCTTTCTCTCCAACCACTCTCTCTCCCTATCTCTCGTTCTCCCCGCTCTCTACCCACCCTCACTCTCTTCTCACTCTACCCCCTCTTTCTCCCCACCACCCCCTCTCTCTCCCTACACTCACTCACTCACGGTATGAACTTGAACCGCGGGGGGGGGGGGGGGGGGTAAGGTGGAATCTGTGGAAAGAGATCGTGTTCCAGTTACGGAAAACACTGAAGGCTGGCGCGACTTAATAAAAAAAAAAGAAAAAGAAAAGGTTATCTCTTGTAAAAACTTGCAGCAATAGGAGCAAATACATACACTTGCAGACAGGAACAAAACAAATGGGTGGCGCTGCACTGTGGCGACACGCAGTCCCCAGAGAGAACAGTCCGAAGTTCAATCAGAGGCTGACCCTGGAGAAAGGTCCAGTGACGATGAGGAAAGACCCACTGACCACAGGGGAAGTCCTGTTGACAGTGGGAAAGACTACAACAGGATTCTCTCTTGAGGGCACATAAGACCGTATGGCTGTGTCTGGAGTGGCACTGTCTTCATCTGTCTGCGGGTAGGGGCGGTTTGGTCTGTGGGGTGTGCTCAGCAGCTGGAGGGTGGTGTCTTTTGACCGGTGGGCTCTGCAGTCATGAAATACTGGCTGATACACCCATGGGGATACTTCTTTTAAGGCTGTGGCAAGTTGCATCCTGTGGTGTCTTTTGCCTCTGTTCGGGAGCAGTTATGTCCTTTGAATTCTTAAGAGAGTGTCCTGTGCGTGCCTGCACCCATCGTGAACACAGTGGTGCAGGATTGTTCCAAGGGCGGGTGGAGACAGCGCTTCTCTGGGTCCTCCCCAGCACCTACGGGTGTTTCTCTTTCTTGTTGTGACAAAACAAGACATACAATACAACGTGCTGGTACGGAGAGGTGATAGTGGTAAGAGACATGGGGTATACGAACAGGACGGAATGGATTGCGGGATGACGGAAGTGAGAATGTTACGGGAATGCCACGGGTTTCCTTTTGAAGAACGTGCCCTGCGTCTGAGTTAGCTGGCACTGTGAACGATTGATAGCATCACCAGTATATTACTGTGATAATTTACACTATTCATACCGTAAATGACGTGTAAATTTGCTTGTTTTCAAGGTGTGAACTGAAATTAAGCAACAACAAAAAATTGCAGTTACACCAAGCCTAATAGGACCTGCTCGCTCTTAAACCCCCTTCCCCTCCCTCTTCAAACACGAAATTAACTTTAGTTTTCTATTTCATGCTTGCCACACACAACGCTTGAACCCCCCCCCCCCCCCCCGACACACACACACAAAACCCCACCCTCCACACACACAGACATCCTCGTTACGGTTCGAAAATTGACCACCTGTTTTGTTTTTGTTTTCAAGCAATTGTTAAAAATTACTGCAAATTATTGTCAAGATGGTCAAGAGACACTTTCAATGATATGAACGAGTTCAAGAAGAAAGCCTCTTCAACTGACCACCTCAAAAGGTAATATAAAAATTATCTCCAATGCCTCACCATCCAACGCCCCTTGTCTCTATGAACATATATTTTGTTTCTGGAACGCCATGTGTTTCACGTCGTGTCAGTGGTACATGTTCATATCCACTTTGCTCAGAAGCAAAGTGGTAACTCTGTGTGTGCGAGCGCGCGCACGCGCGCGCGTGTGTATGTGTGTGTGTGTGTGCGTGCATATGCGTATGTTCGCACTCGCACACGTGCATGTGTGGGAGAGTATTTTCTCCCGCATTCGCCTCTCACTCTCTTTCACGCGTTCACCACGGTCAGAGTCCACACCAGTCTGTTTAGTTCAATTCAATTCAAATTACTTTATTAATAATTATAGTCTTCATCAACATTTTAAGGGACAAAATTAATGCTCAACAAATCAAATCGAAAAACGAATGAGCAACAAACGCACCCTTATTTGATGACAACGCACATATAAATTATCATGTTAAAAGAAACCATTCCGGTAAGAACATAATTACAAAAAACATTCAGTCATATAAAAAGATATTAATCAGTAAGATAATGGCAACATTTTAAGACACAAATGAATTTAAAATAAACAACCCATACACACTTCCCTCACCACTATGCAGACATCAATTATATGAAAAGAAAATTATTACTAATCTAACTTTAAGACATGAAATAAAACCACCACCACCAATACTACAAGCATGCAAAAAACCCTTTCACACCCTTTTGCAGCCAAAACGAAATCACCGAGCGCCCGTCCGCACGCACGCACAGACGTAAGTGACAAACATGGAAGGAGGCTGAGGTGAAGGGGGAGGGGGCAGATGACGGACGCGACATCACGGAACAGTCACTTGGAAGCTGGGTCTTTATCCACGCTCAGACGAGACATCTTTTTCTCCAGCGTGGCACAGACGATCAAATCGTTGAGCTGAGCCCTTTGCCTTGCCGTGCTGCGGCTGTCCTCCTTGGCCCTGTGGTTCATGAGGGCCACCATGTATGATGGGTGTCTGGCACCAAGCCAAGCACGAAGGCCCCTGAACTTGGCCTTACTTGGGTGGTTCTGCCAGGGGTCCTCCAGACAAGCCTGATGCTGGCAGACGGTCTGGGTTTTTTTCTCCTCAGAGGGGGTGGCGTCCATCTTCTCCTCAGGAGCTGAGGTGGGCAGATCTGGAACAGAGCAGTAACAGCATGCTGTCACAACTGTCCAAAGACAACATGCAAAATTCCTGTGCACTATCACTTTTTTTCAAATATTATGTTGAGAGATAGTTAACATGCATCAGTCTGCTTTGCATTTAAGTTACAGTGTAACACATCAGGTACAGGAGTAGCAAAATCATGCCAAATACACTGGTGTCTACATACATTTTGGTCGTACACCACAGGGAAACCATTTTCAAAGATATTTTCAAAAACACAGCGCATGAAAAATCTGTTGTTTTAATTCAACGTGAAGACCTGTAGTCTAGCGAAATTGGACTGTTTTCTTGTTTCAGTCTGGAGTTCAAACTTCCGACGGCATGTCCCAGGCCTTTCCGTTTTCACCCGCCCCATCAATACGACCCCCAAAACTGTCACTCGTGTAATCTTGTCACAAACCCACGTGACAAAATTTTAATCATTGACAAAGAACGGCTGTATCTCACACTGTCCCACTTATCGGTGATGTTATCGTCCTGACCTGTCCTTATCCCGTGTCTAAGACAGTCGTGGGAAAGTGAGGTTGACGAAGGTGGGGGAGAGGGAGGTAGATACGATAGGGGAAATAATATTGGAAGTGCGGGTACCATCAGTGGCGAATTAAAAGTGGGCAACTGCCTCTGTGTGTGTGTGTGTGTAAGTGTTGGGTGCGGTGTAGTGTGTGGGTGGTGGTGGAATGTGTGGGTAGTGGGAGGGGGGGGGGTGTCTGTGTGCGAGCGTGTGCGAGTTTGTGCATGAGTGATCTTTGCAGTACTAAGTTTGCTTTACGTTAAGAATGTTCCTATGTCAGTGTAGTTACCGTTAGGAACGTTCCTGACGCCATGCATATTATGCACTGTGAAGGGGACACGAAGTGACTTAAAAAAACAACCCACAGTCGACAAACACCAAGCCAACCACAAAACCCAACCGTCCTCAGCACGTGTGAACGATAAACCCGGTGGCCAAGTGTTTGAGAACGTTGCGCGATCAACCTAAGGGTCCTGGGCTCAGACCCGGTTATGGAAAGATCGTCTCCCCTCTCCCAAACCCCCTCCCCATCTCCCAGGTCAGTATCTAGAGATCGAGTATTGCCTGACTACCCTTCGTGTGTTGCAGAAGATCTGATCAATGTCAATGCTCGGTGAGTTATAGAAACACTAACGCATACCCAGCATGCACAACCCCCGAAAAAGGAATAAACCATAGCTATCTAACTGACGGGGTAAAAACGGATTATGCACGTGATCTACGCCGTGAACAATAGTGCACGCAATAATTACAGCCACTGAGCACGAAGGTGGTGTTTCTAACACACATGAAACAACTGGGAAAAAGTTGATGTGGTTTCACAAAAACTGACCATATTGGCCCGCAAATCCAAACGATAGGCACAAAAAGAACACGTGTCTCCAAAGGCCCCCAACGAATCTGTTCAAGGGAACTTGATGGAGCGTCGGGCTTGCATTTTTAAGACTTGGAATATCTGGATGCTTAACACTCATGATTGAACTGTCTCGGCCTACATTTTTCATCTGTTAACACGGCGTGAGAAATAGATCGAGTAAAAAAAATCATTTTTTTGTGGGGGGAAGAGCATACACATTTTCTCTTTTGTGAGATATAAGTACATGATGAAAACGTGTAAAAAAAAAAAAAAAAAAAAAAATTCAATGTAAATCATACAATAAAAAAATCGCATTCCCACAACCAACTGACAGAAAAAAAGAATTGAATAATTTTCATTTTCTCAGGATAATAGAGTAACCAAGATGCTTTTTTTTTATCCAGTCCTTGAAGGGACAATAGCAAAATGAAATGAAGGGGGAAATCATATCAGTACAGCTATGCACATTATAAAGGTGATTACATGAATGGCAATTTGGCATTTACAACAGTACACAGCTAGAGGAGAATGAGAGAGACACAGAGAGAGACAGAGACAGAGTAAGTGAAAACAGAGAAACAAAACAGTGTAATGAAACAAAGGCACATTAATTTTCACTTTCCCACAATCGAAGCCAAAAAACTAAACACCAGACGATGTAAGGAAAATTGAATGACAGAGAATGACGAAGAGACCGTGACATGCAGAAACAGAGAGAGAGAAATGAAAGAAAGAAATACACATACCTTCAACAGGGACAGCGGACATGTTTCGAATGTTTCCACACCAGTAGCAGTCAGAAGTCAAAACGATGGTGACGTTCAGCGAGGGTGCAGAAATGTTGGAAATGCGTTGAGTTTAAAGGTGATACACCCTCAAGATCAAGTTGTTCTGTACAGATGTCCGACAGTAGTCACTGATCGGTGGCTGAAAGATGTTCGATGCTGTGGTTGGAAAAGCAGAAAACCTCTCCTTTTATAGCCCAGAAGTCAGCGAAACAACAAGCATCTGACAGGCTATTGGCTGGACCAAACAGGACTCGGACCAAGTCAAAGTTCATCTGATGGAAAAAGATTAGGCTACAAGATAACACGATCAGTTGGTGTGTTTATTTTTCAATAGATCCACGTGAAGAAGATTATCGGGGAGCACTATCTTATCTAGTGGCACTAATTGATCCGATAGATACCTAGAAGAAATGGTCTGATAAATACCCAGATGTACTGGACTGATAAAATTAATACCAAGAAGCCAGTTGCATTGCGTGGTTCTAATTTCTTGACAGTTACACGTGACTAAATGTCTACGTTGATCGAACTACGCCATTGGTCAGTTCCATACTACACACAGTAGTGGGTTGCGACCGTACTAGAACTATCTCGTTCTTGCACGTGCACGTGTATACACTGTGTTTGAAAGTGGATTAGATTAACAACAGGGGAAAGAATGGCTACAAGACATGACCGTTCATTTGCCCGTTTCTATAACTTTGTGTGTGTATTTGTGTGTGCGTGTGTGTGTGTGTGTTTGTGTGTGTGTGTGTGTGTGTTCCCTTTACTCTACCCCACTCCATTTTCTCCACCATGTTATTAGTGGGCAATATTTTTGCATGCATTATTTTAGTGCTGATTGAGTGTTTCCATTTGTTCTTAAATTGCTGGTGTCTTTCCTGTCGGGTTGCCGGTCTGTCTCACTCCCTAGTCATCACGCATAAAATAATTATGCATTAAAGAATGAGAAAAAAATATCAGCACGAAGTACAGACAAGCGTACTTTTGATTATGTAAATAAATAAATAAATAGCAGATTAAGTATACACCAACTAAATAACTAGGCAAATAAGCACAGCAGACTGTGTCTTTTTAAATAAACTGATGTACATTTTGGAAATTGATATGAATATTGTAAATTGATACATAAGATTAATTAATGTGTATCTATCCTGATTACAGTGACTTTCTGTAACAAATAATGCCAAATTATCATTGAAAGATATTTGTCGCATTGTGGTGGTGTTGTTTTTAAGTAGACAACTGGACAGCTATATATTTTTTTCTTCTTCTAATTTCAGTTAAGTTTCTCAAGGCGTCACTGCGTTCGGACTATTCCGTACGATCATGCTACAAAACATCTGACTTTCAGAAGTCTGACCAGCAGTGTAACCCAAAAAATATTTAGAAAATTGTTCACAAAAATAATTTCACGTGATTTGATTGCTGTTAATGTTTTACTGTTGGTGTGTACCACCAATTTACATCGTCCACGCCCAAACAAGGGTAAAAGGTTCAATCAGTTTTGATTCTTGATAAATGGTCTGACAAATACCGAGCTGTCTTGCACACGTGTACCCCGATATGACGGTCAGAGACAGTAACTAGGGTCTGCTGAATTGGTGGAAGATGTGATAGAGCATTGTCTTTATTTTTAATATCAGACTTTTATTGTAATGTTATTGTATAGCGTACAGCGGGTGGACATGCTAGAAGAAAAGATGGAGACAACATAGCACATAGGATTAAACGAAGAAGTACACAATTTTGTGCACTTTCTTTGGGCTTCTCAATTTTAAATGTTTTGCATATGTCTGCAGTTACTTGAATGAGGAAGAAGAAAAAAAAAACAACAAATCTACGTAACACTACCGTCGGTACGTTTCGATGCTGTGTTGTAAGACTACTGTTCCCGTTGAACCTTTTTATACTTCAGCACTAATACGAGCCATGCATAAATTCAGTTGGATGACTGTACTTTGGAACTGAATGAAAGGAATGGCTGTACTGATTGATAGTGAATAAAAAATAAAAAATGCAAACAGGAAAACAAATACATGAAATAATGTATTCATATTGATTTTGACTTTATGATGGAAAACAAAAAAGAAAGATATCTAACTGGATGATTTTTTTAACATGAATGGTGCACATTATCCCAGATCGTCTTGTGTCATGCATATATTTTTATACAATCATGTTAGAAGTTGTCTTGTAAGTCTGCAGTCTTTCCTGAACCTGTAAATATCTTATATGTTTTTGTAGATCCAATGTGTTTTTGTTGTTTTTGTTGTTGTTGTTTTATAGTCATTTTAGTAACGCTATCATCAAAACTGCAGGGTCGGACACGCAGAAAAATGCATTTTCCCCAGAATTTATGACACTGGCATTCAGCCAATAACATTAACAGCCAACTGAAAATAAATTGCGGTATTCTGTATACCATGTAGATCACATATATGATCTAATTCTTCATAAACATTGTTCATTCAAAATGTAATGCACGAAAATGTTTTACACTTAGTGTAAAGGCCTCGCATAAATTATATCAGACAGAGAGGTCTTAACACGTACAATCAGTCCCCGTAAAATTGACTTTAATAGCACAAGGGAACACCACGGACGAAAATAGAAGGAACACGAAGATCCAGTTTATTCCCCTTTATCACCCGGAACAAGCACGCCACACATATTCAAGTGATGAAACCAGCCTAACAGGAAATGCCGTTGGCTGAAACAAATACCTCATCTGAGCAAGTGGAAGTTTCAAACCACCAACATGTGAATGATACCGGCAGCTCATGGGAATGCAGAACAGACAGGGTGCTAAAGAAGCAACAGGCTTCGACTCTCAGTGCATTGTGCACAAGAAAGACCATTTAAATAAACCGATCGGTTTGCCTTACGGTCTGGGGTGCACCATTGTAAAATCTCAACACGCACAAAGCACGCGCTGAAGATGCGGACGGACATGTGTGCGTGTGCGTGTGTGAGCCGATCAGTCATCAAGGGACCTAACGGATTAGCAAACAATCAAAGCAGCTAAAAAGTTAATCTGAAACGGTCACGGGTAAGGCCCTGACAGAAATTTAATTGGGCAGTCAACTGAACACGGCAATATTTCATTCCGACCTACTGGTTATCGACGATGTTTCGTCCTGGCCTGCCGTCATCCCGTGACCAAGTAGCCTTTTGGAAGGATGGAAAAAGTTGTGGGGATCGAGAGAGCGGGACACGTTATCAAGGAATCATTCAGGTGACTACGGATTAGTGGGTTCACGAGCACGCGTGTATGTGTGTGTGTGTTTATTTCCCCCTTAACTACCATGCTAATTAGTTCAACAATCATATTTCTTTAACACTTGCATTACCCTTTTTAAATAATATTTTTTCTATTAAGAATTCAAATGAAACTGAAAATAACTTATCCTCAAACAAAAGAAGAAGAAAAACAAAACAATATATATATATATATTATATATATATATGTATATATATATATATATATATATGTATGTATATATTAAATCCAGGCTCTAATGTCTTTGTGTGTGTGTGTGTATATATCTATATATCTATCTATATATATATATATATATATATATATATATATATATATATATATATATATATATATAGTCTTTTTTAATGCAATAAAACGCTGCACACGGGGCAGCATGCAAACAAAAAAAGCAGCATCGGACAAACTGAACTCTTGGCAGGCAGTACACCGATAACAGGGTCCCGAGTTCGAGTCTTGGTGACGGCTCCTCGTGGGAAAAGGGTTGATATATTTTCCGATCTCCCAGGTCAACATATGTGCAAACCTGCTTGTGCTTGAACCCCATTCGTGTATATACGCACGTACAAGATCAAATACGCAGTTAATGATCCTGCAATCCATGTCAGCGTTCGGTGGATTATGCAAACAATAACATACCTATCATGAACACCCCCAAAAGCGGGGTATGACTGCCTGCATGGAGGGGTAAATAAAATGTTACATGTCTTGAGTGTTTATGTGTGCATGACTGAAATCTCAATGACACAGGAAACGAATGATGAGCGCCCAATGGCGACCGTCAGTCGGCTCTACCTAGGTAGGCAGCCTGTTGTGTAAAGTAACCCTACCCCCACCCCACACCCGTGTTTGTAATGCGCTTAGAGCTTGGTCTCTGACTGAGGATAGGCGCTATATAAAAATCATCAGTCGTTAGTCACCACAGATGTCTCACTGATGGCCGTGCAAGGGTCATCAGCCCACAGTGTGACACACCAGGCTGACCACAAACCCCACCGTCCTCTTCACTTCCCAACCACAACAGGCGCGATTGCCGAATGGTTAGAGCCTTACACTATCAACCCGAAGGTCCCGAGTTCGATTCTGGTATCCGCGCTTCCTGGGCTACGGATGCATCCCCAAGAACACTAATCTCCAAAGTCAACATTTGCGGATCTCATCTTGCCATAATCCCCTTCGTGTGTGCGTTTGTGTAAAGATCTAAAGTTACCGTGATCCTTATTAGTGTTCGGTGGGTTATGGGTGACTGGTCGGACAGATGTCCAGTACTGTATTGCACGTGTGTACACTGAGTGTGTTTGAAAGTGGGGAAATACAAAAAAAACAACTAATAATAATGGGAAAGATCATATAAGATGACACGATTGATCATTTACTCGTTTATATCGCTAACTTTGCGTGCTTTTGTATGCGCGTGCTTATGAATGTGTGTCTTCATGTTTTACATTTATTTGCTTATTTATCATCATTGTTGTCCTATTTATTCATTATTATTATTATTATTATTGTTACTACTACCTTTTTATATTGTATTTATTTATTTATTTACTTATTTATGCACGCTTATCTATTATTTATTCACTTTTTTTTCTCAAGGCCTGACTAAGCGCGTTGGGTTACGCTGCTGGTCAGGCATGCTTCGCAGATGTGGTGTAGCGTGTATGGATTTGTCCGAACGCAGTGACGCCTCCTTGAGCTACTGAAACTGAAAACTGAAATACTAACAGGCCCCAGTTTGTGAAATTAAATGATTTTATGTCTACTGTTTCTTTTACAAACACTGGGGCACTACAAGGCACAGTGCTCTCACCATTTCTGTTTACCCTGTATACGGCTGAGTGCAGAAGTCTGTCTAAAACATGTCCACTGGTCAAGTTTGCAGATGACTCCGGACTAACAGGACTGAATACTGATGACGATGACGATGACCATCGAAGAGAAACTGACAGAACTTGTAATTGACTTTTTCGTCCTTGATTCAGGTGATAAGCTTTAAAGCTCACTCCCTGATATTCAAGATTTTATATCAAAAGATGAATCGGTGATACTTGTGGTAGTGAGTGGTAGAATTTACTATAAATCTCTCTCTCTCTCATTTTGTGGGTGGCATTTATTATCGGCAGGCATTTTCACTATAAAGGTAGCACTGCAAATCCATGGAAATGATAGTTTTAGATGGTTGTGGAAATGTACCAGGACGTTTCACAGGCAGTTGTAAAACATTCTTACCAAACTGACTTTTTCTATCAACATTATTTATAATCGGTGTCTCTCTCTCTCTCCCTCTCCTTCAGGCCTATCCCATATGTAGTTATGTTCCATAAAATAATGGAATCGATTCAGAGAACACTCAGACGTTTTATGATTTTTAAGGGGTGCTATACTTGAAGAGCTTTCTCGACATCATGAGAAAGGGGGTACTTTCTAATACTGTAATTAATCATAATTTACAAGGTGCACAACTTCAACTCAGTGCTGCGTATGCTACCGATTCAGCTTGCACACAAATAAAAGGTAAATGCAAGAATAAACACACATCAAAAAGAAAATGTTAACATAAACATGTTAAAACGATTTTTCTATCACTACACACACGTGCGCACGCACACGCATGCACACACACAAGCGTGGACGCGCGAGCGCACACGCACACACTCTTTCTCTCTGTGTTCAATCAGCTGACTCTTTTTCTGCCGCTGAAGAACAGAAGAACCACCGTATGATTTTTGTGTATCAAGTGTCTCCAGTCCGCCCTTTTACCTCTTCTGCGTTCTTTATACACCTGTATATAATCATGACAACCAGTAGCAGTAATATTGGCAATTGTACTGTCACAATAATAATGACTGAGTGGTTGGCACATATGATTAGGGTTAATAAGGTGTATTCTTTTTTTTCCAAATCAAGGTATTCAGTGCATGTTCTTCCACCACCACCCTCCCCCCCATCCCAGTTTACAGTGCAATCCGCAGACAAGGTCGCTACCACCGTCACCACCAACCTCCCATCCCGTGATTGCACGGAATACGTCAGAGCAGACGACCAGTCTGAAAGTGAAAGCACTCACATCCTCCAAAAGGTCTGAAGTCAGCGCTGCTCGTGGTGTTGCTGGAAACGAACCTCTGGAGTGTGTTGCTCATCAGGCGAGTTGGTCTGTTGGTGTGGGGCTGGGGGGTCCATACCGAAATCTGTGTCCACAGCGTCAGTTTATCAGTGGCAGTTTACAGAGGTTAGAGAATGTCGGACATCACTGGTTTAGCGTCGTCTGGTATTAGAAAAAAGGTGAGCGCACGCGTGGGTGCGTGCGTGTGTGTGTATGCGTCAGGGGGGGCGGAGGAGGCTTTGGGAGGGTCAGTATGTGGTGGTCTTGATTTGACTTCATACGATGAATCTTTCGTGGTTGGTACATGCTTGGCCACTCCCCCACCGCTAAACCCCTTCTTGGCCACCGCTGACCCCCTTCCTGGCCACTACCACCCCCACCTGGCCACCGCTGACCCCCTTCCTGGCCACCACCACCCCCACCTGGCCACCCCCTGGAAACGAACCTCTGGAATGTGTTGTTCATCAGGTGAGTTGGTCTGTTGGTATGGGGCGGAGGTATATAGCAATGCCTCACCATCCAACGCCTCTTGTCTCTATGAACATATATTTTCTTTCTGGAACGCCATGTGTTTCACGTCGTGTCAGTAGTGCATGTTCTCTGTGCATGTAACTCTGTGTGTGTGTGTGTGTGCATATGTTCGCACTCGCACATGTGTGGGAGAGTATTTTCTCCCGCATTCGCCTCTTACTCTTTCGTGCATATGCGTATGTTCGCACTCGCACACGTGCATGTGTGGGAGAGTATTTTCTCCCGCATTCGCCTCTCACACTCTTTCACGCGTTCACCACGGTCAGAGTCCACACCGGTCTGTTTAGTTCAATTCAATTCACTTTATTAATAATTATAGTCATCAACCCAAACAGATAATTTTCTTTCAGCTCACTTAAAATGCCTGCAAACAAAATTGATATTAAAGAGAAAAAGAATAACTGACACACTCTTCCCTGATCACCACGCACACATCAGTTATGTAAAAAAAAAAAACACATTTGGTTAAGATAATATTACGTTGTAAGATAGAGTGAAACAATTATGTGTTGTGTGTGTGCGTGCGCGCCTGCGTGTGTACGAGTGTGTACGTTTCAATCATTAAAAAAAAAACCGACCATAACATTTTAAAAGACAAAATTAATGCTCAACAAATCAATTCGAACTAATGAACAACAAATGCACCCTTATTTGATGACAACGCACATATAAATTATGTAAAAAGAAACCATTCCTGTAGGAACATAATTACATTTTAAGATAAACATTCAGTCATATAAAAGGATATTATTCATTACGATTATGGCAACATTTTAAGACACCAATGAATTTAAAACAAACAAACAACCCATACACACTTCCCTTACCACCATGCAAACATCAATTATCTTATGAAAAGAACATTATGACTGATCTAACTTTAAGACATGAAATAAAACCACCACCAATACTACAAGCATGCAAAACTAAAACCACCACCAATATTACAAGCATGCAAAATGCAAAAAACCCTTTCACACCCTTTTGCAGCCAAAACGAATCACCGAGCGCCCGTCCGCACGCACACACAGACTTAAGTGACAAACATGGAAGGAGGGGGAGGGGGGGGGGATGACGGACGTGACATCACGGAACAGTCACTTGGAAGGTGGGTCTTCCACACTCAGACGAGACATCTGGTTCTCCAGCCTGGCACAGACGACGAAGTCGTTGAGCTGTGCCCTTTGTCTTGCTGTGCTGCGGCCGTCCTTCATGGCCCTGTGGTTCATGAGGGCCACCATGTATGATGGGTGTCTGGCGGCAAGCCAGGAACGAAGGACCCTGAACTTGGCGTTACTTGGGTGGTTCTGCCAGGGGTCCTCCAGACAAGCCTGATGCTGGCATACGGTCTGGGGTTGTTTCTCCTGAGAGGGGGTGACGTCCATCTTCTCAGGAGCCGAGGTGGGCAGATCTGGAACAGAGCAGTAACAGCATGCTGTCACAACTGTCCAAAGACAACATGCAAAATTCCTGTGCACTATCACTTTTTTTTTTCAAATATTATGTTGAGAGATAACATGCAACAATATGCTTTGCATTTAAGTTACAATGAAACATCAGGTAAAGGAGTAGCAAAATCATGCCAAATACATTGGTGTCTACATACACCACAGGGAAACCATTTTCCAATATATTTTCAAAAACACAGCGCATGAAAAATCTGTTTAAATTCAACATGAAGACCTGTAGTCTAGCGAAATCGCTGGACTATTTTCTTGTTTCAGTCTGGAGTTCAAACTTCCGACGGCTTGTCCCGGGCTTTTCCGTTTCACACCCGCCCCATCAATACGACCCCCAAAACTGTCACAAGTGTAGTCTTGTCACAAACCCATGTGACAAAATTTTAATCATTGACAAAGAACAGCTTATCGGTGATGTTATCGTCCTGACCTGTCCTTATCCCGTGTCTAAGACAGTCGTGGGAAACTGAGGTTGACGAGGTGGGGTAGATACGATAAGGGAAATAATATTGGAAGTGCGGGTATTATCAGTGACGAATTAAAAGTGGGCAACTGCCTCTGTGTGTGTGTGTGTGTGTGTGTGTGTGTGTGTGTGTGTGTGTGAGTGTGTGTGTGTGTGTGTGTGTGTTGGGTGCAGTGTAGTGTGTGGGTAGTGGGATGTGTTTCTGTGTGCGAGCGTGTGCATGAGTGATCTTTGTAGTACTAAGTTTGCTTTACGTTAAGAATGTTCCTATGTCAGTGGAGTTACCGTTAGGAACGTTCTTGACGCCATGCAGACTATGCGCTGTGAAGGGGACAAGAAGTGACTGAAAAAACAACCCACAGTCGACAAACACCAAGCCAACCACAAAACCCAACCGTCCTCAGCACGTGTGAACGATAAACCTGGTGGCCAAGTGTTTGAGAACGTTGCGCGATCAACCTAAGGGTCCTGGGCTCAGTCCCGGTATCCGCGCTTCGGAGAGTTATGGAAAGATCGTCTCCCCTCTTCCAACCCCCCTCCCCATCTCCCAGGTCAGGATCTAGAGATGAGTATTGCCTGAATACCCTTGTGTGTTGCAAAAGATCTGATCCATGCCAATGCTCGGTGAGCTATAGAAACACTAACGTATACCCATCATGCACAACTCCCGAAAACGGAATAAACCAAAGCTACCTAACCGACGGGGTAAAAACAGATTATGCACGTGATCTACTCCGTAAACAATAGTGGACGCAATAATTACAGCCGCTGAGCACGAAGGTAGTGTCTCTTACACACGTGAAACAGCTAGAGAAAAGATGTGGTTTCACAAAAACTGACCATATTGGCCCGCAAATCCAAACGATCAGGCACAAAAAGAACACTAGCTTGTGAATTAAAGTGTCTCCAATTCCCAGACGAATCTGTTAGTGAACTTCATGGAGCGTTGGCCTTGCATTTTAAAGACCGAGTTTGAATCTCTGGATGCTTAATACTGATGATTGTACTGTCTCAGCCTACATTTTTCATCTGTTAACATGGCGTGAGAAATAGATCGAGTAAAAAACATGTACATATCTTTTTTGTTGGGGGAAGAGCTTACACAATTTCTCTTTTGTCAGATATAAGTACATGATGAATCGTATTCCCACAATTTAAAGCAAACAAATAGAGCCGACCGACTGACAGAAAAAGAGAGAACTGAATAATTTTCATTTTCTGAGGACAACAGAGTAACCAAGATTATGCTTTTTTTTTTCATCCAGTCCTTGAAGGGAAAATAGTAAAATAAAACGAAGGAGGAAATCATACCTGCATATTATAAAGATGATTAAACGAATGGTACATAGCTAGAGGAGAAAGATAGACAGACAGACAGACACACAGTGGAAACAAAAAAATAAAACAGTGCAGTGAAACAGAAAAATTAATTTTTACTTTCCCAAATCGAAGCCAAAGAACTAAACACCAGATGATCTAAGGAAAATTGAATGACAGAGAATGACGAAGAGACCGTGACATGCAGAAACAGAGAGAAAAAAGAGAAAAAAAAAGAAAGAAAAAAATACACATACCTTCAACAGGGACAACGGACATGTTTCGAATGTTTCCACACCGGTAGCAGTCAGAAGTCAAAATGATGGTGACGTTCGGCGTTCAGCGAGGGTGCAGAAATGTTGGAAATGCCTTGAGTTTAACGGTGATACACCCTCAAGATCAAGTAGTTCTGTACAGATGTCCGACAGTAGTCATTGATCGGTGGCTGAACGATGTTCGATGCTGTGGTTGGAAATGCAGAAAACCTCTCCTTTTATAGCCCAGAAGTCAGCGAAACAACAGCATCTGACAGGCTATTGGCTGGACCAAGTCGGACAAAAGCAAAGTTCATCTGATGGATAAAGATTAGGCTACAAGATAACACGATCAGTTGGTTTGTTTATTTTTCATTAGATCCACGTGAAGAAGGATCTCGGGGAGCACTATCTGTATTGAGTGGCATTAACTGATCCGATAGATACCTAGAAGAAATGGTCTGATAAATACCGGGACGAACCGGACTGATAAATACCAAGGAGCCAGTTGCATTGCTTGGTTCTAATTTCTTGACAGTTACACGTGACTAAATGTCTACGTTGATCGAACTACGCCATTGGTCAGTTCCATACTACACACAGTAGTGGGTTGCGACCATACTAGAACTATCTCGTTCTTGCACGTGTGTACACTGTGTTTGAAAGTGGATTCGATTAACAAAAGGGGAACGAATGGCTATAAGACATGACCGTTCATTTGCCCGTTTCTATAACTTTGTGCGTGCGTGCGTGCGTGTGTGTGTGTGTGTGCGTGCGTGCGTCTCTCGGTGTGTTCCCTTTATTCTACCCCTCTCCATTTTCTCCATGTTATTAGTGGGCAATATTTTTGCATGCATTATTTTAGTGCTGATCGAGTGTTTCCAATTGTTCTTAAATTGCTGGTGTCTTTCCTGTCGGGTTGCCGGTCTGTCTCTCACTCCCTTGTCATCACGCATAAAATAATTATGCATTAAAGAATGAGAAAAAAATATCAGCACGAAGTACAGACAAGCATACTTTAGATTATGTAAATAAATAAATAGCAGATTAAGTATACACCAACTAAATAACTAGGCAAATGAGCACAGCAGACGGTCTTTTTAAATAAACTGATGTACATTTTGGAAATTGACATGATTATTGTAAATTGATACATAAGATTAATGAATGTGTACCTACCCTGATTACAGTAACTTTCTGTAACATAATGCCAAACTATCATTGAACAGATATTTCTCGCATTGTGTTTTTTTAAGTAGACGACTGGACAGCTATATATATTTTTTTCTTCTTCTAATTTCAGTTTCTCAAGGCGTCACTGCGTTCGGACAAATCCGTACAATCATGCTACATAACATGACTTTCAGAAGTCTGACCAGCAGTGTAACCCAAAAAATATTTAGAAAATTGTTCACAAAAATAATTTCACGTGTTTTGATTGCTGTTAATGTTTTAATGTTGGTGTGTACCACCAATTTTCATCGTCCACGCCCAAACAAGGGTAAAAGGTTCAATCAGTTTTGATTCTTGACAGATGGTCTGACAAATACCGAGCTGTCTTGCACACGTGAACGCCGATGTGACGGTCAGAGATAACTAGGGTCGTTTTTCTTGCACTAAGTGCACTGTCCTCATTGTATTTATACTTATCACAACAGATTTCTCTACGTGAAATTCGGGCTGCTCTCCCCAGGCAGAGCGCGTCGCTATACTACAGCGCCACCCTTTTATTTTCCATGACGCAAGTGTCCAGTATCAACAAGCCATGTCACATCTGACAACAGAATACTCAAAATCCACAATTACGGTCATCTTTCACTTTCATTTCGGGTTGGTTGGCTAGTGTGTGGATTTTGTGTGAGGTGAGCCTAAATTTATAAAAAAAAAAAAACAACAACAACAAAAAACAAAAAAAAACCCAAAAAAAACCCTAATTTAAATATGGTATTGTCTCATTTTTCTGGTTACAATGTCTCAACAGTGTTGGCCCAGTTTTGTCTTTCAATCTGGTATTCTACGTTCCTGATGGAATAGTCTGTTTTGGCCGTTTGGTAAGATATAGCTCCTGAAATATACGTCAGTATTACTGCTTAGTTTACCTATATAAAAGTATAAAATTTGGAGTTTGGGGTCTTTCATTAAGAAGACATTTTCCGGCAACTGCTATCTGAAAACATGCTAATCCCAGATTTCAGCTGTGCACAGTATCATAGTCTTGACCGAGCTTCAAATACTTTCAAGAAAACTGGCTAGTTCAGTGATCCAAGACTCCACTTTTTTGGTGACCTCTTCCACGGGTTTTCTCTCTGCCTGTAAACCCTTATACAGCATCAGACAGTTTTGCAATTAAAATAATTCTAAAAATCCAAATAGTTTTATCTGTTAACTATTTTCCTGCAGAAAACATTCTGAGAGAGCGAGAGAGGAGAGAAAACAATTTATACAAAAACTCATATTGATAAACTGTCGGTGAGGGAGGCGACTTAGAGATGTCCGGCCGCAATTAATGTAATGCTGTAGAACAATGGCTGACGGACCGTGTTTTTACTGCTTTTCACTTCGCCATAGTAAGCTCAATACTGCATACATCGAGTTGAAAAATATATCAGAAAATATAACTACCTTTGCTCTTTCCTCTGAGTGTTTGTGTTTAAGGCAGTGTGAGTGAAACTGATCGCCCGACGTGAAGTACCCTAGCTTTGTGCTTCAAATCGCAGCGCGGTAAGTTTAAAGTTCTTGCCGACGTCTGCTTCTGGTCTGTGAGGGTTGGTGACAAAAATAGATCACAGACCTATCAAATAAAAGAAACGTTCTCTACCTTTACGTGGGCTAACTTTTGCATTATATCTTTTATTCGGTTTGCAAAAACGTGGCTCAAAATTTACCTGATTTTTGACGCTCTACTGCACTTCCAGACAAAAAAATAAATCTTTCCATTGAACCCACCACTGAAAAGTTTGTTCTTTCTTCTTTCAAATGCTTTATAAAATGACCAGAAAGCAGCTGAACAGCAAAGTCCGTTTAAGTAAAACGGCAAAGTGAAGACCTCGTATGCCATATCCCATTAATCTATTTTTAGAAGTGTTTTAAACCATGCACGGCAATGTGGAAACTGTTGTCGCAGTTTTTGCTGAGCATTGACTCATCACTAAGTATCAATGAGATTTTGTTAAGATAGATGAAATCTAAAATTCTTTCAAATTAATTTTGGTTGCTAAAGTTCTATTTTTTAAGATATGTGAAGTGAAAAATACAAGTTTCGATCGCAACGGACGTGGCATTTCGACTGATGAAGAGAAGCAGTAAATTGATTAAAATACTGGTAACTTACCATTGTTAAAAAAATTTCATGAAAACCAAGTTCACATTCATTGTTTTTTGTGATTACTTTAATTATGGATTTTATCATTAATTTTGAGGTAATATTCACTGTTTTAAAACGACACTCTTTCTGACAACGAATAGCAGCCAGCAACGTCAATATAACAGACTTTAACTGTGAGAAATTCAATACTTCTTGTTCAATTTTGTAGTTACGCAACACACATGTATATAAGAATTTACACAAAATAATTATTTCACATCGAACTTTAAAAAATCTGACCTGAAATTTATATTCATATGTTTGTGTGTTATGTATGCTTGCAAGATAAGATGTGTCAAAATAGACATTTTCAGCGAGAAGTTCAAAAGTTCTTGTTCAGCTTTGCGATCAAACAACACACTCTTATGTACAGAGGACTTACACATAATAATTTGCCCACAATATTTACTTAAAAAGCGCTGAAAATGTTAAGTAATCAGCATACTAAAACTAATGTATCCTTATATGTATACTACATGAATAGTTTGTGTACGGCTAATTGTGTTTGTATACATAAATGTGTTGGTTTTCTTGTATGTGTGCGTGCTTTCTACTCTGTGTGTGTGTGTGTGTGTGTGTGTGTGTGTGTGTGTGTGTGTGTGTGTGTACATGGACGCGTGTTTGTGCGAGTCATGTGTAAGCCTGTGTGTGTGTATGCGCGCGCGCTCATGTGTGTATGCTACCTTCTGAATTTGTGGACGATGTGATAGAGCGTTGTCTTTATTTTTAATATCACACTTTTGTTGTAATGTTATTGTGCAGCAGGTGGACATGTTACAAGAAAGGGTGGAGACAACATAACATAGGATTAAGCAATCAAGTACAAAAATTTGTGCACTTTATTTGTGCTTCTCAATTTTAAATGTTTTACATAATTATGTCTTCAGTTACTTGAATGAGGAAGAAAAAACAATTAACATGACGCTACCATGGGTACGTTTCGATGCTGTGTTTAAGACTGCTGTCCCCTTTGAACCTTTTACTTCAGCACTAATACGGACCATGCATAACTTCAGTTGGACTCGTGACTGTACTATGGAACTGGATAAAAGGTATGATCAACTGTACTGATTGATAGTCAATAAAAAAAATAATAATAATAATTAAAAAAAAGGCAAACAACTGAATACGGCAACATTTCATTCCGACCTGCTGGTTATCGACAATGTTTCGTCCTGACCTGCGGTTATCCCATGTCCAAGTAGCCTGTTGGAAGGATGGAAGAGGGGATCGAGAGAGCGGGACACGTTATCAACGGATCATACAGGTGGCTACGGATTAGTGGGTTCGCGTGCACGCGTGTATGTGTGTGTGTGTGTTTATTTCCCCCTCAACTACCATGCTACTTAGTTCAACAAACATTTCTTCAACACTTGCATTACCCTTTTAAAATAATGTTTTATCTATCAAGAATTTAAATGAAACTGAAAATAACTATATCCTCAACAAAAAAACAAAACACACACAAAAACCTACTACACACACACAATTTCTCTCTCTCTCTCTCTATATATATATATATAGAGAGAGAGAGAGAGTATATATATATATATATAGTCTTTAATGCAGTAAAACGTTGCACACGGGGCAGCATGTTAAAAAAAAAACAAACCCTGAACAAATTAGAGGGTCCCGAGTTCGAATCCCGTGGGGAAAGGGTGGATATTTTTCCGATCTCCCAGGTCTCAACATATGTTCAAACCCGTTTGTGCTTGACCCCCTTCGTGTGTATACGCACGTAGAAGATCAAATATGCACGTTAAAGATCCTGCTATCCATGTCAGCGTTCGGTTGGTTATGCAAACAATAACTACCTACCATGAACAACCCCAAAAGCGGGGTACGGCTCGCTACATGGCGGAGTAAATAAAACGTTACATGCCTGAGTGTGTATGTGTGCATGACTAAAATCTGAATGATACAGGAAACGAATGAGCGTCCATTGACGGCCGTCAGTCGGCTCTACCTAGGTCCAATCTCCAAGTTCAACATTTGCAGATTTGATCTGGCGATAATCCCCTTCGTGTGTTTGTGTAGAAGATTTAAAGATCCCGTGATCCTTATTAGTGTTCGGTGGGTGATGGGTGACTGGTCTGATAGATGTCCAGTACTGTATTGCACGAGTGTATAGTGAGTGTGTTTGAAAGTGGGGAAATAAAAAAAGAAATAATAATGGGAAAGATCAGACAAGATGACACGATCGATCATTAATATCGCTAACTTTGCGTGCTTTTGAATGTGCGTGCATATTCCGTCCTTTTTCACTTCTCTGCCTTTTCTCCACATTATTACACTTCTGTTCACTCACAACATGCGTAATTTGCTTCAGTATCAATGGACAGTATATTTGCATGCACGATTTTAGCGTTGATCGAGTGTTTACATCTGTCTTTTAATTGCTCTGGTGTCTTTTCTGTCGCTTTGCCCCCTCTCTGTCTCACTCCCTGGTCTTCACATACAAAGATATAATTATGCATAAAACAACGAGAACAAAGTACTGCATAAAATACAATCGTACTTTCGACAGTACCCATTATGTTACTTTACAACGTCCATGCCCAAATAGGGGTAAAAGGATCCAACAGCTTGATACTTGATAGACGGTCTAACAAATACCCAGCAGTTGTCTTGCACGAGTGTTGGCTGATATGACGGACAGAGAGATAAAGAGCAATGTCTTCATTGTGTGTACACCGACAGGGCTTAAAGTATTTGCCAAACAATTTCATTCCTCATAGTACAAGAGTCCAGTCACCAATGGAAAAACAAACCATGTCTCATCTCAACAGCCGACTGGAGTCCACAATAAGTTATGTTCAGCTTTCCCATTCGATTTTCTTTTGCGCGAGGTTATAATTATAGGGACCTAATGTATATCACACATTCTTAATTTAAGTAAGACGTCCGAAATTTGTTAAGATTTAGCATCTGTATTTCACACCATTATCGGATTGCCGTTTAGTTACCGAGGACCATCGGCATATTTCACCATCAAATCGTAGTTCTGGGGCTAACTCGAAAGAAAAAAAAAGGGGGAGGAGGGGGTGGAAGAGTGGGGGGGATGGACTGGGTAAGAAAGCAAGCTGGGAGATTAGAGACAGGAGGGTAAAGGGGAACAGAGAACGAGGGGAAAAGAGCGAGAGATGGAAGAAAAGCGGTTAGAGAGGGGGGGGGGGGGGGGGGTTGGGGGAAGAAAAAACGGGGAGAGGAGGGGGGGATATGGGGGAAGACAGACAGACACAGAGACTCAGTTTTCTTATGTATTCTTTTGCAATGTTGTCGTTGCTTCGGCGTGGTGGGGTGTTTTTTTTCCTCCGCCTCCCGCTTCCCTGTTCTTTGAAGGGTCTTTTTTTTGCCAATGTGTTGGAGAGTGATAACGAATGATTTAGCTGATTGATCCCTGGGTCATAATATTTATTCTTTTTTTGTGTGTGAATTACTGAATCAACTTTATATATTTCAAGGACCTTTTTATTATTGTTTCTGTTCATTACAATATATACCGTTGTGGCTAAGCTAATCGACAGTACAGTTTGGTTATCACAGCCTGTACAACTCACGTTTGACTGCGCCCGTCCCCCTCCCCACCCACATATCGCTTTCCCAAGACCCCGAGTGGTAATTGGGAAGCCAGTCTTTTTAGTTAACAATGTAAAACAAAGTGTGCACACTTTCACTGGCGACAGTACTTGTACAAAATGAAACCCTTACACATTGACCAGCGTGATTGATGACAATTTGGCTATAACTGAAAAACCTCTCTCATTATATATATATACTCTGCAGATAACCCATTCTGATTTGCTACAATTTGTGGAAAATAACACTATTTTTCGTGATGGTGCTACTGGACGCTGTTTAGTGCGCGGGTGTGTATGCGCGCGTGAGCGCTTCATGCTCGCCTTTACTAACAGGGACTACTCAGGACACCTGTGTTCCTGACGACTCCTTCAAACGACAGTTTTTGAATGTTCGAAACTAACCACGTTTCTCTGCGTCTTCACAAAGCTTTCTCTTGAGTTTTTCTGTGTATTGCTGGTGCAGCTGTATTGAGCATCAGTCTTTACACGAGCAGAAGTGTGTGTGTGTGCAAGCGGATGTGTATATTTTGGCGCGGTAGTGTGTATACATCGCGTGTATTTCAGTGTGCGTTATGTGAAGGCCCACATTCGTGCTTGCATGCTTATGTGCTTAAGTGTGCGTTCTGATGGAAAACCCTTCGATCTAACAAATGGAAAAACCATCCCAGCGGTCAAAGCAGCAAAAAATACGGGCATCATTTTTTACCAGAAGTTAAAATTTTCTTTGTCATAAAGCATTTGAATACATGTCAACACGCATTTAATATCCTCAGAGTACGGGTCTGCAAGACCTTCATATTTGAAAATGCTTGATCCCATCCACCATCGGAGACTCCGAGTCTGCCTGAGAGCGTTCCGCACAACCCATGTGTAAAGAATGAGAAAAAAAATCCGTACAGACAAGCGTACTTTCGCCGATGTAAATAAATAGCAAATTAAGTATACACCAAATAATGAACTAGGCATATAAACACAGCAGACTGCGTCTTTAAAAAATAAATAAGTTGATGTATGATGCAAATTAATATAGAATTATTGTAAATTAATATAAGATTAATGAATGTGTATATACGCTGATTACAGTGACTAATCTCATGTCAAACAATCTGTAACAAAGCAGCCTGCGACCATGTGAAAGATAAATAACCGACCGTGTCATCTTGTAGCCTAATCTTTTCCATTTTGATAATAATGTTGACGTTCAAGGAAGCAAATATTGTGCCACCAACTTTTGTCCAGCCAATAGTTTGTCAGTTGCTGGTTGTTTCGTTGGCTTCTGGGCTATAAAAACGAGGGGTTTCTGTATTTCCAACATTTCTGCACCCTCGATGAATAAGTCACCATCGTTTGACTTCTGACAACCAGTGTTGAAACATTCGTAACTTCTCGATCATGTCTGCTGTCCCTGTTGAAGGTGTGTGTATTCCTTTTTTCTTTTCTTTTTTTATTCTCAGTTTCTGCATGTCACGGTCTCTTCGTCATTCTGGCTTTCAATTATCCTTCGCGAGTCTGGTGTTTAGTTTTTTGGCTTTGTGAAAAGTGAAATTGCCTTTTCTATTTCATTACACTGTCTTACTTTTTTTCACGGACTCTTGAATGTTATACTATTGCCGTATATTTTCACATATCACATTTTCTTTTTTTAACAGGTGTTTTAATGTCATCTGTCTGTCTCTTTCGGTCTCGTTCCGTCTCTCTCCCTCAAACTGTTGCTCCTGCAACTGTTTAGATATCGTTATTTCTGTTACTGTTTTTGTAACACGTGCAAGCTAATTTCAGTTCAAATTTTATTGCTTGATCATTATATTGACATATATTCAAATTAATTCTCATCTTGGACTCACTCTCCCACTCTGTGTCGGTTGTTTGTTTTTGCCTTGAATGGTGGGAATATGAATTTGTTTCTATTGTATAGTTTACATTGTATGTTTTCACCCAGATTCATTATGTATTCATATTTGACAAAAAAATGTAGGTTGATCTTGCAACGTTCTCAAACGCGAGGCAACCGGCCTTATGGTTCACCCGTGGTGAGGACGGTTGGGTTTTGTGATCGGCTTGATGGCTGACTGCATTTTTTTTTTTTTCATTCACTTCATGTCACCTTAAAAACGCATAGTGTGCGTGGCATTAGGAGCATTCTTAACTTAACGCTAACTCTATTTAAGTTCTTAACGTAAAGCATACTTAGCGCTGCTACAATCACTCAAGCAAACCACACCTGTACAGCTTTTGCTTGTGAGGTCAAGTTGTACAAAACCTTTTGCCCCTTCTGCTTTTTTTTTTCTAATATTCGTTTCATCATTATTTGTATTTGGTCATAGTATAAATTCACAGATCGAGGGTGTCAGCGAAGACTCTGGACACAAAACATGAATTCCAGGCCGAACAAACTAAGCGTATAAGAAAAAATAATTTTAATTCCTCGCAGCCACTGACTAACCTAAGCAGGGAATTAACGTAGTCGGGAAAATCCGTTTCTTAAAATAAGAACGAAACCCAGTCGTTCGTCATCAGACCTTCCGCCTGTCCCATGAATACCGACTTCGCTGCAGCTTAAATCTTGACATTCCAAGTCCACACGTTTTGCTTTACACCCAAAGTACACAAGTCAGTCATGAATTTGACTCCTGATGAACTCCCTTGATTATTTCTCAACCTGTTGAAGTCCCTTTATTTTCAGCGTGATTGCGTGCGTAATGTAAAGGGGTTTGACATTTATACAGCCCAGACCAGGAGGCAAATAGACCTGTTTGATTACATAGTCGTTCGGGTATACAGTACATCGTGATAGTCTGCAATACTCTGCAGCGTATATAAAGAATTAAGTGGTCTCCGTCTCCTTTCAGTTCGGTATCCTCACGGACTGTCGATATAATTCACACGCTGGAAGTTCTCTCGGCCCACTTGAAAAAATATATTTCAGCTACTGGTGTATGTTTGCAACAAACATTGGGGTGGCTTTTGTTTACTGCGGTCACTTTACTGTTATATCGTGTTTTTATATTTAGTTTCACGGGAACTGAATGTGTATATATAAAAAAAAAAAATACCGTAATCCCACAGGCTAATCATAATGAAAGGTCTTCACGTTCGATATAAAACCTTTTTCATGCTGTGTTTTAGATTTTTAAAAAAATATATAATATATATATATATATATATATATATATATATATATATATATATATATATATATATATATGAGAATGAATTCCCTGTGTTTTTCGGCAGAAGTATATCTGGCATAATTTTGCTACTTCTGTACCCGATGTGTCATGACCTGGCTTCGCTGACGAAGATCTAGGAAGGGCGTTGTCCACGTCTGATGCAGGCACGCTCATGGCTGACAAGGCCAATGCGGGAAAAGCAGAGTCGGCCGCAGCGGCTGCAAGGGAAAGTCTGGTCTGGGTTCGCGGCTGCAGCGTTGTGGTTCTTCCTCCTTCTGCGTTTGTCCTCAAGGCTGGCCCTGCGGTTGTTTTCGAAGGAGGAGACAGCTTGGTGGATGGTGCGTCGCCAGGTCTCTCGATCAGCGGCTACTGCGGACCACTGGCGATGGTCAATGTGACAGGCACCGAGAGCTTTCTTCAAGGAGTCTTTGTATCTCTTCTTGGGTGCTCCTCTGTCACGGTGGCCAGTGGACAGTTCGCCATACAGCGCGATCTTGGGCAGGCGGTGGTCCTCCATCCTGGACACGTGCCCTGCCCAACGTAGCTGGGTCTTTAGCAGCACTGCCTCGATGCTGATAGTCTTTGCCTGCTCCAGGACCTCGACATTTGTGATGTAGTCACTCCAGTGGATGCTGAGGATGGTGCGAAGGCAGCGCTGGTGAAAGCGATCAAGCAGTCGTATGTGGTGCCGGTAGGTGACCCAGGTTTCGGAGCCATACAACAGGGTGGGCAGTACAACAGCTCTGTACACGCTGATCTTTGTGTCTTTCTTCAGGTGTTTGTTGTTCCACACTCTTGTACAGCCTGCCGAATGCGCTGTTTGCCTTTGCAAGTCTGTTGTCGATCTCCTTGTCGATCTTGGCGTCAGACGAGATGGTGCAGCCTAGGTAGCTGAACTGGTGGACCGACTTCAGCTCTGTCTCACCGATGTTGATGTGAGGAGCGTGGAATTCTTCCCGTGGGGCAGGCTGGTGGAGAACTTCCGTCTTTTTCAGACTGACTTCTACGGCCGAAGAGCTGCGCAGCCTCTGCGAAGCAGGACGTTATACGCTGCAGGGCCGCTTCTGTATGGGCGACGAGGGCAGCATCGTCGGCAAACAGAAGCTCTCTGATGAGTTGCTCCAGTGTCTTGGTGTGGGCCTGTAGCCGTCTCAGGTTGAATAGGCTGCCATCAGTGCGGTATCTGATGAAGATACCGTCGTCGTCGCCAAGATCTTCAGTGGCCTGTTGGAGCATCATGCTGAAGAAGATCGTGAAGAGGGTCGGCGCGAGGACACAACCTTGTTTCACTCCATTTCCAATTGGGAAGGGCTCCGAAAGGTCGTTGCTGTGTCTGACCTGTCCACGCTGTTCCTCATGTAGTTGGATGACCATGCTGAGGAATTTTGGGGGGCATCCTAGACGTTTCATGATCTCCCACAGACCTTTTCTGCTCACGGTGTCGAAAGCTTTCGTGAGATCGACGAATGTCGCATACAGTCCTTTGTTCTGTTCCCGGCATTTTTCTTGTAGCTGTCTGAGAACGAAGACCATGTCAGTGGTGCCTCTGTTGGCTCTAAAGCCACACTGACTCTCTGGGAGATGTTCTTCGGCGATAGTAGGCACCAGCCGATTTAGGACGACTCTGGCGAGGATCTTGCTTGCGATGGAGAGCAGAGTTATCCCCCTGTAGTTGGAGCAGTCCGATTTTTCTCCCTTGTTTTTATACAGGGTGATGATGACTGCGTCACGGAGGTCCTGTGGTAGTTTGCCTTGCTCCCAGCAGCAGACAAAGAGGTTGTGGAGTTTGGAGTGTAGTGCTGGGCCTCCATTCTTCCACGCCTCCGGCGGAATTCCGTCAACCCCTGCTGCCTTGCCACATTTCAGCTGTTCAATGGCCTTGACAGTCTCTTCTAGGGTTGGTAGCTCGTCCAATTGTAATTTCACTGGCTGTTGTGGGATGCGGAGAATTGCCGAGTCTTGAACCGTGCGGTTGGCGCTGAAGAGAGCCTGGAAATGTTCCGACCACCTGTTCAGGATCGACGTCTTGTCTGTGAAGAGCGCCTGGCCGTCTGCGCTGCGCAAAGGACTCTGGACCTGGTATGAGGGACCGTACACCGCCTTCAAGGCTTCGTATAAGCCCCGGTAGTCACCAGTGTCTGCACAAAGCTGGGCCCTCTCTGCCAGGTTGGTCCACCACCCATTTTGAATCTCACGAAGCTTGCGCTGGAGGTTGCTGCATATGAGCCGGAAGGTTGCTTTCTTCACCGGACAAGACGGTTGTGCAAGGTGAGCCTGGTGGGCTGATCTCTTCTTCGCCAGCAATTCTTGGATCTCCTGGTTGTTTTCGTCAAACCAGTCCTTGTTCTTTTTCGACGAGAACCCTAGGACTTCTTCAGAGGACTGCAGGATGGCTGATTTCAGCTGTGCCCATAGTGCTTCTGGAGAGGGGTCTGTGGGGCAACTGGGGTCTTCAAGTTTGTCCTGAAGCTTCGCCTGGAATTCAGCTTTCACTTCAGCTGACTGAAAGTTGCCGACCTGGAATTTCTTCCTAGGAGCTCCTCTTTCTTTGGTTTGGGCTTGAAGTGGAGCCTGAGCTTGCTGCGGACGAGGCGGTGGTCAGTATGACACTCCGCGCTGGGCATCACTCGGGTGTGTAGGACGTCTCGTACGTCTCTCTGGCGCATCAGGATGTAATCAATGAGGTGCCAATGTTTGGACCGAGGATGCATCCACGTTGTCTTCAGGCTGTCCTTCTGCTGGAAAATGGTGTTGGTGATGGTAAACTGCTGCTCTGCACAGAACTCGAGAAGAAGGCGCCCATTGTCGTTGCAATTACCAACGCCATGCTTGCCAAGGACTCCTTTCCAGGCTTCTGAATCTTGGCCAACTCTGGCATTGAAGTCGCCAAGGACGATGACCTTGTCAGCAGGGGTGTTCTGAACGAGGTTGCGCAGATCAGTGTAAAACTTGACCTTTTCTGTGGGGTCCGCTTGGAGGGTTGGAGCGTACACGCTGAACAGAGTGACATGCTGTTTGTTCCGTAGTGGGAGGCGCATGGACATAATTCGGTCTGAGTGTCCTGTTGGCAGGTTTTCAAGCTTGGAGGCAATGGTGCTCCTGACCATAAAGCCTACGCCATAAAGGCGTCTCTCGGTCTCTGGCTTGCCTGACCAGTAGAGGGTGTACCCAGCGCCGTGTTCCTGGAGGCTGCCTTCCCCTGCAAAGCGGACTTCGCTGACGGCAGCAATGTCAATGTTCAGTCTCTGAAGTTCGTGTGCGACTAGAGCGGAACGCCTTTCTGGGTGGTTGCTGTCTGCAGAGTCACGCATGGTTCGGATGTTCCAGCATGCTACCTTTAGTCCTTTTGCACCTAATTGTGAGGCAGGTGCCGGCCTTTTCTTCTCTCTTGTTGTTCGACCGCGTTTGGAGATGCCCGTTGACCACGGCTAGCCAACTGGGGGGTATGGAGATGAGCATTTGTTTGGACCACCTTTTCTAGGCCCCTCTCCGTGTGGAGCAAGCGGTGCTGTCCCTAGAAAAGGCTGCTTGGTCGTTCAGGGTGCTGCCGAGTGATGCTGTCACCTCCGGGTCAACAGTCAGGCGACCAATATCCTGAACCGCCTGCATGCAGAATTGGAACTGCGGCTTCCAGTGACATCTTCCACCTGCCGTTTTCGCCCCTTTCCCATCGCTACAGGGCTTGGAGTAGTTGGTGGCGCGGACGTGGACGTGTCCTTCAAGCCTGCGCAATGGAATTTTTAGGTGGAGTGCAGTGTGCGCAGTACTGGCCCCACCCTTTACACCCGTGGTTCATCTGCCATAGCCTAGCAAGCTGGGACGGTGACAGTGAGGTCCTCAGGTCGTAGGTTTTATATCAGACTGTCCTTGTCCTAGCCTCTGGCTCAAAAACCTTCCTCGGAGGCACGGGGGCGCGGCTACTGAAAGTCGGGACAAGACCATGGACCCAGGGTATACACATACCCGATGTGTATCACTAACTTAATACTGAGTACACTGTACCATATTAACTAACGTTTAAGACATATCTCTCAACGTAACATTCAAAAGATAAAAGTGACAGCGCCCAGAATTTTGCATGTTGTCTTTGACAGTTGTGACTTCACGCTGTTACTGCTCTGTTCCAGACCTGCCCACCGCGGCTGAGGAGACGGAAGTCACCTCCCCAGAGGAAGCAGCCGGCCAGCAGCAGGATTCACGGGTGGACCCCTGGCACAACAGTCCGAACAGAGCCAGGTTCAGGGCTCTTCGTGACTGGCTTGCCGCCACACACCCACTGTTCATGATGGCTCTTCTCCTGCACCGAGACAACGAGGACGGCCAGAGCAAAGAAGGGCAGAGCATCTTGAGAGTGCAGCTCAACACACTGCTGCTGCGTGCCAGGCTGGAGAACCACCTCGCTCTTCAAGGCTCGTCACTGTGTGTACCTAGCATGAACACCCACCAAAGCGGGGTATGGCTGCCTACATGGGGTAAATAAAATGTTACATGTCTAAGTGTGTATGTGTGCATGACTGAAATCTGAATGACACAGGAAACGAATGATGAGCGCCCAATGGCGGCCGTCAGTCGGCTCTACCTCGGTAGGCAGCCTGTTGTGTAAAATGACCCTACCCCCACCCCACACACGTGTTTGCAATGCGCTTAGAGTTTGTTCAGCTTTCCCATTCGATTTTCTTTTGCGCGAGGTTATAATTATAATAGGGACCTCATGTATATCACTCATTCTTAATCTAAGATATCCGAAATTTTGTAAGATTTAGCATGTTTTTCACGCCATTATCGGATTACCGTTTTGTTACCGAGAACAATCGGCCTATTTCACCATCCACCATCAAATCGTAGTTCTGGGGCTAACTCGAAGAAAGAAAAAAAAAAAGGGAGGTGGAAGGGTGGGGGGTGGACTGGGGAAGAAAGAAAGCTGGCAGATATAAGAGAGAGGACGGTAGTGAGTAACAGAGAAAAAGGAGAGAAAGAGCGAGAGATGGAAGAAAAGCGGGTAGAGAGATAGAGGGGGAGGGGGTATGGGGGAAGAAAGAAAGCGGACAGAGGAAGGGGAATATGGGGAAGAGACGGACACACAGAGTTTTCCTGTGTATTCTTCTGCAATGATGTCAGTGTTTCGAGGGTGGGCTGGTGGGGGCGGGAAGGGGGGGGGGGGGTTCCTCCGTCTCCCGCTTCCCTGTTCTTTGAAGGATCTTTTTTATTGCCAATGTGTTGGAGAGTGATAACCAATAATTTAGTCGATTGCTATCTGGGTCATATTTATTCTTTTACTATGAATTACTGAACTTTATATTTCAAGGACCTTTTTATTATTGTTTCTGTTCATTATAGTATATATCGCTGTGGCTAAGCTAGCTGATCGACAGTACACAGTTTGGTTATCACAGCCTGTACAACTCAGGTTTGACTGCGCCCGTCCCCCTCCCCACCCACATATCGCTTTCCCAAGACCCCGAGTGGTAATTGGGAAGCCAGTCTTTTCTGTGAACAATGTAAAACAAAGTGTGCACACTTTCACTGGCGACAGTACTTGTACAAAATGAAACCCTTACACATTGACCAGCGTGATTGATGACTATTCGGATATATATTGCAGATCACCCATTCTGATTTAACTAACGTTTAAGACATCTATCTCTCAACAAAACATTCGAAAGATATGTGATAGCACCCAGGAATTTTGCATGTTGTCTTTGACAGTTGTGACTGCACGCTGTTACTGCTCTGTTCCAGACCTGCCCACCGCGGCTGAGGAGACGGAAGTCACCTCCCCAGAGGAAGCAGCCGGCCAGCAGCAGGATTCACGGGTGGACCCCTGGCACAACAGTCCGAACAGAGCCAGGTTCAGGGCTCTTCGTGACTGGCTTGCCGCCAGATACCCATTGTTCATGATGGCTCTTCTCCTGCACCGAGCCAACGAGGACGGCCAGAGCAAAGAAGGGCAAAGCATCTTGAGAGTGCAGCTCAACACACTGCTGCTGCGTGCCAGGCTGGAGAACCACCTCGCTCTCCAAGGCCCACGTAACCCCGCTTCCCATTGACTGCCCAGAGACGTCAAGTCCGTCATCCCCTGTGACTGTCTCCCCATGATAATAAAAATAAATGTATGTCTGGTACTTACACTGGTGTGGAGTCTTGACTGTTGAGAGTGTGAGGGAAATGCGGGAGGAATACATGCGCGCGCACGCACACACACACACACACACACACAGTTAATTTGTTACTGAGCAAAGTGTAGATGAACATGTACCACTGACACGTTGAACACAGGGCGTTACAGAAACATAATAGATGCTCAAGGAGACAATGGGCGTGAAATGGCGAGGCATGCACACAAAACATGCACACATTCGCGCGCGCACACTCGTGCTCGCGTTAAGACAGATGCTCAATACAATAGCACCAGCACTACCCACTAAGTGAAAGCTTAGTGAACATGCAAAGTAACATGGTGAATTTCGAACCGCCTTCCAAAACTGATCTAAAAGAGTCGTCAGGAACACAGGCGTCCCGAGTTATTCTTTGTTAGCAGTCAACGTGAGTATGACGCGCAGTCACGCACGCATTCACACATGCGCTTATACTTTCGCACTTTTACAGGTTGATAAACCATGCGACCAATACCACCAACATAAAAATAACCCACGTTTTGTTGCAAATCAGAAATGTGATCTGCAATATTTTTCAGTTCGAACCAGTGCGACACAAAAATTGTCACGAAGCATACTGGTTAATTGCTAAGGATTTTATTTTGTAAAGACAACTGTCTTAGTGGCCTCTCAGTGATCGAGTGAGCTCGGTCGGCAGGGGCATGGGTGCTTCTGAAGGTTTATTGCTTTCTAGGCCTTATCTGGCTGCCTACATAGCCATTGAAGCTGAACAGTGCTGTATACGCGATTGTTTTTGCGCTGATGCACCTGCACGGTGGGCTTCCCATACCGAACAGGTCGTGAGTGAGGCCCAGACTAAAAGTGACCCACTGTCCCTTTCCCTGTTCTTTATTCTTTTTACCGGTTCTTTTTCGGTCTTCAGTTCCCCATTTAGCCTTTTCCACATTCTTTTTTCTCTGTGGCCTTCTTCAGGCCCGCTGTGTTTGTTGTGCGGCACGACCTGTGATGGAGGGGAATGAGGTCCTGGGGCTTGAGAGAGCACGATGCTCTCAACGTCCCTTGGGCTCGGACCTCCCCAGGACAGGTGGTACACACTGGCCCCGTTGTGTCAACTGGCTGCCCCCTACGTGAGGCTGGGTCAAGACTGGCTGACTGGGGTAACCCCCGCAATGTCCACTTCTGTTCCCGGGAGCTCGGCATGATCGGCATGTGTAGAAAAATCTCAACGATCATGTCCATCTTATGACAATCGATACATATAAGTTACTAACATTATTCTAGCCATAAGCACACGTACTGAATGCTTTTTCTTACAGTTTGGTTTGTAGCCATGTACCGAGTGGTTCTTTTAGGGTACGGACGGTACAAAAGAACTAACTAAATGATGACTGAATGCATTAAAGGATAGACGAGAATTCCCGTGCACAGGCCAGAAACAGAGGCCAGTCACAAATGGGTTTTTCTATTGTTTTATTTACAATAGTTATAAGAGCATAAGAGAAAATAAAAAAGGGAAGAAGACTAGGAGAGAAAAGCTAAGAGGAGAAGACAAAAAGAGAATATAAGAAAGAGAAGACAGTGCAGCAATACGTAGCGAGGTGTCAGCCGTTGTGAGAACACACGCAAAACACACACAGCCCGCGACGCAGCAAGAGAGGGAGAGCAGGCTCTGGTCAGATGACTGACCAGGTATGAAATGACCACTCATCACTCACTGCGCCAATTTATGCAAGTTAAGCGGACTGCAAAGACCGTCACGTGTGCTGCAAACAACTCGAATGAAGCCAAACCTGACAAGAACTGTGTTTCTGACAAGGTTTTCAGTGACAGATTTCTAAATGATTCCGGAACTGATTTACGTCGGATAAGTTGCAAAAGAAAGAGCTCAACACCTACTTTATAATGAGTATAAAATGAAGTGTTGATTATTTAAGATGAATTTATAATCTTAACTCATGTCACCTGAACAGTGTCAGTTTTAACAAGCTCGTCGCTGAAAATAACTGCGTTAAATCATTTTAACGTAGGCAAACATAAATGGGATAGATTTAAAGATGGAATTGCGACGATTCTGTCAGTATATAATACTTGTTTACTGATCTGACAAAAGAGTTAATTACGGTGGAACAGAAACACAAGTTTCCGCTCAGCCAATGACGTACCGCGATGCGACACTGGGCGAGCCGCGAGTAGGCTGTCTGGTGAGAACAAAATGATGTAAGCGGAGTGACGTCACACAATCTGTGCGAGTCATTTCGTTGTGAAAACTGTCGACTGCTGTCGCTTGTGTGTGAGCAGTTTTGGAGCAAGCATAGCGCGCTTCGTCACAGGTGGAAATCGGAAAACTTTCAGCAACAACTATATACGCAGACGGATTACTTAATGGAGGCTGGTGTGGGCACTGCCTTCTGTGTCCCTAGACTGGACCGGAATGGAAAAGATTCCACTTCCCAAACGTATTAACTAGCACTGGATTAGATCATGTTTGGAAAAATCAGTTCACTTCTAGTGTTAAAAGATTAAAGTATGCTATATCCAAGAAGCTTGAAAATGAATATGTAAAATTTTGGAAACATACATAACAGTTCATCTAAATTAGAATTTTCAAGAATGCTGTGACAAATTTTAAAACTGAACCGTATTCTAAAAAAAACCAGCAAATACATAATGCAGGAAAGCACTGACCATGTTACGAATCAGCGCCTATTACATACAAATAGAACAGGGAAGATATAAGATACACCGAAAGAACAAAGACTGTGTGATACTTGTAACAGTTTAGAAGATGAGATTCACCTTTTAGACAATTCTGTAAAGTACAATACTTACAGACACAGATTCCAAATCGATATATGTCGTCCAAATGCAAAGCCTAGTGAACTGATCTTCCAACAGAATTACAGCCAAGGCTGGCGAAATTTGTTCACCAATGTCTCTTAATATGCTCATGTTTATGTTTCATTGTGTCTTATAGGTTTTATCTCTTTTTTCCCCCCTGAAATACACGTTTTCCAACTGCACATAAATGAGTCAGATACATTGTTTCCTTTTTTGAACAGCCGTGGAGATTAATATACTTAAAGAATTTGCAATAAATATAAACATTTACCATTTTTAGATTCACTGTTCACATCCGAGTGGTTTTTAAGCATTGGACGTTCAATCTGAGGGTCCCGGGTTTGAAGCAGAGTAACGGCGCCTGGTGGGTAAAGGGTGGAGATTTTTCCAATCTCCCAGGTCAACATATGTGCAGACCTGCTTGTGCCTGAACCCCCTTTGTGTATATACGCACGCAGAAGATCAAGTACGCACTTCAAGATCCTGTAACCAATGTCAGTGTTTGATGGGTTATGGAGACACGAAAATACCCAGCATGCATGAACCACGACAGTCATCGGCAAGTTGATTTGGGTCGTGTAATGGAAAGAAAATCAAAACGTTGCGAAACAAGCGCGAGCAACGGCAAGGCTGAACAAACTGAAAAGCTTATGTCTATTCTGAACTTCGCCTTCGAAATTGGGGCAATATTAACATTTTTACCCGTCCACTCTTCGATGTTGAAGTCAGAAATGAAATCTACCCAAATGGGTATACCTGTTTCTGACGAACGTGTCCATCTCTGGTTCGAAATTCTTATATATATTCTAATTAACATTTTCACCAATCGGCAGTACAAAACTTACGTGAAAAACTCCAAAACGGGTAAAAATGTTATATATATATATATATATATATATATATATATATGTGTGTGTGTGTGTGTGTGAGCTCCGGTAGTCCAGGACAGATACAAAAATGGTCAAAATGTCTGCAACAAAACCGTTCTTTTCACGATAAAATAGAATAAATCATACTGATCACGCCCATATAAACTTGACCGCTTTAGGTGGGTGGGAACATGATTAGATTTTGATTTTTAATAATTATTTCTCACACATTTGGCCATGAGAGAGCGCCTTACAAAGATCCGCAAGGCATGAGCAAGCGAGGGTTACGCAAGCACGGTATAAGAGGAAAGCGTTTAGCGCGGTACAGTACTTGTGGCTGACTGCTGCCGCGCTGATGCTATCCTATACCCCCGTTAGTAGGTCACTGGGGCAGATGACAGATACCATACAGAAAATAAGAACTCTTTGGGGTCGAAAGGAAACAAAATTTTTAATTTCATCTATTACATACTAAATTAGTAGAAAACGCAAGTTTGCTTTTATGAATGTTTTAGTTTCTTACCAGTCCTGACATTTCATAAAGAATGAAATCGTTATTATACCTACTGCAAAGGTGAATTTACGAAGACAGCACGGGATCAGTTAGTTCGCAGGAACAATTATGTAGACATTTTACGCAATGCACAACTTGGAAATACTTCATGCTCTATCTCAATACCTGTTAACTAGGTTTGTTTCAATAAACACTGTCAGAGCACTGTCCAGACAACTAATTCATAAAGCATGGAAGGCAGATGGCAAAATTGACCAAGTCTTGATGTAAAAAAACGGTATGAAATATATTTTTCTTTGGAAATGAAGCGGTATTTGCAAATGTGGCTCACGAACCCTGCCGCAGTAGTACACGTCAGTTTAGCATGGGAAAGAAAATGTATCTGGCTGGAGTATGAAGGTGGCAAAATGAAGTGCATCAGATAGTCATGAAGAGCAAAGACTGCCTGGAAAATGAAAACGGGTCAGTCTCCAGAAGTGGATGTGCACGAAGGGGACGTAGGAAAGAGGTTACTGTGCACATTGTACTTGGGAGTGAAGACGGAACGAACTGCACCTGCTTCGCTGGAGGATGAAAACCAGAGTGGAGGACTAGACAACTGATGGGTTCAGAAAATAACGAACTGTGCGTACGGAAAGAATGGCCATCTAACACACACCACAGGCAATCACGGAATGAAGTTCTCAACACACACACACGGAACACCGTGTCAATACATACGGAGAACACAGTCCCCGAAACTTCCTCTCAGCCGGTACACGAGAGCCCCACCCCGCCCCGCCCCGCCTTGTGGGCTGATGGAAGACTGTCACAACACAAACATAATACCCACCCACCCCACCCCCCATACCCCACCAAACCCCCTTCTACCCCCACCCAACTAACCTCCACATTTCTCCTGCATAAGTCCGATGAATAATGCATGGGCAGTATCCACAATATGGCTGAAGTCTAATAGTGCTGTGCAGCAACATCATGTGACTGAAAGGTGGTGTTTGTCGGGAAAAAAAGAAAAAGAAAAAAAGAGCAAGCACTTACTTTTCCCGCTTGCTGCATCGTTGTGACGAACTTCCTTCAGTGAATTAGTGTATGGTCAATGCTGCAGATGTCCGCACGGTGACTGTGTACCCTCAAGTTAGTCGAGTGCACTAGTTGTAGAATGTCTTGTAAAGTCGGCGAGGAAACTTCGTCAAATGTCTATGGCCTCAGATCTGTCGCTTCAGTATTCGGCGGTGCTGTTGTAGCGAAAGAGCTGCGTAGGTGACAATAGTACGGGGCTTTTGAATGTCAGTTTGACAGCTTTCTTCAGCGCGTAAATTGGCGACTGATGTTTCCATCTGGATAGGTCAACTTGTGTCAGCATGGTGATTCCCAACCGAGAGTGGGAGAGAAAATGTAAGCTTTTGCATGACACTGGGTTTTTGTCCGCTCTCAAGTGAACGGTCACCGGCTTTCTGATGGACAAGTTCGGTGCAGTCTCCGTCTGGTCAACACTCGAGTTGCGCCTGCGACGTGAGTTGTTGTCCTCTGTTGTTCTTGGTGAAAATCACGTGAAACACGGGGCGACCGTGCGGAGCCAGGTGAGTTCAGGGTGTGTGCTGGTACGTGTCATCGATGGCCTAACACCTTCTAGAACAAGTGATGAGACTTCAGGAGAGCTGGACAGTACAGGGTCGTTTTGTTTTGTTTGTTTATTTGGTTTTTTTTCTTTTCGGTTTCATGCTCTCCATGGGGTACGCATCTGGTGGTTCTTTTGTTTCTGCAAGCGTGTGATGGATATGCGTATTACTCGTACAGTTTATTTTCTACAGACTTTGGACAGGGACTACTCTCTTGTTGCCACAGGCCCTTTCAGGTGCACAAAGTGCATCGTTGACATGAGACCTCGTTTTGTCATCTCATACAAAACACTGCACAACACTGCATTGAAACGGGCATTGAAACAAAAAGAAAGAACCAAATGAACCCAAATCAACCTAAAGTAACCAAAACACAGCATATCATTCTGCCTCTCTCACTATTCAAAGTTGTCTGTAATTTGATTGTATACATTATTCCCATTTCATGCAATTGTGTATGCATGCTTTTCTTCTCTCGTCCTTTCCAAACCCAACAAAATTATTCTCATATTTTGATGTATTTATTTTCTCTTTCAATTTTTATAACCATCATGCTTACGTCTTTATCATTTTAGTAATTGCAGTGTGAACCCTATTTACGGCGGGGACGGCATGGATGAAAAAAAGCGCACAAGTGCTTGTCTAATATCCTTAGAAACTGATTCAGAATTTGCTCTCTCTCAGACAAAAAAACGTGTGTGATGAGGGTCACATGCTAGCATGCTAGCTGGTTGTGTTTCTCTCTCTCTCTCTGCGGATTGCAAAGTGTGTTAAAAGCAGTGCTGAAGAACAAGTGTATGTCAGCTGAGACGCCACTGCCCTGACCATCCATACTCCACCTTGTTTCTTTTATAAAGCCTCCATCACACATTGAGAAAAGTCTTCAAGATCACAGATGAACAAACGCAGCACTAACACTGAAGAAGACTGGATGCAAGACCTTATCTCTCTTTCACCAACAAACTTTTCCTGCAGCATATGCCATGTTATAACCTTGATCTCTGAGATAAAATTTTGCTGGAAGGCATGTTGACACTGGCATGACTGTAGTCAATATACCAAATTCGAAAAACACTGGGTGTCAAGTGATTTAAGCTCTTTCAAGCTTTTTCTATTTCTTCAAGTGATGACCTTGACCTACGTCAGGAAAGGGATGACTAGAAAGGTCAGTCATAACTATTACCCTACCATGTTTCATTCCTATACCACTTGCCTTGTCAACACACACATGGACATCTGACACCAGGTGATTGGGCACTTTTGTTTGCAGATGTGTGAAAAAAAACACACGACCAAATGGTAACCCTTAACTTCTATTATGCAGGGCAAAAACAAAGGCAGGGAACGATGCCACTTCCATACAATGAGTGGTTCTCAGGCACCATTCAAACCAGACACAGGTGACCAGTGTTTCAAGCACAACAAAAAGACAAAGCAGCCATAGTCGTCCCATTTCTGAAGAAATGAAACACAACACACCTCCCTGAAGCCAATACTTTCTTTGATCATTTTATTAGCATAGTTTACAATGAAAGTTTTGCCAGGAACTATGTACAAGAATGATAATTATACTAAAAAAAAAAACCAAAAAAAAAAACAACCCTCATCTGAATGTAAGGTGCGTGCCGACATCCTGGATGATAGTGATACCCAGTCCTCTCCCAAGTCACCACCGTGACTGACAAGTCACCAACACTTCACACACACACACACACAAGACATACTAGCCCACAAACATGCAAACAGACATTCTGTGATCAATTTAAAACTTTTTTTTTTTTAAAGATATATCTGCTCAAGTACATGAAATAAATACTATATATTTCTAGATGAATAATCATTTAGTCAACAAACACCCGCAAAAGCACCACATCACCCAAAAAATCTGTGCTCACACAAATGTCAACACAAAAATGAATGAAGGCTAGACTCTTTTAGAAACCCATGATATGCTGGACAAAGAGACTGCAGACACCTGTCATTGCAACAAGTTTGTCCCACAGTTTAATACTAACAGACATTGACTGGATACAGCCTGCCCCATTCTCCCAGTACAGAGTTCCCCTATCAACAGTGGAGTGAAAGGTCAGTGCACCCTGGACCAAACTCTTGTCTCATGTATTATATGCAAGTAGGCAGGCAGGAAGGGACTGAGTAACACTCCTGATCCTCACATACCAGGAATCAGCCACCATAATCACCACAGGTACAGCTGCAGCTGTGCTTTGGTCCTGCCATTTCCAGCTGACCATACTTTGGATATAGATATACTTTGGTTGTTTGAGTACTTCACACTGTGACACATGACGGTAACCTGAACATGTGTCAGTATCTGACCTTCTCATGAAGGGAGTCAGTCTGGGCACAAGCAGGAGGAACAGGTCCACCAGTACTGCCAGAACACTAATCTCACTAGGAAACAATGGGTGAGTGTTCCTTTTGTGTTGGTTCATTTCTGGGCTAACAGAGTGCTGATCCGCTACACTGGGTCAGTCAACAGTGAGGTATGTGCCATGGCACACCCTGTCAGAATGGAATCTGCTGCATTTCACATCAACCTACTACCCTGAACATCAAATCTTCAACAATCTGAAACCAGGAAAAAAAAGAAAAGAAACGCATACATGATGTTACACCACAGACAAGTGCAGACAAAATGATATCAAGATCCAATAACTGGAACATTACAAACCTCACAGTAAGACACACTTTTCGTATGTACAACATTTTCAACATACTTAAAATTTAAATCCCCAATGACTGGATGAAAATAAAAAATTAGGAATAATACAAAACTTTAAAAAAAATATATATATAAGGGGAGATCTATTTCCCTTAGTCACAGTAAACAAGACATCTTAATGACAAAAGACGGTTTGAAAGAGGCAGAAAGACACAAAAGCAATGTTCGTAGCCATCAAAACCAAACATGTCCACAAGCAATTCTGACATCAAAACTGCACAACTTAATTATTAATGAAAAAAACAAACAAAAAAACCCTCTTTTCAAGTCAGCAAACCACTTACAAAATAACGTCAAATTTCACCAAATCACAATCACGTATCACACATTTGCACCAGGTTACCACTACATCAGGTTACCACTTAGTCATTTTCTAAATTTACAGATCAGATACATCAATTTATTAGTCAATGTACTGTAGTAATATTCAGCAAAATGCAGATGAAGATATTCACAACAATGTACATGAAGAAAACCTTTTTTTTTTTTCTTCAAAATTTAAACTCTGTCACACAAAAATACACACCAATACATATACAAACACACATCACTATCAAGAATTAGGCTAAACTTCAAGCTAAAGAAAAAAAAAAAAGACAGCTATGGAACAAGTTCCTGATCACTGGAAGCCAAAAGAACCAAATTCAATTGGAGCGAACTATCCTGCTAGAATATCGCAGAGATAGATTCACAAGACTTTATTTGGTACTTATTTCATCCCTTTCCACTTTATTTTTCTTTTCTAGATAATCAGATTCATTTGCTGTTTTCCTGCAGCCAGGATTTTAACACACACACACACACCTGGTAACATTCACTTCAAAGAGACTGAAACCAAAGTAAGCAACCAACAGGTCCACACGAAAAAAAAAAAAAAAGACACAAAAGTATACCAATACAAACTAGAATCTGAAAAATAATGCTTGGAAGCTGTAAACACACAAAAAAAGGAAAATCTAAGCCAAATTTTTGACTGAAAATGGATAAAAGTAGGCACATAAAAAGCAACACAACCTATCTTCTTTCAGCCAAAGGAACCCTTGATAAGCGGATGCTTTCATTCAACAAAATCCTGTCTAAAAAGCATGGCATGCATCTTCTCATCATATATTTTGTCACCATTTTGGTCTGCTGCGTTCTCTTACAATCTGCTCATTCACTATCTGACTTCTGGTTTCCAACTGCAACCAGCGGAATGTGGCAAAGCTTTGTGGTTACAACAAACAAAAACTGTACGTATAAGACAAACAAAACTTTGCGTTTTATGACAACTGAGAGCATACTTTGGTTATTCAAACCTGAACCAGAATTTAGAAAACATAAGATCCATTATTGATTATGAACAGAATTTCAGTACTCCAATCCCACAGATGTAAGTTAGGAATATACGGCACAAACATGTTATTTTCTTGACCACAAGGTCAGCAGACTGCATGGATGTTTTTTTCATTATTACTTTTTTTTCTTCTTTTTTTTGCTGTTGATGTCAGTTTCTTTATGTGAAATTTAGGCTACTCTCCGTGGGTAAGCATGTCACCACTGTGTATGAACAGGAGTTAAGTAAGCTGGGGACAACTGATAATTGCTCAGGATCTTTCCCAGATTTATTTGAATTTCAAGGAAGCACATTTCACAGCATCTTAGCTGGTGAATACCACTTGCTGCTGGTTTTTTTTCTTTCTTTCTTTTAATCCATACATCTGCTGCACATGGCATTATGTTGCTGTCTCTAGTGAAACACCAGCCCCCAAAACTGCTCAAGGTCCACTCTAGGAGGAAAACAGTCTATCAATTTAAGAAAAAATACCGATCTGGTTCAAACATTTTCCATTTTAACTAAAGTCATTAAGGTTATAACATTTTCCCTTTTATTAACATACAGTCATTAAATTCCTAACATTCTTTCTTTAAAAAAAATAATCTTAGTCATTATGGTTTTTCCTTTAAAATCCAGTCATTCAATTAGTAAGAAAGAAAAAAAATTATGGCTATTAACTTTGCAACATCTGAATATACATTTAGACACATTACATTTTTCCCCCATTCACCCCTTCATTCATTTGGCACATCGCAGAGGTGTACTTTTATCACAACTTTGAATCCTGGATTCTTCATCTAGTGTACTTCCGTACTTGAAGATCAGTCAGGTCCCAAAATAGGTTTCCACTCCTTTTTATGGATTTTTTATTTCATCTATTTATCCTCTATGTGAACAAATAAGTTATGAGAATTGTCCATTCACAACACTCTCCATCCCCCATCTAAAAAAACATAAGATTTCCTCCCAATTACAAGTCTGATAATTTATCAGTGGTAAGTCTAATAAACATCTGCATTGCAAGTCCATATCCTCTGTTGTGATCCAAAATCCAGAACCAGACAACTTTCAATTCACTTGAAGACACAAGCTCTTCATTATTATCAACCTTCACAACCAATCATAAAACCAGTAATCAACCCTCCACTCATAACAGTATGTTTCAAACAAATCTGAAATCACTTGGCACTCAAAACCTTTTTCCTACACAAACACAATTTCATTCTCACTAAGAACCACTCAGCTTATTCATATCATAGTTTGTGTGGCGAAAGAGAGAGAGAGACAGACAGAGACAGAGACAAAGGACAGGAATACACAATAAAAGCTAGACATAAAAGAGAGAAAGACAGGCATAGCATACAACTGTTCCCAAACATTATTTTTGTGCAATTTCTTTCGACAAGTTAAAAACCGTTAAAACTGTCAGATTTTTTCTCTCTCATCTCTGTGATTCTTCTGAACTTCCAAGTAAATATTCAGCAGCATCTCATCCAAATAAAACAAACCCCACCAAAACATCTGTACAACACATATTGCTTATCGCTTCATTCCTAACCAACGATTGCTATCTGTTGAGATTTCATGCCTGAGTTCACAAAAATTCACATGACACATTCAGATGTGACATCCAAACAAAACAGCTCCATATGTACACATTGTAGCAAACCTCACAGGCACGCCAGCAATTCTCCACAACAGTAATTGTTTCCCTGTTATCATCTGTTAATTTTGTTCACATTATAACACAAGACAAAATTTGCTTGATGAAAACTAAACAACAACAAAAAAGCCCACTATAATTATATATTCATTCATAAACATTCCTAAATGTGTTGAACAAATCAAAACATTTCACATTCACACAAAGACAATTTTCCTTTTTTTTCTTTTTCCTTTTTTGTAATTTGTTTATGGCATCTATTTACTTCATTAATATCCCCCAATGAGTTAAAGAAATCATAACAGGGCTTACCTCAAGCATTTTTCTCAAGAAAAGCTTTCATGGGTCTATCAATGGGTCTATCAATGTATAAAAGCTGTCACCTGCTTTGAAATAAACTTAAGACAGTGGACAAGAAAGGATGAAAACGAAACAGAAAGGAAATCCATGTTCTATATTCAAACTGGTGAATTGTGGAGAGTGTAGCGGTGGTCTAACGAGGAAACAAATGTCCCACATAAGGACCAGAATTCTCATTCCCCCTCCTGGGTGGTAACCATGCGGATGAGATAATAAAACGAGGTCCGATGTGCAGCATGCACTTAACGTACATGATAGAATCGTCCCTGGCAAAATTGTGTACGAGAATATACTTTGGTAGCAAAATATACTTAAACAAAAAAAAAGAAAGAAGAGGTTTCAACACTGTCATTTCGGGGAGAGCAGCCACGAATTCTCAGAGAAATCTGTTGTGACAAACAGTAACAGAAGTTTAACACAGACAGCAGGAGACAATTAGTGTCACCTGCCTTATATGCAGCAACAACGACACAGTTAGTGCCCTTCCCCCTTGTGATAATGCTGGAGACAACACCCCCTCCAGGTCAGCTTTCCATACAGAGAAGACAACACAACTTCAACATGGTTCACCTGCCATTGGATACATCAAAATCTTAACTTGCCTATCCCTCCAAACAAACAAACAAAACAAAAAAATTCCAAGCAAAAGACAAAGCAATGCTCAAGTCATCAGCCACAGGTTCTCATGTGAGTGTGTTAAAAAGACCTATGAGACACCCACTGCTCCCAACTTAAATCAAACCATAGACATCACAGCAGCAGATCAATATTGCTTTTTTTGTTGTTGTTGTTGTTCAAAACAAACAATACAAAACAAACAACAAAAATGCTTGATGAAGGCTGGTTCTAAGAGATAAGCCATAAAATAATAAAACGAAGAGTGCTCAAGACTGCAGCCTGCTACTGTTTCTCAGAATGCACCATAACCCTCCCCCAAACCCTTCCTCTCCCTCACCCCCTAAACAGATGGTCCAGACTGCAGCAGGTAATCTGACGTTATGATAAACAGGTGTCAGAAAAGTAGTCACAGTGAAGATGGCAGTTGCCGTGTCTTTGCCTCCTGCAGTACAGAGTAGTAGCAACACTCACAGCCACACTGAAGCACAAGTGGCTGCAAGCACACAAATGCTTCTGCAGTGGAGGAGAGCAAGGTTGTTGTTTTTTAGTCAATTTTCACGGTGGAGTAGATCTTCCTCACAAACACATTGGTTCCGGCATAGCCTATGGTCCCTGCAAAATAAGGCAGCAAAATAAGGTGGGTGAAAATATATACTTTGGTATTGTCTGTGTCCTCTTGCATAACATGGACACACACACAGACACACACACACACACACACACAAACATACACAGATCTGATGTACACACAAAACTATAAGCATTTGAATGTGCATTTTCAGCAAAATATCTTTCAAAGTGAAACTCACTACACCAAAGCAGTGGTCATTGATGTTATATAGAGATCACACACACACATCATTCAGTGTTGGTCTTTTTATATGTGTTTATAATTCAGCAAAGTACAGCATGTGTATCTATGTGTACAAGAATAATAGCAATAATAATGACAGATATTTACAAAGCGCCTTGCCCTTGGTTCAGCGTGCTTACATACAAATTCAAACAATATGTGCACATAATCAACTTACATCCACGCTTGCATTGTACACACACATCCATCACACTTTAAGGTCAACAGTGAAAATTTTAATAACACTAACCGTTTGCCCATCTTTGAACTGTTCCCCACAATGCAACGTTAAGTCTTTCTTACACAAAGTTCAGTAGTCACTGTTAAGCTTCAATAACTCCACACAATTAGCCTTTTCCCCAAGCACAGCGCATCATGTTACAAGGAAATTAACACTTTTCCTAAAACTTTTGTTTCATGTTGACTTATGTGAATGAGCTGTACACAGCAATTCAGCTGGAGGATCCATGACAAGACTGTGATCTTTTCTCGTCCTCACTAAACCTGACATTCCAGACAGACCACCAGTCACTGTAAAGTGGAGGGTGCAATAGGATCCAAGCCTTCCCACTGATGCCCAAGGCACACTCAACCACAGGTAATATTTGGGGACCAAGTAATCCAACAGTGGTATTCAGCACACTAAGTCATTCGGTGTGTGATGTCAGCCTCTATGCCACGACAGTTAGTCAAAGTGACAACATGATCATGCTGTATGAACAGTACATCTTTACATCACCCTTATGTTTACAAATTTTCTTCAAGATGACTAATAATCTGCATCTGCTGTTACTTTTTCCTGATGCCTTGAACACAGACAGTGGTAAATAATGACATAGGAAGGAACATAATTCTCAAAGACTGATGACTGCCCACTTACCACACATGATTCCCAGAGCTAAACTGAAGAGAGCCATGTAACCAAAGTAGAAGGTGGTTTGAAACAGCCCATACATTCTGCACAACACAATAAAACAACAGGTTAATTTTCACACTGTGAGATGTATCCTTCACTATTACCTATCAAATCAAAAAACAAAGCTGATGTTTGCATCTAATTTTTTTAATTTTTTTTTTTAGTGACATGGTTAAGAAAGTAAGAGATATCCTTTATCAACATCAGTACTTTAAAAAGGGTGATTTCTGCATCCACAAAGCAAAAACATCACTGTTACTATTCCAAGGCAAAACACCCAATGGTTCCAAATTTTATATTTCCAATTTCATTGGTAAAAGGGGACCAGAAAAAAAAAGAGATAAATTTCTATTTCAATTTTTGTGACTTAACAAACAAACACATGTTCTCCTTTTACTAATCAAGTTTATGAACATTCTCTCAGGCAACTGATCCAATATATACCTGTTTTTGGAGTTGAGGGGTGGGGGGTTCTTTTCTTTTTCATTTGAATCTTTTTAAAGGTGCAAGCAGAAAGTATAAGAGACTCACAGCAAATCTATATCATATGACATAAAACAGAGAACAAAATCCATATAATTCTATATGCAGAGCAAATACACATTTTTTTTTTAATGTTAAAAAAAAAAAAAAACACACAAAAAAAACAGAGAGCACATTCAAATGTAAATAAAATCAAACAAACGGTGACTGATCCAAAGCCTTTCAAACAGCAGCAATACAAAAGCAGTAAGGTGAAGGCTCCTCACTTTGTTTTGAAGAAGAAGTAGTAGAAGGAGTACATGTACACATAGCCAGCTGTAGATCCTGCTGCCAGAAAGCTTGTCCACTGCCTGCACGGTCATCGTCATACATCTTTTGTTACAAAAAACAACAACAAAAAACAATAACCTAACCTTTAACAGCTATAATTCTTATCAGCCTACTTATCCGTAAATGATAAACACGCCAATTTTATTCCATCAATATACTGCTCTTGCACAACACTGAAAGTACTTCAATTTCATCAATGTATTTCAGGACAAAGAATCACAGCACCATTTGCCTGTCAGTATACTTTTGTTAAAAAAATTAAGTTCATCAGTATCTTTTGTGTAACCAATAAATGCAGAACAGTCTTACAATCAAAATACTTCCTATTGTTCAAACAAGAAAAGGTAATTGGATTTCCTGTGAAAGTACACACTGAAGAATGTGATCAAGCACTTCAGCAGAAACTCAACACATCTGTTAATAACACACACGCAAATGCGTGGTGCTTATGAGAAAAGAAAAACAAGAAAAACAATGAGTGGGGGCAACGCCAAAGTATAGCGATGTACTCTCTGGGGAGAGCAGTCTGAATTTCTAGCAAAGAAATTTGTTGTAACTGAAGTACAATACACAATATGATACAGACCAAACAAAACAGAAATGAAAGCTGGTCTTGAAACAATAGAGTTCCTCGTTACACTGTCTGTGTTAAGTAAATACTCTTGTGTCAGGCACTAGTTGTGTGTTGTAGGTCACTGGAAACACTGGCAGACTTACAATCTTTCATAATGAGACAAACTGGCATTGATGCACCAGAACCGAAAGAAGGGTTTGAGGCATGATTTCCTTGTTCCGCAGCCTCCACCAGTACAAACTGACATCACAAGGGATGCAATATGCTGGTTGAAATGGGTTCATCTGACTACACACAGCTGCTGCCCTGTACTTAATTGTTTATGCTCACTTTGATGACTTGCTGTCTGTAATCCTCACTTAAAAAAGGTCAAAGGTCCCCTAGCCTTTAATGGCCATCAGGGCAGTGAATTCACATCCATTGTATACTGGGCTCAGCACAGCAAGGAGGGGCCAAATCCTCTTATTTAGCTTATAACCTACCCAAAGCAAAGTCAGGTACCCTTTCACTTCTGGGTGAATTTGGGGAAAATTGAGTAAAGTGACTTTCCCCCGAGGACACACCACCACTAAGCTGAAACAGGACCTCAAATCCTGATCGCTAGTGAATACTGGACTGGAAGTCCTTATGATTAACTTAATCTGCCACAACGACTAACCACTGTCCCACATTTCCTATGCCAATTGACACGATTCAGATATTTACCTAAGCATCGTTATGTATGATAAATGTTGTGTTGTGTGTGATGATTTTGTGTGTGAAGACTATGAACATAGTGTTTGAGTGCTTGTTCGAATGTTCAACTTTCATTTCAGTGTCTAAATGCATGTTTAATCAAAACAGCAATGTTTACATTGTACAGTACAATTGAATGATTAATCTTCTTCTTTCTTCACGGGCTACAACTCCCATGTTCAATCGTATGTACACGAGTGGGCTTTTAAGTGTATGACTGTTTTTACCCAGCCCTGTAGGCAGCCATACTCAGTTTTCGGGGCTGAATGATGAATGATATTGGGCATGTTTTACATGGAAAGGTATTCATAAATTATCGGTACTATTAATACTATCATTATCAATATGATCATCATAATCATTATCAATACTATGGTTGCTTACCATCTGTAATCCTCAGCATTGAGCAGGAAGTACGTGCAAACGATGGTGACGCAGATGGTGACGATGGATAGAATGATAAACACCAGCAGCATGAACCCATACACATAGTAGATCTTGTAGGCCCAGAAAGAGGTGAAGATGAAATACCTACACACACAAAGTTTTAGTTTCAGCTTCAGTTTCAAGGTGTCAAAGGAAGCAGACTGATCCATATATACTACACCACATTTGCTGGTAAAACTTTTTTTTTTTTCAAAATTTTAAAGGCAGATGCCTGATCTTAACATAAAACCAATGTGCTCATCAGGTCTTGAAGCCTACTTTTAAGTTTGAGATAAAAAAATTTTAAACCTTTTTTTTTTTAAAGTGTACACCAACACTCGCATGCACACTGACAGCAGTGTGGAAATACACAAACACACAGAGAAATTTAATGAGAATTTGATAAGAATGTAATCTAATAACACAATAATTTGCCAATTACTGACAGTAACAAAAACACAACAGAAGTCACCTCATCTACAATCTGTCACAAAACACAAGCACTTAATATAACAAATGTGCTGTGTTGTACTCATAAAGAAATAAAAAGAGAAAAAGACATCCTAGGATAAGCATGTTCTCTAGGTAGAGGACCCATGTCACTGAAGGGTGAACAGATCATGGGTCTGTTATCTATTAACCTACTGCTCTTTATATTCAGTGGAAGGATAGGCCATATTTTCTACGTATAACAAGGGGAATCCCCAGCTATTCTGAGACACCATATTTTCTGTGTTTATGGCACAAGAAAATTTTGCACTCTAAATTGACTGGCAGTGGAAGAGTTAAGTATAGACTTGGTAAGATGATGAATTGAAAGATGACTGCCGAGTCTACAAGAATAACAAATGGAGAAAGTTTACAAAAACTGTAGGATGTAAAACAAGAGTCACTTTTGGTAAGAAGCATCTAATGTTTCAGACCATAGGTCTGTCTTCAGGGACGATGTTAATTTTGAAATTGCCAAACTGAAAATGAACAACTCCTGAAGACAGACCTCTGGTCTGAATCACAGAACGCCTCTTATCAAAAGTGAGTCTTGTTTTACAAAGTACAGTTTACAATAAACTTTCTCATTTTATAGACTTGGTGTTTGAACTAGTGATGCCAAACCTTTCCATAAATTATCATTACCATTGAATTTATCATACAAATCACTGTATGAGGGATGGCTGCGGGGGGTGGGTGGGAATAGCAATGTATGTTTTGGTTTTATCTGGAGTACCAGTGTGGAACAGTGTTTATTCCCTATGAGAACATCACCACAGAATTATCATAATTATTTAGGAAGCTCTGGGCATTATCACAAAAATCTTTCACGTTTGTGGTCGATGAAAAAACTGAGTAAAGGAAATGGGCTAGAATGTTGCTTTGTTATATTTGTGCATAAAGCTATAGTACAAAAAAATAAACATATTTTTCATGGCAAATATTGGATTTTACAATAAACAACAGCCACGGAAGCAGCACAGAGTCCTTACATTTCAATGAAGATGGATCCAAACGGCAGAACTCCTCCCAGCACCACAATGACCGATGGCTCCATGAACCTGTCAGTTACATATATTGCAATAAAGACAATCAAGTAATTCACACATGCACATGTGATGGACATATTATTTATATCTGCTATCTGCCCCCCAAAGGCAATCAGCCATATTCTTTCCTTGTGGGAAAAAAAAGAAAAAGAAAACACTTTTGGGTTCAAATAATCAATTAAGAGCATTACAGACAGAGAAGCCAAATATTTTTATAAAAGTAAAAACAAAACAAACACTCCCTACCCCTACACAACCTCCACCCATAATCAAACACTTGGGTAAGAGTGACTGATTTTTGTAATACTCAACAGCTTATTGCTAGTGAAAAGAAGCTGTTCCAAAGTGTCTTGCTCCTAAAACAGTGATAAAAAAAAAAAGTAAACAGAAGCTGAAATGTAAGTATTGAAGCCCCTATGCTAAGGGAAATGCTCCCACGCAAGCACACAGTGCTAGAACTGCAAAATGAGCTTTTTTTTTTCAAAATATTTTATTCAAAATTTCACATCATGGTAGACATACAGACATACAAATGAGTCTATGTGGATTAAACATAAATCGAAAGAGGAAAAAGGTTGGTTTTTTTCATAAAAATAACAAACACGTACACACACACACATACACACTCACAAACAAATCAAATAAAACAAAGAAAGTTGCACACTTTTGTCACACGTTTTTTCCACCACTTTTGGTAGACAGCCTTTCGTAGAAGAAAATACATCCATTAAGGCTTATGACAAACCATTTTTTCTCAGGGATGGGCCTGGGCACAGCGTTGATGCGGCAGGGGTAGTTGGGCGTGCCAGCCAGGTTCCGCCCCAGCACTGTGCCCACCAAGTTCAGGGGCAGGATGACGAAGATGCAGATGCACGTCACTGCCACCTGATGACACAGCACTGTTTTTTGAAAGCATGAAAAATCTTACCAGACCTCTAGAGAGAGGAACTGTGTTGAATCTACTGCACTTCTATTAGAAAAAAACGAATGTTGTTATAGTGCATTAAGTGCATGCTATTTTCAACATTTTTTTTATGCCTGTTTGTTCTGCTTCCATGCACACATGCATGCACAAAGAGAGAGACAGAATGAGAGAGTGTGTCCATGCGTGTGTGCATGCATGCGTGGTGTGTGTCTGTGTGCTTGTGTGTGTGCGTGTGTTGTGTTGTGTTGTGTGCGCGTGCACGCTTTTGTGTGTGTGCATGTGTGTGTGTTTGTGAGCACATGTAAGCTCATGCGGGTGGGCATATGTGCATCTTAACCCTTTGAGCCCTGACCACCGGTTTACCGGTGGTGGGGAGGGGTGGCATAATGCCTGGCCACCAGTTGAGCGGTGCGTAAACACTTGTGTCGTATTTTGCTATTGGATGACTTATATTGAAGAGCCAATCAGAAAAACCGTAATATTCCGACGCCAGCTAACACAGTACCAACATTGCCGGGCCCCCTCACTGTGTTTTGTGCATGTGCTTTGGATAAAAAAGATCGATTTCTACCATGAAGTGTGCAGAGTCTCAACCTGACACGCCTCCTTTGATCAACTGATTCTGCATGCTCAGATTCATTTTCAACATTACTATCTGTAGCAAAATCATCCGATTTGAATTCCACCGCACTATCAGATAATCATTGTCATACTCTACTTCCGATAAATCATCAAGCATATCAATTACTTGCTGCGTTGTGTACAGTTGTTTCCTTGCACGTTTTGTCCCTGATTTCTGCCCTGATGGGCCAGGTTGAGACTCTGCACGCTTCAAGTGTTTACGCACCACTCAACCGATGGCCGGGCATTATGTCATTTTTCTCTGCCACCGGTAAAGCGGTGGTCAGGGCTCAAGGGGTTTAATACCAATTATTTGCAAATTTTGGCTCAGGAGCTCAGGCAGAAGGGTTAAAATTGCTCAGAAACTCAGGGCTCAAAGGGTTAATAGACAGAGAGGCATTCCAATGTAATCATTTTAGATGAACAGACTATAATAAGGTAGCGGCAGCCCCCATGGCCGATGCCGGGAAACCTATGAACACCTAAAAAAATTGACTAATTTTGAAGTGCATTTTCTCAAATTTGATTTCATTTTGTGAAAAACTATCCGACTGAAATAATTATTTATCATCTATATTTTAAATTTTTATTGTGTTTGCTTTATGCAATGCGTGAATGAGTTCGCGGATAGAAGAAAGAGAAGTGTAATGTAAAGCGAAACAGCAATCCTTGTTCAATGGCGGCCGGCGTCTTTCTGAGCGCAACAAAGTTACTTTCAACCACACAGTGGAAGAAATCGCATCCGCTGCTTTCCATTCATTGGTTACTGTTCGAAAAACTGGAAGCCGTGAAAGGCAAAAGTTCAAGGAGAACTTTTGTGGGTTTTTTCCAAGTCTTGGGTGAAGTAGAGTAATTCAATCTGAGCGCATAGTCAGGGGAAATTTTCAGCTATCTTTCAACGCCTCACGCCATTCGAAAATGAAATCTGACCCTACACAATACTGCATGAGCAGTAAAGAGCATTTTCTGCTGATTTCAATGGTATCCGAAACTAAGATTTTTGATCCATGCCCAATTTGCTCCAGCAATTGAAAAGCAGGTACCCCTCTTTGTCAGTTGCGTCGGCCCAATATCAACATTCGACACAGGACAGCGGCACTTCATCAAACACAAAAATGAAATTGTTTCTCCAGAAAATCTTAAGTTTCATCGGTAAGTTTTATATTATTTTTGAAAACGAATGTCTTTAGCACTTTCATGCACAATATTGATCTGAAATTCTTTGAATCAGGATTTTGATCGATGTCAGTAACTGAGCAGTTTGGAACTATTTCATCAGTGTTTTCGTAGCGTGACACCGTGTTTCAATCCGAATACGATTTATTTTTTCTGAGTAAAACACACAAAAACTACTGATACAGAATGAAAAATGGACATGTTAAAACGGATACCATGAATTCCCATTACTAACATTTGATTGACTTTTGCTTTAATAAGCAAAATATTACCTGGGTCTAAAACCGGAAGTGCTCGGGACAGCATTAGCGTCATCTGCTACAAATTTGGTGAGTGTTAAATAAGTGAGTAAAAAATTGTAATGTGGTTTCTTTTTCCATAAAATTAGCGTTTCATTCAACATCACACAAAAGTCTGATATTCTAGTTGCATTTTGCTTCGATAGCTGTAAAACTTTATATATCAATATATACAGATAGATACTATGCTCTCACATTCCAGAAAGAACAAGAACACCAATTCATACTAACCCCCTCCCCCACGCCCCTCCTCCCCTCTGTAAACTTCACTTTCATAATTTGCTGAGAGTTGTACAGTCATTCCCCTCCCTTGTCTATGAGTATCTCCCACCAATGGTAAGGATGTCAAAGCATAAGTTGTTACTGCAATCTGAGTTATTGTGTGAAAGGTAAATGCAGCCAAATAGTTCAGTGCAGTGAATTTTGTGTTGCTGTTGAATGAATACTTACCTGTTAGTATGCCATTTTATAATTCTGTTATCACAGTGTTTTCCTCCCACTCAAAACACACCGAAATTGACAAAAGCCTAAACATATATTAAACTGAGAGCTCTGTTTTTGGTTTTAAGTTTTAAATTGAATATAACATTTGTTCTTTCTTATGAGCTGATCTGTGTATCTAACATGTTGCAGAAACAGCTGCTCATGGCAGGGTTGGCAAGACCTATTCCATGATCCAAAAAGACCAGTATGAACATCTCAGGTAGCGAGCAGCATGTTATTGCTGATACCAGGAAACCTGCGAGTTCCAAAAAAAGAGAGATTTTTTGGTGTGTATTTTCTCTCTTGTGAATGCCATTTTGTGAGGAAATAAAGATGCACCATCCACCTTTTATTTCTTATTTATTGTGTTTCTTCTATAATGAAATACATGACTGATGAGTTCATGGATAGAAGAAAAAGCTAGAGAGCTGAAAGAAAATAGATTCATATATCTATCATTTTTGCTAGCAACTTAAGTAATATTTGCTCCCTCCTGGGAACCTAAATTTGTCCTGGAATGTCCCATCAACCTACCCATTCTATATAATGCTCTCAAGTTGCATTCGTTTAAAATTTGTAGTATTTTTGCAGATGATCAGCCTAGACCACTGGTAACTTACTGTCGCTGTAACTTCAATATTTTTTCAAAAACAAAAATTTTGAAGAAGTCTCATCCACAGTGTGCACCCCTTTTTATGAGAAAATCAGGTATCATTCCTTTTCTGCCAACTTCAGAGGGAAGTTTTAAGGTTGATATTAATTTATTTTGAAAGCTGACATTTCACTTAACACACACACAAAATTTCCTGGTCCTACTTGTGACAGTTACTGAAATATTCATCTTTGCAGCATGCTACCCCAACAGTCTCTTTTCCACTGGTCAAATTGAAGATTTTTCAATGTTTGAGACTCTGATACTTAAAATTCAGTTAACTATCCTGTCTGAAAAAAATTCAGTGCACTTTCTGTGATGTATTCTGCAAGATATTTTATTGTGAAATGCAACTGTCTATTCTTGTCAGTGCTGTAGACCTTCAAAGTTGCTATTCTGTGCAGATTGACACGTCTTGATTTCCTATTTCCTCCTACTTTGACAGGCATATTTTCCAATTTCTTTGCTGCTGAAGTGTTAGTGTTTTCTTGTGCAGTATGCCATTATCATATGGTTTTTAAAAGTATATGAGTTTTCATTACAGTACCCTCATGGGCAGTTTAGTATGACTGTGAAAATGTGAAAATATTAAGTACTAACAGCACGTACACATCGTCACATCTTTAAAATGGAATATCTTCAGAACCAATCACTTACTTTTTTTTTCTTGTATTGTCATGTTGTTTGCCAAAAATCACATTTCAGTCATTGTAATGAATATTTAAATTTTCGCTGCCGCCACCTACTATAAATGAATAAACAAAATAGAGAGGATCATGTTTTAAATTGATGTGTGTGTGTGTGTGTGTGTGTGTGTGTGCAAGCACATATAAACTCATGCAGGTGGGCATATGTGCATCATGATAGACAGACAGGATCATGTTTAAAATTGATTTTTAAAATAATTTATGTGTGCAATATTTCTTTTTCTTTTTTGAAGTGTGTTTATGCATGCCTGTATGTTTCTTGATTGTGGTCACAACATGAATCTTGATCTAGGAGTATAAGCAGTCACAAAAAAATCTATTGTGAGAGATATCACATTATGTTGTACAACTTCTCACAGTGACTGTAAAAACCAAACCAAAAAAGCCTACACTGCTAGCATGTATCAATCCATCATTTTCTCTTTTCTTTTCTTTTTTCTTTTTTTTTGCTAACCAACATAAAAGAATGTTTCTATTCTTTTTTTTAAAACATTGCAACACATTTTAAACATTTCAAGGGTAATATCCTTTAAAGTTTCAACTTTTTCTGGCCTTCTTCTGTGGCTCGAGAAAAAAAAAAAAGAAGGTAAAATGTCCCATAGCCTTATAAGGACAAAGGGCAGTGAATTCATATCCTCTATGTCTAGGGTTCTGCATAGGAAGGTGGTATTCAACCCTCTCCTTCCACCGTTTTAACCTTCCCAAACCAGTCAGGTACCCACTCATACCTTGGTGGAGTGAGGGGAAATTACAAATTACAGTACAGTCCCTTTCCTGAGGACATATCACAATGTTGCAACTGGCCCTCAAACTTTTTTTAATTTTTAAAACTTGGCCTTTCATCTACACTGTAAACAAGAAAACCCTCCAAACAGTTCTTTGCCAATGCAGAAATGGCCAATATCTCTGATCTGGAGCAGCGCTTCTTTCCAGCCACTAGCCCTGTACCAACAAGATCACATCAACCTACATATGGAGTCTGCTCTCTAACTCACCATGGTGCCAAAAGGAATGGCCCTGGAGGCATGGTAGAAGATGGCAATGAAGTTGATGAAGAAAGCGGTGCCACACACCACAGACGGCATGAGGAAAGCACTGAGCAGCATCTGGCGGATCCACACCTTACCTACCATGGAAACAAGCCTGTGTATCAATCACAGTCACACTTTTAAAAAGACAACACTTCTGTGAACATATTGTTTTACATGTCATTCGTACACTAACATAAAAGCATAGGAGCTTTGGGATATCAGGATACAGTTATTTTCAATGACCAGTAAAGATAAAGGGGGCCTCATTAGGCTTTTAACATTCACACTATACTTTGTTTTTCCTTTTTAATATTCAGTCACTGGAATTAAAAGAAAATTGATTTACTTGCTGTTTGATTCTTTATTCATAACCACAGCCCTACCCAGATAGATTCCTGTATAGCATGTGGTAGCCCAGAAAATCCTGAAGTTAAGGCTTACCACAGACATATGGAAAACGAAGACAGTGATTACTCAGAATTACTTTTTGCTTTGTTCACAACCTTGAGTCAAAAACCTCAGCACTGACCTTTTGACAGTGACAATGAAATTTATCAAAACTGACCTCCCATGCGCGAGTACAGGCTGCCTCCAAAATATCCATTGACTGGCGCCGTGGCAGCATACACAAAGATGGCTGTGCTCAGCAATGATCCTCGTCTGTTCAAACATGGTTGAAAACAGGTTACCACTGTACCAAACCAACGCATGTTGTTTTCTTTAACTTTTTTCTTCTATGTAAACATGACCTTTAACACGGAAATTCTTTCTTTTTTGTTGCATTAATTCTTTATTGATAATAATATTTCAAAACCCTCACACTCATACCCACTGAGTATAACAATAACAGTTTGTATACAAGCATACATACATGTTTTTATTTCATAAAGTACATTCTCTTAGCATGAGACTCACTCTGTATAGAGTTCTCCAACAATGGCGAAGCTGATGACGCAGAGAGCCACAATGGCTATGTGGTAGCCAGTGCCCACTAGCGCAGAAAAGAGCATGGCGTTAGATGCTGGTCTGAACACATCCCCATGCACTTGTTTCCACCCATACTCATCTCCCAGGTCTTTCTCCTGCACAAGCCAATCCACCGAGGTGATGGCTATCGTAAACACAACTAGATTTTTTTTCTTTAACAAAGTACATTTTTATACTCTTATGCATCATCACTGATGTCCACCAACTTGTGTTTCACTTATTTTAGTGAATTTCTGCAAAACTCTCGCTTTCTAGTCTGAACAAGCACTTCATTTTCCATTCACCATCTTCATTTTCCTGTACTTCAAAAACAACTTTCAACATAATCACTGTTCTGACTGCATAATTTACATAATCCCCTTTTAAAAGAATCACCAGAAAACTTTTAGAAAGTATAAAAAATAAACCTTTAATTAATTAAACACATCAACTGAAATTGCTCAAGACCAGAGAATCCAGACAAACATTGGGATTTTCCCAAAACCAAAGATGGGAATTTAGTCAGTGGTGGTGAACTGATTGCCACATGCAAAAAAATACCTGAAAATTGTTTCATTTCGTTTAAAATGATTCTAAAAACATTCACTTTGCTATCCCAAACTATCATGGCTATGATATCACTGGAGAGTGGCAACCAGCTTATGTGGTGTGTGTGTGCCGATGTTTGAACAATCTGATCCTATGGGGTGACATGCAGCAGAATACTGGTGTGTGCAGTGAACTGACCATGTCATCCAGGTCATCCTCCTTGCTGTAACGTGCATAGTCCTTGCGCAACGTGCGCATCAGGATCATGCTCACCAGGCCCACCAGGAAGATCACCATCATGAACGAGTTGAAAATGCTGAACCAGTGAATCTGGAGAGACACAGAATGATGAGTTAATGAATAGATTCATACAGCGTTGAATCCATACACAGAAAAATCAAAGCGCTTATAAATACACCAGTCATTCCTCACACACAGGTTTCACTCTGAATTGCTACACAAACTTTAATGCACTGGCAGTCAGAAAGACACCAGACATTGCATCAGAACTATCCACCATTCACACCACACACTTTTCAATGACTGTCCACCTTTCACATCACATATTTTTCAATTACCGTTATCCACCTTCACACCACCCAGTTTTCAGTAACGACTGTCCACCTTTCACACCACCCAGTTTTCAATTACGGCTATCCACCTTTCACACCACCCAGTTTTCAATTACGGCTATCCACCTTCCACACCACCCAGTTTTCAATTACGTATATCCACCTTTTACACCACACAGTTTTCAATGATGACTGCCCACCTTTCACACCACCCAGTTTTCAATTACGGCTATCCACCTTTCACACCACCCAGTTTTCAATTACGGCTATCCACCTTCCACACCACCCAGTTTTCAATTACGTATATCCACCTTTTACACCACACAGTTTTCAATTATGGCTATCCACCTTTCCCACCACACAGTTTTCAATTACAGCTTTCCACATCTCACACCACAGTTTTCAATGATGACTGTCCACCTTTCACAGCATCAAGATTTCACTTACCCTGTGCTGAAAGAAATTGGGATCAAGATACTTGTCAAAGCGATCCTCAAACTTTACTTTGGAAGTGTGAAATTTCACCTGGAAAAGCCAAAAACATGATATAATTATGGATATCATCTGTTTTATCTATTTGCATCATCATCATTATTATTATTTTCATTATTTATGAATACGACTAGCACAAACCTTGTATCATTTGTACATGAACAATCAGCTGGATGGCTTTCAGTCCTCTCAGTCTCTGAATCCTATCCTTTAATGAAACCGAGAAAAAGCCAGGTGTGCAAGCGCGTGTGCATGTGTATGAGATCCATTCTGAATGTTCAGTCTGAAACTTATGAATTAATAATGAAGAAAGCATATCAATCACTTTCAGCTGAGCTACAACCAAATAAGCTATGAAAATTTATGAAGATTACACACACAAACAGGCACACTAAAATCATAAATTTATAACCCAACCGACCACACTGGGCTATTAAATACACACATGTATACACACATCCAAAACCATATGCCCACACAAGCACATGTATTCAGGCACACACACACACACAAAGACTCACCTCATAAGAGAAGGATAATTTGACCTTTGGCTCCAACTTCACTTTGGACTCTGAAGTCAGGTTGACATCCACAATTTGATTCCCATTGTAGCCAATGTCCAGTTTTTTGTGAGTCCAGATATGGAAGCCATCCCCTCCGTCATCTATCTGTCCTACTATGCCTACCAAGGAACATCAACAGTACATGCAGTTAGATATACATAATAATAATGTACATTTGTAAACCACCCTTTCTCTCAAAGAACTCTTTACAGTTTACATGAAAGAAAAAGTTACAAATTACATGAACCATTCATGACCATAGATTATTTCTCCCTCCCTGTCATCCCCAACTCACCCTCCCTCTCTCATTCATCATACATACTAAGTGAGTTGACAGGCATGCGGTCCAATTGGAGAAGGAAACTCAGAATGCTTAAAGATAGGTTTTAAAAAGATGAGTTTTTATTGAAGGGTGAAATGCAGAGGTGGATTCAGATGAATGGATATGATGTGGAAGGTTGTTCCAGATATAATGAGCAGCAAACAGAAAAGAACTTTCAACATATGTTATTGTACTGACACGAGTTTTCAGAAGGTAACAGGAAGAGTGAAGAGTTCTTGAGGGAGTGTAAGCACTGATGAGGTCAGAGTGATAGGTGGGTCCAGTGGAGAGGAAAGCAGAAAGGCAGAGATATATGCAACTGTGTATTTAATTCTTGCCTCAATAAAGAGTCAGTGCAGAGTACAGAGCTGGAGAGAAATGTGATCAGTACACGGGACTCAGAATCACACAGGTAGTGGTGTGTACAAATCTGGTGTGAGTGATAAATAATAAGTGCACAAAAATGAGACGTCAAATGTGTTGTCACATTGTCAGTTACACAAAAAAACTAAGCCTTGTTCATAATATTTTCAATCATGATCACACAAATACATGCATAAACTTATAAACATACACACACACACTCTCTAACAGTATGCAGGTGCAGAACCTGAGGCACAAACCCACACAGAATACAACTGGGTTACAAATGACACACACAATGCACGTCATTTATACACTGAAATCATTTTACTCCCTAAATTATTTTCTTGAATATAAACTTCACCCTCTAAATATCAGGCACTGAGGTTGGTTCACTCTCATGAGATTTCTTGTATGTCATCCACTGAGAAGTCACTGACCAATCACCAGTAAGTACCATCTTTCAATCAGAGGTAGGCTTTGGACTTGTCAACTGTTTTGTCCTCATTCACTGACTCAAGTTATTTCATTCATTCTTTTTTTATGCAAAAATTACAAATCAATTATAATCTGCCTTGACATATGTTATGTTGAACTGACTTTAGCAAGTATCTAAACACACACACACAAACACACACACAAAGTTAAGCAACCTTGAATTTCTACCCCTCTCTCCACCTTTCATGAATTCACCAGAGTCCCACACAAGATACACTGACTGATTCCAGAGATAGAGAAACATGAAGAATAAAAAAAAATAGAAAAAAAATAACAGTGCATCATTAACAAGCAGAAATGAAGGTGATGAATACTGTACCTACCCCAGATGGGCAAGTCATCGATGTACATTTGGTACCAATAGTTATTTTTGACAGCATAGATGAACGCCTGGAATGATTCATCATTCAACTCCACAGTGCAGTATTCTTTTTTCTCCATGTCCTCTGGCACACACAAACACAAAAATTTTTTTAACACAATGCACAAGCAACAAAACTGGCTCAGCTGTTAACTGTTTTCATATATATACATGTATAAAAATGGGATCAAACATACTAGTCAAATGTAAATAAAATTACAGGAAAAGATGCTTTGTTGTGAAGTTGTCGGCTTGATACCAAGCAGTATGTATTCTTAGCCAATATAGTGACTGAACAAGCTGCAGCAGGCAACACAGCAGTGTTTTTTTTTCAAACTGCCCCCCATTCACAAAAGCATGCTAACTGTTTAAAAAAAAAGTTTTTTTAATCTCTGTATCAATAACTGTCAAATGTTTCTTATATATACTGACAAAAGTTGTACTAATAATATAGCAACAGGATCTGATTTTACTCCAAAGTCCTTCCTGTTTGACACTCAGCTTACTTAATTTTATTGTCTGACATCTGTTCCTTGAGAAGTTAATAATTCCTTTGTGTCATCTGTTTTGTTTGACTAATAGATTATAGCTATACCATTCTATGTTCAGACTGAAACAGATCAAGTTTCTTTAAGTATTTTTAAGTGGCCACACAGTTTAACATGCAAAGACAATTAATAAGATCTAGAAATTCACACATAAAAATGCTTAACAATGATACCTTATATTAATAGTAACTTCACATCATGATTTTATTCAAAAAGCAAGCAAGCAACAATGAACACTGATAGGATTTAACAGAACGAAACCACATTGCAGGAATCATATCATTTACATAATAAAGACAAAAGACGAAAAGTGGTTCAATTCAGAAGAATTTCTTTGGCTACCTTTGAAGTCAATGTCCAGGCCACTGAACTCCAGTTCAACACCGAGCAACGCCTCTCCCAGCGTCTCATGGTAGTGGCTGATGGTCTCTTTAGGACCTCGACAGAAGGGCAGTGAAAAGTAGGTGTAGGTCTCCTGTCGATTGTGATAAGGACCCACCGTGTTCATCCACAGCACAACTTCCTCTTTCTCTGCATACTAAAAAACGAGAAAAATACATCTTGATAATAAAATCAATATAAAAAAACAAACAAAACAATTAAAAAACACAATGCGGTCTTTAATATAATTATTATCAATATAACATTTGCTTTGTACCACTCACAACCCAGGGTATTATATATATTGCTCAACCTCCTCCCGTTTCCCCAAAGACATAATGAGTTTCATTTTCAGGCACACCAATTTTTTTCTATATGTTTGTGAAGTAATTTTCTCCCACTGACTTTTGCTTTGGTACAGCCACACACAATCTATTGACAAAATGTGTAAAAACATATGAATCCGACATTTAATGTAAAATTTTAAGAACATCTATACCAGCAACATAGACTCAAGACACACAACAATTGACGCAATACACAAATTTATTATAGTTTTTCATTTATTCTTTTTTTTCTTTTTCAGGTAGTGGGGGTACTTTTTCATTAAAACAAATTTATGAAGTTTTGTTTCATTTAAATTCTAATCAATAACATTATATCGCCCTGTGGTCATTGGACTGTGATTTTTCTTCCACAAAGAGTCATTGGGACCACCACCAAATTGTAATTAAGTGGTGTTTTTTGATGTATACAATGAACAGTTCACCATTCACTCCCTGGTCCCAGTCCCATTCCCAACTCCAACTTGTCAAAGTCAAATGAAATGTCCAGACTGAAAAAATTCCTGTCTGGTATAACAAATGACCCTCTCTACTGTTGGGCATTCCACTAACTCATACTTGCTGCAATGTAAGAAAAGGCAGTATAAGCAAAAAATTAAACAAAAACAGGGTTTAGGTTTCAAGTTGATCAAAAACGGATCTCTTTTCATTTCCAGGCTTTGTACTTTTTTTCATTTTTTGCACAATGTTCGTCTGCTTGATGTCAAACTGCAGAACAACAACAGATTGTTTAGGAGGAGAATAAGAGAAACTCATGAAAGCTCTGTGTGTATGTGTGTGTGTGTGTGTGTGTGTGTGTGTGTGTACCAGACTCTCATTCATTCATTCATTCAGAGAGAGAGAGAGAGAGAGAGAGAGAGAGAGAGAGAGAGAGAGAGAGAGAGTGTGTGTGTGTGTGTGTGTGTGTGTGTGTGTGTGTGTGTGTGTGTGTGTTTGCTGGGTAAACTGGAAGCATCACTGAAGTACTCACTAAAAGGGGATGATAAAGCCTTGCCTTTTTTTGCCTTTTTTCTTAAGTTTTTTTTTTCTTTTTCTTTTTTTCTTTTTTTTTTATAACCCTACCTTATATATGTTCATCCACACATACAGAGACAGAGAGAGAGAGAGACAGAGACAGAGAATGAGTCAGCAATGGTTTAAGTGATGCGTTAAAGTTGGAAATAGAATGAAATACTGATGACCCATAAAACTTGTTTTGACAGTAACCATTTTAGGTGAGGAGGGTATGATTAAAGTCAACAATAACCTGCCTGTCACAATGCCAGTGCCACGAAACACCTGACACTGAGTTACTAGACTAAGTTCATATCAATAAATTTATTGTCATGCACTCAGAGTCAAATGTACCAAACCAAACTAATTATGGGGTGGCAGCCTCTCACATTACAAACTGGCTGTAAGTACAAAGTCATAGGAACTGGCCCAAAGAAATGTTTTGACAAAATGGTCAGATGTAATGATCATGCTGCGTTTGCTCCAAAAGGAACACACACACTGCAAAACAACAACAAAAAAACAACAGGCAACAGTATATACCGATTTAAATTAAAACGTGAGCAGGGACATCTGCTTCAGCGTTAGAAAATCGGTACTGGATGCTGATCTGTGCTTTTTGCGGTATGCGCCGAAACTGTTTGTGTGTCAATAAGTGTCTATGAGCACCGTACAGTGTCAACGTCAACATCGAAGCAGACGATACGTTAAGTCAAGGGAGACAAACATCCGCAAACGTTCATACAAGGAAAAATCTTACACTTTCACAAATTAACTGTTCTCCTAAACGTTCGACAGATTAAGGATAGAATTCTACATCTTTAGTATATGCTGAAAATCTAACTATATAAATCATACGCTTCAAGGGAGGAGTTAAAAAAAGAACAAGAGTACATTCACCCATTCAACTCAAATATTTGTCGAAAACAAAAATTAACACAACAGTTAGGCAACGGGATAACCAAACGATAACACGTCTGATAAGATTAAACTATAAAGAACTGATTGATCTGATATATACAAGTAAAACTTGACCAGCAACACTTTCTAACATTATCACATTATTGCTCCATTCCTAGTTTTGTTTTGAGGCGTCGGTGAGGCAGTATATGTTATTGTTGATGGAACTCTTCCTTCAGTGTACTTACAGAATGATCGTGTTCGTCGCAAAGCACCAAAGGAAGTAGCAGATGAAGAGCCAAAAGTACTCTTGATATATTGATGAACATTTTGCACTTCTTAAAATCAGAGAGAAAAGGTAAAGTTTTTGGATGATCGACGATAAAGGTGTCGCTTGTCGCTGCTCACTAAGATAAAATGGCCACTGTTGTTGGCCACGTATCATCCCACAAGAGGGCGCAAACAAGGGAAACAACTCGCTTGTGCTCAACACATAAACGCTGAGAAAAGAACATTCATCTGCAGAAAATGCATTCCTTGACAAGTGTATACTCTTCATTCGTGATTTTTGGAGTTGCGATGTCTCGTTGAACTAAATGCAAACGCAGGTGTGACTGACTCACACAACATCACACGAAAATACAGTTTACAGCCCGTTTCGCCTGTTTGCGCTCTAACTCTCTCTCTCTCTTTTATGAAAGACGGAGTGTGGACTAATGGCTCACCAAGTCTTTAGTTCTGTCAAACTCTGATATGGTACACGTAATGCGGTTTTATCCTTAGGAGAAAAACAAACAGAAGTGTGTTTTTTTGTTGTTGTTGTTGTTTGGTTGTTTTTTATTCTTCGTTATGACCCCGAAAACCTCAATCATCGATTCAACACAGCCATTTCACCCACTCGAGGACCGTGAAGACATTGTCGGGAACTAATGGCCAGAAGGCAAAACTGATGCAGAAGTGAAGCCGCTCATAGAAGAAAACAGTAAAGAAGAGGACATCATCATATACACAGATGGCTCAGTCACCAAAGGCCGATCCGGTTGGGGATTCACTGCGAAACAAAATGGAAAAACAATTAGGGAACTGAAGAGAATGCTGCCTATACAAAGTCACATACCTCCATGCACATGCTCTTCAGTGGCTATCATCTATGAACCTCATACAGAAAATTGAACTGAAGTGGAATGGGAAGCCCAGAGTGACATATCATCTGGCAATTGAATCGGCGGCAACTTTCAGCCGGATTCAAAAACTTACATGCTGCCCGGGACAGGCAGGTGTTAAGGGAAATGAGCGACTGAGATGACAGACTTGCTGGTAACGCAACAACAGCGAGCAACCTACATCTAGGAAAATCGGAAATCCTCAGAAAAGTCAAAAAGTACCAAAAAGAACACGTACAAGGCCATCATACCATCAGTCGATCGCCTCCTGAAAGAAATAAAGGTAGAGAGAGGGAGCGGCCGTAACTGAGCCCTAGAATGAAAGGTAGAGCATGATGCTTTTGCAAATCAAACGAATATCGGCATCATTTCCAAACCAACATTGCGCAAATTTCTTCTAAACGGAACAGAGTCTCTGCAGGATTTTCCAAATACAATAGACTGAGCAACACGCTATATCGACTCCACGTTCCTGGCATCAAAAAATCTTTTCCCACCACTCTTGGCGGTCAATCGGTGGCAGCCTCTGTGCGTGTGTGTATGTGTGTGCGTGCGTGCGTGCGTGCGTGTGTGTGTGTGTGTGCGTCTGTGTGTTTGTGTGCGTGTGTCCCAGTGCGTGCGCGAGTGGGTAAGTGTACACATCAGTGTGTCAGGAGAGCACTGTGTATGTGCACCGTGTGTGTGTGTGTGTGTGTGTGTGTGTGTGTGTGTGTGTGTGTGAGTGTGTGTCACGGTGTAGAGGATGAGGTATGTCAGTGTGTGTATGCATGTCTGATCTGCCAATTTGCCTTCTACAAGTCTTGTTTTGCGTTGTTTCCAATTCTGTATTATGTGCTCATCAAATTGTAAGAACAAATCCAAAATCATAATAGAAATCAGCCACATTTTACATCTTTTAAGTTTGAAAGGAACACATATTACGTTTTGCTGGGTTCCTTCACATCTTGGTTATTTCTCTACAATGAATGGGCTGACAGGGCTGCAAGAAAAGGTGCAAAAAACGAACAGGGAACCGTAGAACCATATGTGCCTCTGTCTGTTCAAGAGGGTTATCGAATACTAGAAAAAAAACATCGTGGAACAAAGTCAGAGAATTATACCAGGAAAACGGCAAAACTTTTAACCATAGTGTAATTGATGTTCAACAACCGGGAACTATCAATCAGTCAAATACATACAGTAATTCAATAAGATTAAGGCAGATTCATACATTATCAAACAGGATAAAACTGAACGCTTTATAACTAAGTTCAGCAAAGATGTCAGATGCATATGTGGAGAACATATATCTAGCAACCATATACTATTCGAATGTCAGAATCTAAAATGGTTTTTGCCAGACTTCACCAAACGTTCTTTTGAATGTGTTATTAACAATTCCAATATGATATTTGTTGTTGCAAAAGGTTTGCTGCGTAGTCCAATAGGACATTTGTTATAGTTGTTTGATGTTGGCGTTTATAACGTTTCCATTTTCCCTAGCGTTGTCTCTCCCTATTCACCCTCCACACATACACAACCTTTTACCCCCACCCCTCTCTCCCACAACCCCTACCCCCACGTTTTTTTTTTTTTTTTTTTTTTCGTCTAATATCACTTCAAGTGGAAAGACGTTAAACTGAAGACGACGATGCATGTCTGTACTGTGGGAGCAACGGAATATTGGAACGTGCGTGTGTGCATATATATATTTGTATATATATATATATATATATATATATATATATAGATGCGATATGGACGTATGTGTGTGTGCTTGTAAAGTAAGCGAAAATTTGCAAAATTATAGCCACAAGTTTGTGTGTGTGTGTGTGTGTGTGTGTGTGTGTGTGTGCCGTGGAAGCTGCGATACGTAGCCCAGAAATGAGTGTGTGAAGGAGGGGGTAGGGTGGGTGCAGGGTAATGTGTGTGTGTGTGTGTGTGTGTGTGTGTGTGTGTGTTGGGGCTCGTGTACGTTTATGTGTATTTGTTTGTGCTTTCATATCTAATGAAACTGCATGTTTGTTGCATATCTGTTATGTATGTGTGTGTGTATGTGTGAATGTGTGTCTGCATGTTTTACATTTATTTTGCTTAATTGTTTATTTATCATCATTATTGTCTTTTCATATTATTTTCATTTATTGTTATTACTATAGTTCTTTTTTTCTTTTTTAAAGATTTATCTATTCATTTATTATTATTTATTATTTTATTTTTATTATCTTTTATTTGATTTTATTTTATTTTATCAAAACCAAACAAAAAAGTTCTCAAGGCCTGACTAGTGCGTTGGGTTACGCTGCTGGTCAGGCATCTGCTTGGCAAATGTGTTGTAGCGTATATGGATTTGTCCGAACGCACTGAGTGACGCCTCCTTGAGCTACTGATGCTGATACTGTCTTATGACAGCACACAATCACGTTACATGAAAAGAAAAGAACCCGAACAGAACACACTGCACACACACACACACACACACACACACACACACACACACTCACAACTGTTTATAGAGTTCCAGTGAGAAATGCAGTGAACGGCTGCTACTGATGCATTTTGATAGATGTTGGGGCTATACATTGTATGGAATGGATTCAGATCATGGTTAGGCCTATATGTTTATGCGTAGACTTGATGTAGCCAAGCGCTTAGCTTCATCCTGCTTCAGATAATGATTCACGCACAAGCTGTATTAGCAGACGATAGTTTTCGCAACTAACCCGTGCACAGAATATGTGACGTCACTCCAAGTTTGAACTGAAGAGCATGTGTCACAGCTTCACTGAACTTCTATCTTTAGGCTGCATGGAGGTATGTGACTTTGTATAGGCAGCATTCTCTTCAGTTCCCTAATTGTTTTTCCATTTTGTTTTGCAGTGAATCCCCAACCAGATCGGCCTTTGGTGACTGAGCCATCTGTGTATATGATGATGTCCTCTTCTTTACTGTTTTCTTCTATGAGCAGCTTCACTTCTGCATCAGTTTTAATAATAATAATAATAATGGTACTTATATAGTGCTAAATCTTGTGCATAAACAAATCAAAGTGCTTTCGCACCAGTCATTCTCACGCAAGCATAACTCTAAAACTGAAAAAAAACTAAAAAGACAAGGAAGAGGCAGGGAAGGGAGGCTACTTTGGGAAGAGGTGGGTTTTAAGGCCAGACTTGAAAGAGCTGAGTGTGGAGACTTGACGAAGCGAAAGAGGAAGTTCATTCCAATTGCAAGGTCCAGAGACAGAGAAAGAACGGTGGCCAACAGTCGAGAGTTTGAATCTGGGTAAGTGGAGTGGATCCGAAGCTGATCGTAGTGAGCGAGATGGAGTGTAGAGGTGAAGGCAGCCACAGAGATAGGAAGGGGCTGATTTGTGAATACATTTGTAGCATAGAGTGCTGATCTTGTACTTTATTCGGTGTGAGACAGGGAGCCAGTGGAGATGTTGCAAAAGAGGAGTGGTGTGCTCAGATCTTTTCTTTCTGAGGACGAGTCGGGCAGCAGAATTTTGTATGCGCTGAAGGGACTGAATGGATGAAGCAGGCAAACCAGACAATAGAGAGTTACAGTAGTCAAGGCGAGAGAGAATGAGAGAAACGACAAGTCTAGATGTTGCGTCAGTGGACAGATATTTCCGGATGGAACTGATGCGCCGCAGTTGACAGTAGCAGGATTGACATGTCTGATTGATAAATGTTTGCATGGACAGTGTGTTGTCAAGGACAACGCCGAGGTTCCTGACTGAAGTGGACAGAGGGATGGATGTACTGCCAAGTTTGATTGTATTAGTTGTAATGGAAGAGAGTTTTTGTTTAGTTCCTATGATCATTGCTTCAGTTTTGTCCGCGTTCAATTGTAACTTATTTAGAGTCATCCAATTTTGAATATCCAGGAAGCAGTTAGATGTTTCTTGCAAGAGCGACAACAGTTTTTCAGGTGTATCACTCTTCTGGAGTTGAGTGTCATCAGCATAAGAATGATGACTGACATTATGGCGGTTGATAATTTCAGCGAGAGGAGCAGTGTACAGTGTGAAGAGCACTGGGCCTAAAACAGATCCCTGTGGGACTCCATGTTCAATTTTAACGGGTTCAGACTGGAAATTATCAACAATGACAGACTGGAATCGATCAGTGAGATAAGATTTGAACCAGTTTAGAACAGTGCCGTTGATACCAAATGTAAAATGAAGACGGGAAAGAAGGATTGAATGGTCTATCGTGTCAAAGGCGGCTGACAAGTCGAGAAGAGTGAGAAGGGAGATCTGTCCTGAGTCGGACGCTAGAAGTAGGTTATTCAGGATGTGGAGGAGAGTGGTTTCGGTGCTGTGGTCAGCACGATAGGCAGACTGAAATGGGTGGATGAGATTGTTGAAACAAAGGTGATTGTTGAGCTGCTTCAGGACGGCTTTTTCAAGGAGTTTGGACAGGAATGGAAGATTAGAAACTGGTCGATAGTTTTTCAAAATGTTTGCATCAAGGTTGGATTTCTTCAGAAGAGGCCGGACTATTGCAGTTTTGAAAGTGGATGGAAACGTTCCAGTGAGAAGGGATGAGTTGACAATGTTGGTGATTGTGGGGAGAAGCTGTGAGACACACTGAGAAAAAACAGAGGCTGGTATAGGATCGAGCTCACAGGATTTTATTGTCATTTCTTTGAGGATTTCATGGACATCTGTTTCAGTTAATGGATTAAAGGAATGGAGAGGAGTGCCGTTGAATTGAGGATCAGGATGAGTAGGTTGGAAAGGCATTTGGTCTAAGATGGTACGAATATTCTGGACTTTGTCAAAAAAGAAAGAGGAGAAGACATTGGGGAGTTCAGATAAAGTGTAGGCAGAAGGAAGAGGAGTCTTTTTTGCAGTGCCGAGAAGATTTGACATGATAGTGTAAAGAGATTTGGTGGATGTGGCATCGAGAACTTGAGAAGAAAAGAAGTTTGTCTTCGCTGATGAGATCATATGTTTGACTTTATTTATTTGTTTTCGGAAGATTTGATTGTGGACTTTCAGTTTTGTTGATCGCCATCGCCGTTCCAATTGACGACGTTTGCGTTTTGCAAGTCGAATGTCTTGTGTGTACCACGGGGCGCAAGGTCAAGTTTTGCCTTCTGACCATTAGTTCCCGACAATGTCTTCAGTCCTCGAGTGGGTGAAATGGCTGTGTTGAATCGATGATTGAGGTTTTCGGGGTCATAACGACTGAGAGACCCCCATTTCCAACAAAGTTCTGGAGACTGACCCATTTTCATTTTCCAGACAGTCTTTGCTCTTCATGACTATCTGATGCACTTCATTTTGCCACCTTCATACTCAGCCAGATACATTTTCTTTCCCACGCTAAACCGATGTGTCAACTGCACCAGGGTTCGTGAGTCACATTTGCAAATACCACTTCATTTCCAAAGAAAAAAAAATTATACTGTTCTTTTTACATCAAGATATAATGTTAGTCGATTTTGCCATCATCTGCCTTCCATGCTTTCTGAATTAATTGTCTGGACAGTGCTCCGACAATGTTCATTGAAACAAACCTAGCTAACAGGTATTGAGATATTCATATACTACACGTTAATAAGCAGAGCATGAAGTATTTCCAAGTTGTGCATTGCGTAAAATGTCAGCATAATTGTTCTTACGAACTAAATGATCCCGTGCTGCCTTCGTAAATTCACCTTTGCAGTCAGTATAATACCAATTTCATTCTTTATGAAATGTCAGGACTGGTAAAAAACTGTAAAACATTCATAAAAGCAAATTTGCGTTTTCTACCAGTCTGGTATAGATGAAATGAAAAATTTTGTTTCCTTTTGACCCCAAAGAGTTCTCTTATTTTCTGTACAGTATCTGTCATCTCCCGCAGTGACCTACTAACGGAGGTATAGGACAGCATCAGCGTGGCAGCAGTCAGTCACAAGTACTGTACCGCACTAAATGCTTTCCTTTGGCGATCCGTTATGCACTTGCGTAACCCTGGCTTGCTCATGCCTTGCAGATCTTTGTAAGGCGCTCTCTCATTGCCAAATGTGTGAGAAATAATTATTAAAAATCAAAATATAATCACGTTCCCGCCCACCTACAGCGGTCAAGTTTATATCAGTGTGATCAGTATGATTTATTCTATTTTATCGTGAAATGAACGGTTTTGTTGCAGACATTTTGACCATTTTTGTATCTGCCCTGGACTAACTGGTGTTCATATGAGTATGTTCAGTTATTGCTTTGTTCAGTTATTACTTTGACATGTTAGTGACAGCTCAGCTATGATTGATCTAAATAATTGCCATGTCGTCATATGCTTGGAGCAGTGTTCCATTTGATTCTTCTTAACGTCACAGTCAATGACGTCTCTGGACACTGATAGTTTGTTCCAGAATATTCTAGTGTGTGCATATGACGCGTTCTTTCTCATTTGCTGTCACTGATGAAGGTTACAGTGTTTCACTGATTCTCAGTACTCTAAAATGTGTGTAGTATTCTGTCATGATTACAAGATAGTGTTGGATTAATATCAGTTATTGGTTAAAACCACCTGATATGTATCAGTCTGTTAATTGCAATTTAGTTATCATGCTCTCTCCTATACGGCTTACTCCAGTATAGTGCTACATGATAAACTTATTCATTTGAGTCACTTTGACACAGTATAAGCTTTACCTAATCTATCTGTCAGTGTACTTTCACTAAATCAGCATAGCTTCAATCACTTTAACTGCACTATTCAAATGCATTGGAAATGTCATTTGATATCAGTGTTTGGTCTTCCACATATGCATTACCAAGTGGTAGTCTTTCCATGAAATATGTATACATGTACTTTATTATTCACTTGTGCCGACATGTCGTGCTAATGACATTTGTTTGTGTCATTCCAGGCACTGTCTTCTCTTCTTACATCTTCTCATGTCTTCTAATTATCTCTTCTTCTCTTTTTATGTCTTCTCTTTTTATGTCTTCTCTTCTTATATCTTCTTCTTAGCTCTTCTTCTCATCTGATAACTATTGTAAATAAAACAATAGAAAACCCATTTGTGACTGGCCTCTATATGTTCCTGGCCTGTGCGCGGGAATTCTTGTCTATCCTTTAATACAGTAAATCATCATATTTAGTTAAGTCTTTTGTGCCGTCCGTACCATTGAATAACCACTCGGTTTAATAACACGGCCACATTTATATTGGAAAATCTGGACTGAAGGAAAGTGGGGGAGTATTTCTGTTATGTATTGTGCTTTCATCCGTATTAAATGAACTTGACAAATTTCTGCCTTAGATTTTCCTTTCTTTTTTAATGTTCAACCTTTCAAACAATTTTTTTTTCAAATCAGAATTGTGCAAGTCTCTATGATGTGTTTTCAGTCATTCATGTGGACCTGTGGGTTACTCATGTAACTTTTAATATCGGAGAACTGAAAATTAAAGGTGAGTGAAATGGTGCTGGTGCATACTGGTGAATCTGGCTGCTTTGAATAGCCCAACTGCAGTTTTCATCGCCTCCCCCCCCCCCCCCCCCCCGGCACCCCCCCCCCCCCCCACACACACACACACCCTTTTTTTTTTTTTAATTTCTTTTTATCACAACAGATTTCTCTGTGTGAAATTCGGGCTGCTCTCCCCAGGGAGAGCGCGTCGCTACACTACAGTGCCACTCATTTGTTTATTTTTATTTTTTTCCTGCATGCAGTTTTTTATTTTTTTTCCTACCAAAGTGGATTTTTCTACAGAATTTTGCCAGGAACAACCTTTTTGTTGCCGTGGGTTCTTTTACGTGCGCCAAGTGCATGCTGCACACAGGACCTCGGTTAATCGTCTCATCCGAATGACTAGCGTCCAGACCACCACTCAAGGTCTAGTGGAGGAGGTGAAAATTCGGCGGCTGAGTGCTGTGATTCGAACCAGCGCCCTCAGATTCTCTCGCTTCCTAGGCAGTCACCCAACTTTTGCAGTGAACACAAATGTTGAAAGATTTTCTGTCTATTAAGGTCTCCAGTTACTTTATACAGGTCAGGTCATTAGATCTGCTACTGGTAACCTGTAATCCAGTACAACCTGTTCAGGGTCGGGTTGCCGGCGACTAAACCGGCACTCCCACCGCTCCGTTCCGGGACTGGTGAGGCGGGTGGCTAGACACCCTTATGGAGATCCATAAAAGGGCGTCGGCTCAGGAGAGCCACCGACGGCCATCTAGCTCCACTGTGCTGTGTGCATGCCACACGCAGTTGGCCCCTGGGGTGTGTCTACCCATGCATGCGAAGTCTGGATCCGGCAGAATCTGCGGAAGAAACCTATCGGTTCAACGGAGAGGAAGGCGGTTACAGCAACGCACTGTGGAGTGCAGAGAGCAAGATGAGACACCGAAAGGATATCTTGGTCATCCACTGCATCTGTGCTCATCCTCCAGTCGTCTCGACTTAGTCTTGCCACTGGAAATTGGTGGACCCGGACGAGAGAGTGAGGTCGACGTTGCGGAACTCCTCTTCACTTTAAACAAACTCATCGCGCAAGTCATCAGTCATCCAAAATGACCTTTCATCCTTCATCATTTCATCACCCCCAAGTCCTGTGGCGACAGGCGAGCGACGAAACGACAGGTGTGGGTACACTGGCAGTCGCAGCCACAGCCGCAGACCTGCACGCAGGCGGCTCAGGCCATAGGGTCGTTCTTCGTCGACAGGAGCAGCGATGGAGCTCGGCAGCCGTCTGAGCGTCTGAGCAGCCCTCTTTAGGAATGCACTGCTCACTTCCCTGGCATGAGGAAGGGGCTAGAAAAGGTGCCCTAAAAATTGCCTGCTCCATATCACCCTGGCCAGCATACCGCGGCTGGCGGGGACCCTACATCAGCGGTTGAAACAAAAAGAAAGAAAAGAAAAAACAAGGATCGTTCCTCTCACCATTGGTGCTTGGAACATAAGGACTCTCCTGGACAGAGATAACACGGACAGACCCCATAGGAGAACGGCACTAGTTGCATCCGAACTCGCCAGATACAACATTGACATCGCAGCCTTGAGTGAGACTCGGCTTGCAGGCGAAGGCGAGCTCTGTGAACGGGGATCTGGTTACACCTTCTTCTGGAGTGGACAAGGAAGCGAAGAGCGAGGTGAGGCTGGCGTTGGTTTTGCAGTAAAAACAGCACTTGTCAGCAAGCTAGCTGGAATCCCAAAGGGAGTCAACGATAGGCTTATGACCATGAAACTCCCACTGGCATCTGGCCAGAAGCACCTCACCATTGTCAGTGCCTACGCCCCAACCATGACCAACCCGGATGAAGTGAAGGCGAAGTTCTATGAGGACCTTCACTCTGTCATTGCTGCTATCCCTAAAGCAGACAAGCTCATCATTCTTGGGGACTTCAATGCTAGAGTTGGCTCTGACTACATCTCCTGGGATGGAGTAATTGGAAAGCACAGTGTGGGTCACTGCAACCCAAATGGATTGCTTTTGCTTCAGACTTGTGCAGAGCACGAACTGCTGATAACCAACACAGTTTTCTGCCTCCCTACCCGTAACAGGACGTCATGGATGCACCCTCGCTCAAAGCATTGGCATCTCATCAATTACGTCATCGTCAGGAAAAGGGATAGGCAAGATGTACGTGTAACAAAGACCATGTGCGGCGCCGAGTGTTGGACAGACCATCGCCTTGTTGTCTCGAAGCTGAATATTCGAATCCAGCCCAAGAGACGCCCCCAAGGCCAGAAGGCTCCAAAACGGCTCAACATCGCTAAGCTGAATAACATCACCATCAAACAGTCCTTTGTGGAGCTGCTGGAAGATCGTCTGGAATCCGCCTCTCTGGACAACCAGAATGTGGAGTCTGACTGGAGGACCCTGCGTGAGCTGATCTATAGTACAGCTTCAGAGACCCTGGGACCCATGACTAGAAAGCACAAAGACTGGTTTGATGAAAACTGTGATGAAATCAAGCAGCTTCTGGATGAGAAACGCCGTCTGCATCAAGCCTACCTGAGCAACCCAAAGTCCACATCAAAAAAGGATGTGTACGATGCCATCTGCAGGACTGTTCAGCAAAAGTTACGCCAGATGCAGGATAAGTGGCTGAGTGACAAAGCTGATGAGATCCAGGGATATGCTGACAGGCACGATATGAAGAGGTTCTATGATGCCTTAAAAGAAGTCTACGGCCCCACATCCTCAGGATCATCCCCCCTCCTCAGTGCAGATGGGAATACCTTGATCACCGAAAAGGAGAAAATTCTCGAACGCTGGGCTGAGCACTTCAACAGTGTCTTAAATCGCCCTTCCTCCATAAATGATGAAGCCATAGACCGTCTCCCACAAGTCCCCATCAACGAAGCACTGGACGATCCGCCAACACTTCTTGAGACCCAGAAAGCAATCCGTCTGCTGTCCAGTGGCAAAGCACCTGGCTCAGACTCCATACCAGCAGAGGTCTACAAGGATGGAGGCACTGTGCTGACTGAGAAGCTCCATCAGCTGTACTCACTCATGTGGAAAGAAGAGACGATCCCCCAGGATTTCAAAGATGCATCTATCATTCACTTGTACAAGCGAAAGGGGAACCGGCAAGCCTGTGATAACCATTGGGGCATTTCCTTGCTCTCCATCGCAGGCAAGATACTTGCCAGGATCCTACTAAACCGCCTCACAGCACACCTTGACCAAGGTCATTTGCCTGAGAGCCAATGTGGATTCCGGAAAGAGCGCGGAACCACCGACATGGTGTTTGCTGCAAGGCAGCTGCAAGAGAAATGTCAGGAGCAAAATGCTGATCTGTTCTCCACCTATGTCGACCTCACTAAGGCCTTCGACACCATGAGTAGAGAGGGACTGTGGAAGATCATGGCCAAGTACGGATGCCCTCGGAAATTTATTTCCTTGGTCAGCCAATTCCATGAAGGCATGCAGGCTCGAGTCCAGGGCAATGGTGAAACATCTGCTCCTTTTGCTGTCACAAATGGTGTCAAGCAAGGCTGTGTCCTGGCTCCAACGCTGTTCATCCTCATGTTCTCTGCAATGCTTACTGATGCCTTCAGAGATGGCGATGTTGGAATCGGCCTAAAGTACCGAACAGATGGCAAGTTGTTTACCCTCAGAAGGCTTCAAGCAAAAACGAAGGTCATGACAGACATCATCAGAGACTTTTTGTTTGCTGATGATTGTGCCCTCAACGCTGGATCTGAAGCTGACATGCAATTCAGCGTCGACAAGTTTGCCACTGCCAGCAGGAACTTCGGCCTTACCATCAGCACGAGGAAAACTGAAGTTCTCCATCAGCCAGCCCCAGGGAAACCCTACGTTGAGCCCAACATTACAGTCAACGGTCAGAGACTCAGTGCGGTGGAGCGGTTCACATACCTTGGCAGCACACTGTCACGAAATGCGACCATCGACGATGAAGTGAACGTCAGGATTGCAAGAGCAAGCGCAACTTTTGGTAGACTCAATGCAAATGTCTGGAACAGAAGAGTCATTAGTCTTGAGACCAAGCTAAAGGTCTACAGAGCAGTAGTTCTCCCCACACTACTGTACGCCTGTGAAACTTGACAGTGTACCAACGACATGCCAAGAAGCTGAACCACTTCCACACAACATGCCTCAGGAAGATACTGAACATCAAGTGGCAAGACAGGACCCCAGACACAGAGGTGCTCGCAAAAGCCACCCTTCCCAGCATCTTCACCATCCTGATGCAGTCCCAGCTTCGCTGGGCTGGACACGTGGCGCGTATGCCAGACCATCGGCTGCCCAAAAGGCTCTTCTATGTCGAGCTGCAAGAAGGGAAGAGATCACACTGAGGTCAGAAGAAGCGCTTCAGAGATACTCTGTAAGTCTCGCTGAAAGCGTTTGATATCAACCCTGACTCCTGGGAGGAATCTGCAGTAGACCGTGACAAATGGCGCGCTGCTGTGCACAAAGGCGCCAAGTTGTGCGAGGCCAACAGGACTGCTGCAGCTGTTCAGAAGAGGCAGGCCAGAAAGTCACGGGCAAACAAGCTCCCTGACAATGGTATGCCTGTCTTTGTCTGCCCCAACTGTCAGCGAACATTTCGTGTGCAGATTGGACTATTCAGCCATCTGCGCATTCACAGATAGATTCATGAGCATCCTCCCCCCCACCCCACCACCACCCACCCCCAGTTGGATGACAACGATGGTCATCATCGATCTCGATGGACACACCACACAGGTCCTTGGCACCCGGCGTATCAACTTTACCAATAATCTATAGGCATCTTAAACTCGTTGCGCGACCAACATTTTATATTTTCGTTCGCACGTTTCCAGTAACTAATACCTGTTTAAATTTAAACGAATTCTTTTATTTTCAATGGCAGTTGTTATATACAAGACTTACCATCTGGCTCTGTATTTGTGTAGAAACCTGATCCAGGCAGCTGATGGTGAATGCGGACGGAGAGAATCTAACGTGTGATTATTATGTGCAACTGTGAGTCTGAAAGTTATCCGCAGAAGAAATGATGTCTTTGATGGGCAGGCTTGTAATCAGAGAGAAAAATTAATGTGTGTGTGTGTGTGTGTGTGTGTGTGTGTGTGTGCCCTGAAAATATATGTAGAGACTTCACAAACCCCATTTGAAAACAAAGATGATGAGTGTACCAACTGGTTTATAAAAACAGTTTGAAAATGTTCATGTTTCGTGTTAGAAGGAGAACGTGTCAATCTGCACAAACATCGAAAAGGTAAACGGAGCCACAACACACTGACACGCAAGCACGTGCGGAACGAGACTGGTTCGTTGCTGGGCCTTGTCATGCCAACACAATTGCTTGTCAGCGACAGTTCAGATGTTGTCAATGATGGTCGTTCCATGTGATAGCAGAAAACATTGCCATGGTTTCCCAGTAGGCGACATAGCGTCAGGCTTGTCATTGTTCGTCGCAACGCATAAATTTGCTATATATATATGGGCTGAACTGGTTAATAGCAATAAAATTTATTCGTTGGTTTGCGTTTTATTGTTCGTTGGTTTGCACTTTTTCCATTATCTCAAAATGGGTGAAAGGAAATTGAAAGTTAAAATCGCGCGCGCGCGCGTTCATGTGTGTGTAGTTTTCCATAAAACATTGACTGCGAAAGAGCAGCAGATGATACTGACTTTAAAGATAACTGAAACAAATGCATATTATAGACAGAATATGTGAGCAAGACACTGGTAATTGCAAGCTATATTCTTGAAAAAAACGAAAGTGCCTGGAATTACTGCAGCCATTGGTTACTGGTTGCAGTTTCACTGTGGTTTTATCTAAACGCTGGTTTTTAGAACTTGTTCCAGAGCATTTCTTTTGGGATGTTTATCTTCCTGATCATTCATTTTATTTTCTGTTTTAAAAAAAATGTGTGTGTGTGTGTGTGTGTGCGCGTGCGCACGCTAGTGTTATATGCAGGTGCGCACGCGTATGTGTGTGTGCGTGAGTGCGCACGTGCGTTCCAAGTCTTCGAGATTTGTGACATGCACTTTGCCACTGTGAATGACTTTGTTGAATATCACTCGGCGTAATACTTTGACCACAAATTTATGCAAATGTGTGATACTGACATAACTGTGTTATCGTCTGCACGTATCTCTTGCAAGAGGTATGTGAAGGTAAATACCATGTATGCGTTGTATGCTGGTTTCTGACTGCTGATGATTTCATGTTCAGGGCGGAAGGACAGCGTTTAAGGCTACGTTCACACTAAACCCAGTCAGTTGCAGCCAGCAGCTTACAGGAACTGGCCAAAAATTGTGCGCACGTCATTTTACGTTTTCCCACCATGTATGCCTGTGGTAAGCATTCACACTGGTGACGACCACAGTCACCAGCCAGCTCTTTGATTAATTTGTCTCGTGTGGACAAGATGAGACGGATGGCTGGTCCACGGGACGGAACTCTTCAATGACACAGTAGCGTGAATCCCAATAATAATTATTCGTTTCTTCCATCTGTCGAGTGCTGTATTGTTTCTAGCTGACAGCCACTGACTGTGTTGCTGTGTCAGGCTGACGGCAACTGGCTGTCAGCAACTGGCTTGGCTTAATATGAATGATACACAGCACGCTCCATTCTGACAGGGTGTGAACACGGCACGTATCTCTTTGTTGCACACACGAAGAATACACCATATAAATATTATTTATTATTATGCGCGGCACTGACTGTGCTAACAGTCAGTTTCTACATCCAAGTAAGATTACTAAAGGTCTGTTCACACAACAAACAACTCAATGACGGCTTTCCTTAAAACCATAAAAAGGTGCATTAAATAACGACTGTCCACCTTTCACACCACACAGTTTTCAATTACGGCTATCCACCTTTCACACCACACAGTTTTCAATTACAGCTTTCCACATCTCACACCACAGTTTTCAATGATGACTGTCCACCTTTCACAGCATCAAGATTTCACTTACCCTGTGCTGAAAGATATTGGGATCACGATACTTGTCAAAGCGATCCTGAAACTTTACTTTGGAAGTGTAAATTTTCACCTGGAACAGCCAATATCATGATATAATTATGGATATCATCTGTTTTATCTGTTTGCATCATCATCATTATTATTTTCATTATTTATGAATACGACTAGCACAAACCCTGTATCATTTGTACATGAACAGGGTGTGAACACGGCACATATCTCATTGTTGCACACACGAAGAATACACCATATAAATATTATTTATTATTATGTGCGGCATGACTGTGCTAACAGGCAGTTTCTACATCCAGTTAAGATTACTAAAGGTCTGTTCACACAACAAACAATTGAATGACGGCTTTCCTTAAAACCATAAAAATGTGCATTAAATAATGACTGTCCACCTTCACACCACACAGTTTTCAATGATGACTGCCCACCTTTCACACCACACAGTTTTCAATGATGATTGCCCACCTTTCACACCACACAGTTTTCAATGATGACTGCCCACCTTTCACACCACACAGTTTTCAATGATGACTGCCCACCTTTCACACCACACAGTTTTCAATGATGACTGCCCACCTTTCACACCACACAGTTTTCAATGATGACTGCCCACCATTCACACCACACAGTTTTCAATTACGGCTATCCACCTTTCACACCACCCAGTTTTCAATTACAGATATACACCTTTCACACCACACAGTTTTCAATTATGGCTATCCACCTTTCACACCACACAGTTTTCAATTACAGCTTTCCACATCTCACACCACAGTTTTCAATGATGACTGTCCACCTTTCACAGCATCAAGATTTCACTTACCCTGTGGCGAAAGATACTGGTATCAAGATACTTGTTAAAGCGATCCTCAAACTTTACTTTGGAAGTGTGAAATTTCACCTGGAACAGCCAATATCATGATATAATTATGGATATCATCTGTTTTATCTGTTTGCATCATCATCATTATTATTATTTTCATTATTTATGAATACGACTAGCACAAACCTTGTATCATTTGTACATAAACAATCAGCTGGATGGCTTTCAGTCCTCTCTGTCTTTGAATCCTATCCTTTAATGAAACCGAGAAAAAGCCAGGTGTGCATGCGCGTGCGCATGTGTATGAGATCCATTCTGAATGTTCAGTCTGAAACTTATGAATTAATAATGAAGAAAGCATATTAATCACTTTCAGCTGAGCTACAACCAAATAAGCTATGAAAATTTATGAAGATTACACACACACAAACAGGCACACTAAAATCATAAATTTATAACCTAGCCGACCCAACTGGGCTATTTCAGGGTTTAAAATTAAATACACACATGTATACACACATCCAAAACCATATGCCCAGACAAGCACATGTATTCAGGCACACACACACACACACACACACACACACACACACACACACACACAAAGACTCACCTCATAAGAGAAGGATAATATGACCTTTGTCTCCAACTTCACTTTGGACTCTGAAGTCAGGTTGACATCCACAATTTGATTCCCATTGTAGCCAATGTCCAGTTTTTTGTGAGTCCAGATATAGAAGCCATCCCCTCCGTCATCTATCTGTCCTACTATGCCTACCAAGGAACATCAACAGTACATGCAGTTAGATATACATAATAATAATGTACATTTGTAAACCACCCTTTCTCTCAAAGAACTCTTTACAGTTTACATGAAAGAAAAAGTTACAAATTACATGAACCATTCATGACCATGGATTATTTCTCCCTCCCTGTCATCCCCACCTCACCCTCCCTCTCTCATTCATCATACATACTAAGTGAGTTGACAGGCATGCGGTCCAATTGGAGAAGGAAACTCAGAATGCTTAAAGATAGGTTTTAAAAAGATGAGTTTTTATTGAAGGGTGAAATGCAGAGGTGGAGTCAGATGAATGGATATGATGTGGAAGGTTGTTCCAGATATAATGAGCAGCAAACAGAAAAGAACTTTCAACATATGTTCTTGTACTGACACGAGTTTTCAGAAGGTAACAGGAAGAGTGAAGAGTTCTTGAAGGAGTGTAAGCACTGATGAGGTCAGAGTGATAGATGGGTCCAGTGGAGTGGAAAGCAGACAGGCAGAGATATATGCAACTGTGTATTTAATTCTTGCCTCAATAAAGAGTCAGTGCAGAGTACAGAGCTGGAGAGAAATGTGATCAGTACACGGGACTCAGAATCACACAGGTAGTGGTGTGTACAAATCTGGTGTGAGTGATAAATAATAAGTGCACAAAAATGAGACGTCAAATGTGTTGTCACATTGTCAGTTACACAAAAAACTAAGCCTTGTTCATAATATTTTCAATCATGATCACACAAATACATGCATAAACTTGTAAACATACACACACACACTCTCTAACAGTATGCAGGTGCAGAACCTGAGGCACAAACCCACACAGAATACAACTGGGTTACAAATGACACACACAATGCATGTCATTTACACACTGAAATCATTTTACTCCCTAAATTGTTTTCTTGAATATGAACTTCACCCTCTAAATATCAGGCACTGAGGTTGGTTCACTCTCATGAGATTTCTTGTATGTGTCTACCACGGAGAAGTCACTGACCAATCACCAGCAAGTACCATCTTTCAATCAGAGGTAGGCTTTGGACTTGTCAACTGGTTTGTCCTCATTCACTGACTCAAGTTATTTCATTCATTTTTTTTATGCAAAAATTACAAATCAGTTATCATCTCCCTTGACATATGTTATATTGAACTGACTTTAGCAAGTATCTAAACACACACACACACACACAGACACACACAAAGTTAAGCAACCTTGATTTTCTACCCCTCTCTCCACCTTTCATGAATTCACCAGAGTCCCACACAAGATACACTGACTGATTCTAGAGACAGAGAAACATGAAGAATCAAAAAAAAAAAAACCAAAAAAAAAACCAGTGCATCATTAACAAGCAGAAATGAAGGTGATGAATACTGTACTTACCCAAGATGGGCAAGTCATCGAGGGACATTTGGTACAAATAGATATTTTTGACAGCATAGATGAACGCCTGGAATGATTCATCATTCAACACCACAGTGCAGTATTCTTTTTTCTCCGTGTCCTCTGGCACACACACACACACACACACACACACACACACACACACACACACACACACAATTTAAACACAATGCACAAGCAACAAAACTGGCTCAGCTGTTAACTGATTTCATATATATACATGTATAAAAATGGGATCAAACATACTAGTCAAATGTAAATAAAATTACAGGAAAAGATGCTTTGTTGTGGAGTTGTCGGCTTGATACCAAGCAGTATGTATTCTTAGCCAATATAGTGACTGAACAAGCTGCAGCAGGCAACACAGCAGTGAACTATCAGTCCTGTGCTGAAACAAATGGGCACCATTCAAAAAAAAAAAAAAATTTTTTTTAACTGCCCCCATTCACAAAAGCATGCTGTTTAAAAAAAATGTTGTTTTTTTAATCTCTGTATCAATAACTGTCAAATGTTTCTTATACTGACAAAAGTTGTACTAATAATATAGCAACAGGATCTGATTTTACTCCAAAGTCCTTCCTGTTTGACACTGAGGTTACTTAATTTTATTGTCTGACATATGTTCCTTTGTGTCATCTGTTTTGTTTGACTAATAGATTATAACTATACCATTCTATGTTCAGACTGAAATAGATCAAGTTTCTTTAAGTATTTTTAAGTGGCCACACAGTTTAACATGCAAAGACAATAAACAAGATCTAGAAATTCACACATAAAAATGCTTGACAATAACTTATATTAACAGTAACTTCACATCATGATTTTATTCAAAAAGCAAACAAGCAACAATGAACACTGATAGGATTTAACAGAACAAAAGCACATTGCAGGAATAATATCATTTACATAATAAAGACAAAAGACGAAAAGTGGTTCAATTCAGAAGAATTTCTTTGGCTACCTTTGAAGTTAATGTCCAGGCCACTGAACTCCATTTCAACACCGAGCAACTCCTCTCCCAGCGTCTCATGGTAGTGGCTGATGGTCTCTTTAGGACCTCGACAGAAGGGCAGTGAAAAGTAAGGGTAGGTCTCCTGTCGATTGTGATAAGGACCCACCGTGTTCATCCACAGCACAACTTCCTCTTTCTCTGCATACTGAAAAACGAGAGAATATACATCTTGATAGTAAAATATTTAAAAAAAACAAAAACAAAAAACAAACAAACAAACAAAAAAACCCTGTAAGATGATGTCACATTGCAGACGACACGAGTCGTCCTTTCGCTTTCGAGTCTCGCATGCGAGATCGCGTTTCGAGAGTTAGTTAACGGTCTGCTGGTTGTGTGTGTTAATTACAGTTATAAGAAAACTTCATTGCCAGTGTTCTAGTGTTGTTTGTCCGACTCAAAATACTCGGCACACGTCACATGGTGGCAGCGGTCAACGGAATTAGTCAGAAGTTAAAAGATAAGTGCAAGAAATTATGTCTTTCAAGCCTCCGACTGACTTTGATTTTAGCAAACCAGAACAATGGCCCACATGGCGTCAAAGGTTCTTACGATACAGAACAGCAACCAAGTTGATGAGAGAAACATTTGATGTGCAAACCAGTTCATTAATTTATAGCATGGGTGCAGATGCAGAAAAGATTTACAGTACTTTTACTATTCATTCTGGACATCGTGACGGACAAGATCCACCACCAAATGAAGCAGACACGACGTTCGATGACGTCATTCGTATGTTTGACGAACATTTCAACCTGAAAGTGAATGTTATTCATGAGCGAGCTATTTTTCACCAACGTTGTCAGCGTTCTGATGAGAATGTTGAAACATACATATGAGTACTTTATGACCTTGCTGAACATGCAGAGTTTCCAGATAAAGAGTCAGCTATACGTGATAGACTGGTTGTTGGCTTGATAGACAACTCTCAGAAAAACTACAGTTGCAACCAGATCTAACTTAAGCATACAATAGAAATTTCCCGTCAACATGAACAAGTCAAGGCGCAGATGTTAGAACAACATGCTTCAGCAGTAGATGCAGTCCGTGGTCATTCAGGTGGTTACCAGGGCAATCCCCATGGCAACGCTGGTGGTCATCGACATGCTGGTCGTGGTTCTTTTCACAATGAACATCGTGGCAGATATCGTGGTGGTCAACACTCTACTCAACGTGGACGTGGTGGAGGTGGACATCATCCCAAGTGTGACAGGTGTGGTAGAGACTCTCACATAAAAGACTTGGACTGCCCTGCATGGGGAAAGACATGCCGCAGCTGTGGTGAGCCAAACCATTTCTCAATTTGTTGCCGCAGCCGCAACCACAATGTTGCCTCTGTTGAAGATACTGCTACATACTTTCTTGGCTCTGTTGATTCAAATGAACCTCCATGGCACACACAATTGAACATTTGTGGAAAAAACTGTCAGTTTAAAATTGATACAGGAGCAGATGTTTCTGTCATGTCTTTGGCCCAGTACAACAAGCTTTACCCCAGACCCTCTCTCAATCCCAGTAAAGCAACACTGAAATCACCGGGTGGTATAATGAAATGCCATGGTCAGTTTATGACATCAGTGATGCATGGTGATATTGCGAACTTTGATTTGTGCATATTTGTTGTGGATGCAGATACTGACAATCTTCTTAGTTGCAGTGCAGCTTGTGGTCTTGGACTTGTCAAGAGAATGGAAAAGTTAGACAACGTCAGATCATCAGTTTTCGGAGACCTTGATGACCAACCAGTCAAGTGAAAATACAGTTGAAAGAAAATGCAGAGCCCTACAGTTCAGGCACAGCACGCAGAGTTCCTATACCTCTCATTGAGAAGGTGAAGGCAGAACTGGGACGGATGAAGAAAAATGGCATCATTGAAGAAATCACAGAAGCTACTGATTGGTGTGCACCCATGGTACCAGTCTTGAAGAAGAATGGCAACGTAAGAATCTGTACTGATTTCAAACGTTTAAATGAAGCCGTCAAACGTGAGAGATACATGCTTCCAACCCTGGATGATGTTCTACACAAACTGAACAAAGCTAAAATCTTTAGCAAACTTGATGCAACGTCGGGTTTCTGGCAGCTACCACTGGATGAAAAGACTGCAAAGCTGACCACATTCATCACACCCTGTGGTCGATACTACTACAAGAGACTGCCATTCTGAATCTCATCAGCCCCAGAAATCTTTCAGAGGACTATGGAGGAAATTTTGGCAGGTGAAGAAAACGTCATCTGTTACTTTGATGACATTCTAATATATAGTGAAGACGACGTCTCCCATGAGAAGCATCTTGGCAGTGTACTCAAGAAACTTGAATCAGTTGGACTGAAACTCAACAAAGAGAAAGCAGAGCTACGGAAAAGGGAGATTGAGTACCTAGGACATCGTATCAGTGAAGAGGGCGTGAGACCTGATCCAGCCAAAGTCGAGGCTATCCAGAACATGCCTGACCCACAGAATGTCACTGAATTGAAGAGAATTCTCGGAATGATCAACTTTTTGGGCCGCTACATCCCAAATTTGTCTACAACACTTCAACCAATGAGTCAGCTGCTTGACAATGACAGAGAATGGTCATGGGATGAGCCACTGTCTACAGCATTTTGCAAAGTGAAAGAACAGTTGTCACAAGAGCCTACACTTGCGTTCTTTGACTTGATGAAACCAACAACTGTTAGTTCAGACGCTAGCAGTTACAGACTTGGTGGAGTCCTTCTTCAAGAGCACAATGGGATCATGAAGCCGATAGCCTTCTGCTCAAGGACACTGACACCAGCGGAGCGTGGTTATGCTCAAATCGAGAAAGAGTGCCTTGTGGCTGTCTGGGCATGCGAAAAGTTTGAAAAATATTTGGTTGGACTTGAGTTGTTTCAACTTGAAACTGATCACAAACCCCTGATTCCACTAATCAACACAAAAGATTTTCATGAGGCTCCTCTACGATGTCAGAGACTGCTCATAAGACTTATGCGCTTCAATCCAAAAGCAAAGTACTCTCCTGGAAAATTGCTAGTGGTTGCCGATACGCTTTCAAGAAGCCCACAGACAGACAAAGGAAGGAACAGTCAGTGAATCTACCAGATGATGGACGATGTTGAAGCTCACCTCGACTGTGTTCGATCATCATGGCCAGCTTCAGACAAGCGTCTTGAAGAAATTGCGTCCAAGACTTCTGAAGATCGAGTCCTCAAAAAAGCACTTGAATACACAGAGAAAGGATGGCCCATCTACAAGAGTCAGGTCAGTCCAGACCTACATGAGCTGTTTGCTATAAGAAACGAATTGAGCACACACAAAGGTCTACTCATCAAGGGCAACAGAATTGTTATCCCGACATCACTGCGAAAAGAGACTCTGGAAATCATTCATGCAGGACATCAAGGTATTACAAAATGTTGCGAACGAGCCAGCTCTTCAGTGTGGTGGCCTGGTATCAGTCAAGACATTGTGAAGAAAATTCAGACCTGTAGGCACTGTGAAGAAAAGAAACCCACCTAAAAGAGAGAACCTCTGATTCCAACTTCACTACCAGAGTATCCATTCCAGATGGTGGGAGCAGATTTATGTGAACACAAGGGCAAACAATTTCTAGTGCTCATGGACTATTTTTCAAGATACCTTGAGATTTAGCATCTCCCAGATATCACCACAGCAAGTGTCATTGGGAGCATGAAAAACATCTTTGCCCATCACGGGATCCCAGAACTGATTGTGACAGACAATGGCCGAGAGTTCATATCAACTGAGTTCAAAGGTTTTGCAGAGTCGTGGAATTTTACACATGCTACCAACAGTCCATACTTTCCACAAGCAAACAGAGAGGCAGAGAGAGCAGTGCAGATTGCCAAACACATTCTGCGACAAGAGGATCCATTCTTAGCTCTGCTCTCATACCGTGCCACAACAACAGCACCGACAGGAGTGAGTCCAGCAGAGTTGGCCATGGGTCGACGTCTACATACAACACTCCCAACTCTTCGATCCGACCTTGAACCAAAACTGTTCAAGAAGAGCACTGTCATTGAGAATGATGCAAGGGCAAAGAGAAACAACAAAAGACACTTTGACAAAAGCTATGGAACTCAAGTCTTGCCAGAACTTCGTCCTGGCGATGTCGTCCTCCAGAAGTTAGATCATGAGCGAAAGTGGTCTAACCCTGCAACAGTCCTGAACCAAGTTGCTGAACGTTCATACGTTATACAGACTTCTTCTGGCAACCAGTACAGACGAAACAGAAAACACCTTCGTCTGTCATCATCTATGTTTCCCACTGGTGGCCTCAGTGGAACAGCTGTTGACACTCCCAGAACTCCTGTTGCTGAGCCGCCTGATGACAGTCCCAGTCCTGATGTTCCAATTTCTCAAGACAACCCAGAACCTCCAGGACAACCTCAGGCTGACACCCAGAGACAAAGTCAACCTGATTCCCATCCAGCAGCAATGCCAGTCTGGACAACGTGGAGTGGACGTGCTCTCAACATTCCTGCCCGCTACAGATACTGAGACAGTTCCTGCACCTGTACTATGCATGAAGTTACTCTAACTCAGTAACTGTATTTCCTTTTATTTATAACAGAAAGACAATCAAGAAGAAAGGAAGAAAAAAAAAGAAAAAAGAAAATGACATTGTTCAATTTTGGTGCATGAGCTAATTTTATGGATTTAAGTCTCCCCCTCGGTTATTTCCAAAGACTTTAAAAGATAATTTACTAGCACACTTTGAACGTGCTTTATGTCCATTTAAAAGGAGGGAGATGTAAGATGATGTCACATTGCAGACGACACGAGTCGTCCTTTCGCTTTCGAGTCTCGCATGCGAAATCGCGTTTCGAGAGTTAGTTCAACGGTCGGCTGGTTGTGTTTTGTTACAAGCTGTGTTAATTATAGTTATAAGAAAACTTCATTGCCAGTGTTCTAGTGTTGTTTGTCCGACTCAAAGTACTTGGCACACGTCACACAAACTAAACAATTAAAAAAACACAATGAGGTCTTTAATATGATTATTATCATTATAACATTTGCTTTGTACCAGTCACAACCCAGGGTATTATAAATATTGCTCAACCTCCTCCCGTTTCCCCAAAGACATAATGAGTTTCATTTTCAGGCACACCAATTTTTTTCTATATGTTTGTGAAGTAATTTTCTCCCACTGACTTTTGCTTTGGTACAGACACAATCTATTGACAAAATGTGTAAAAACATATAAATCTGACATTTAATGTAAAATTTTAAGAACATCTATACCAGCAACATCGACTCAAGACAAACAACAATAGACACAATACACAAATTTATTATAGTTTTTCATTTATTCTTTTTTTTCTTTTTCAGGTAGTGGGGGTACTTTTTCATTAAAACAAATTTATGAAGTTTTGTTTCAGTTTTATTTAAATTCTAATCAATAACATAATATCGCCCTGTGATCACTGAACTGTGATTTTTCTTCCACAAAGAGTCATTGGGACCACCACCAAATTGTAATTAACCCTTTCGCTGCCAGGAAAATAAGATTTAAGTGAAAAAACAGGTATAAATTTTCAAAAAATTCTGTGCTCTTTGTTATTTGAGAAAGACCCATAAAAGTATATATATTTTCTGAAAGGTAAATGAATAAAAAATACAAAACACATGTTTTTCCATTTTATATATTTTTAGTAACATGCTGTTGTTTGAAATAAGTGTTTTGTTGTTGGTTTTTTTGGTCACATTTTCAACTTGTTCATTACAAACATTAGTCAGGTAATTTGCACTAAAATATCATATTTTCTGGGCAAATGGATATCTGCACACACAAAATCATACTAGAACAACCACAATGTGTGTTTGTTTTTTGTGGGTTTTTTTTTTTTTTTTTTTTTTTTTTTTTTTTTTAAAGAGGCAGATACACAATGCATTGTGACTTCTCCAAGTGATAATATGGATGTGGGGCCACGCCCCCTCAGTCTCCACCACCCTCCTCCTCACCGCTCTTATCCAGTTCTCATCAGACCGCGCTGGCTGTGTGCCAAGAAAATCGCGTACACTGTGCCCTGCTGATAATTCGGTTTGTTTGTGTCGTCTGCTACGGTTGTGCAGCCGGCATCACTCACTGATAGTTGTATCTTGGCCACTCTCTTGATTGTTCCCTTTATTTTCTATCAAATCGTCCTATAAATGTTCATCACTGTCTTCTCCTTAGAATTTACGCTTCAATTCTTTCTGAACATCAGCTAAAGAAAGCAATCTTCGTTGATTTAGTTCGCCACGATCGCATGTCTTGAGCACGGCGTCAGTCTGACATTTTGTTGAGCGAGCGAGGAAAGGAGCTGGGGAAAACACTGCGACAGTGACCCAACCAAAACGTTCAAGTAAAGGACTGCCTCATGACGTAGATGGGGTTTCTAGCCATGAATAGAATCCAGAAAGATTCCCCAAGCTAAAGCGACCAGCATTTTCGTCAACGAACTGAATGCAAACCAGGGAAAAGTCTGAATATTTCGATGACGAGTTATCTTGTCATTGTGGCTGCGAAACGTACATGCTTGTGATGACGAGTTATCTCGTCATATAGGCAGCCTAGGGGTTAAGTGGTGTCTTTTGATGTATACAATGAACAGTTCACCATTCACTCCCTGGCCCCAGTCCCATTCCCAACTCCAGCTTGTCAAAGTCAAATGAAATGTCCAGACTGAAAAAATTCCTGTCTGGTATAACAAATGACCTTCTCTACTGTTGGGCATTCCACTAACTCATACTTGCTGCAATGTAAGAAAAGGCAGTATAAGCAAAAAATTAAACAAAAACAGGGTTTAGGTTTCAAGTTGATCAAAAACGGATCTCTTTTCATTTCCAGGCTTTGTACTTTTTTCAATTTTTGCACAATGTTCGTCTGCTTGAGTTGATGTCAAACTACAGAGCAACAACAGATTGTTTAGGAGGAGAATAAGAGAAATTCATGAAAGCTCTGTGTGTGTGTGCGTGTGCGTGTGTGTGTGTGTGTATACCAGACTCTCATTCATTCATTCATTCATTCATTGTGTGTGTGTGTGTGTGCGTGCGTGCGTGCGTGCGTGCGTGCGTGCGTGTGTGTGTATGTGTGTGCGTGTGTGTGTGTGTGAGTGTGTGTTTGCTGGGTAAACTGGAAGATCACTGAAGTACTCACTGAAAGGGGAATGATGAAGCCTTGCCTTTTTTTTCTTTTCTTTTTTTTAACCAAGTTTTTTTTCTTTCTTTTTATTTTATTTTTATAACCCTACCTTATATATGTTCATCCACACATACAGAGAGAGACAGACAGAGAGAGAGAGAGAGGCAGAGACAGAGAGAATGAGTCAGCAATGGTTTAAGTCATTTGTTAAACTTAAAGTAGGAACTAGAATGAAATACTGATGACCTATAAAACTTGTTTTGACAGTAACCATTTTAGGTGAGGAGGGTATGATGAAAGTCAACAATAACCTGCCTGTCACAATGCCAGTGTCATGAAACACCTGACACTGAGTTACTAGAGTAAGTTCATATCAATAATTTATTGTCATGCACTCAAAGAGTCAAACGTACCAAACCAAACTAATTATGGGGTGACAGCCTCTCACATTACAAACTGGCTGTAAGTACAAAGTCATAGGAACTGGCCCAAAGAATTTTTTTTTACAAAATGGTCAGATGTAATGATCATACTGAGTTTGCTCCAAAAGGAACACACACACTGCAAAACAACAACAACAACAAAAAAAAAACAAACAAAAAAAAACAACAAAAAAAACAGGCAACAGTATACACCGATTTAAATTAAGCCCTGAGCAGGGACATCTGCTTCAGGGTAAGAAAATCGGTACTGGATGCTGATCTGTGCTTTTTGCGGTATGCGCCGAAACTGTTTGTGTGTCAATAAGTGTCAATGAGCACTGTACAGTGTCAAGGTCAACATCGAAGCAGACGATACGTTAAGTCAAGGGAGACAAACATCCGCAAACGTTCATACAAGGAAAAATCTTAACACTTTCACAAATTAATTGTTCTCCTAAACGTTCGACAGATTAAGGATAGAATTCTACATCTTTAGTATACGCTGAAAATCTAACCATATAAATCGTACACTTCAAAGGAGGAGTTTAAAGAAAGAACAAGAGTACATTCACCGATTCAACTCAAATATATGTCGAAATGGCAATGTTTTTTTACCCGTCCACTCTTCGATGTTGAAGTCAAAAATAAAATCTACCCAAATGGGTATACCTGTTTTTGACGAACGTGTCCACCATCTCTGGTTCGACATTCTTCTATAAAATTAACATTTTCACCCGTCGGCAGTACAAAACATACGTGATAAACTCCAAAACGGGTGAAAAATGTTAATTGTATATATATATATATAAGTTTGTCGACTATAGTAGAGGATTTTAAAATGAACTTGTCCACATTAGAAAGGTATTTAAAAACTGGAGTGCTGCTTTTGGGGGTATTGAGTTGTGCACTTCGAAACTGTAAACGGAATGAAGTGTGGTGTCCTTCGCGCGAGGCTGAAAAGGAAAGTGCACGACGACACAAGGGTTTGCATTGTACTTACCGATGTAGTACATGAATCCACATGTTTTGCGCAGAGCCCCACACACACTTTGACTCACGGAATGAAATTGTCAGTGTACACGGCCGTGGGCGCACCAAACCACGAAATGAAGTAAGTTGTCAGTGCCTACACACACAATCCCGGAATGAAGTTGTCAACCCCTACACACATTATCACGGAATGAACTTGTGAGTGTACACTGGCACGCACAACATCATAAGTCACAGCCGGAATGAAGTCACCCTGAGCCCCGGCAACTATACTGACGGACACACTGGCAAACACGGAATGAAGCTGTCAGTGTACACTGCCAGACACATGTTAAGGAATGTTATGATTGTACATACACGACCTGTCCTGTCTGCCGGAGTGGATGTGCACGAAGGACGTAGGAAAGAGGTTACTGTGCACTGACAATCTTGTACTTGAAGTGACGACGGAATGAACTGCACCGTGCTTTAGCGGGAGGATGAAAACAAGAGTGGAGGACTAGACTGACAACTGATGGGTTCACAACGTAACATGAACAACTGTGTGCGTATGGAAAGAATGGCCATCTGTGGAGCTAAATATTTTATGTCTCACCCTCAGTTCTCCATGGAAGGCCAGGAGCACACTGACATGCAACACAGGACACAGCACACACGTATGTCACGCGTGCTGTCGAGGCAAGTCATGTGGAGATCTTCTGTAGTAGGCCAGGAAATTTTAATTAAAATTTGCGTTAGGTCAAAATGTCTGCAACAAAACCGTTCTTTTTATAAAGTTGGCCACTATAGGGGGGCGGGAACATAGGTAGATTTTGATTTTTAATGTCCAGAATCGAATATTTTTATTACTTCTGCTTGTGCGAGAGCGCCTTACAAAGAGTCGCAAGGCAAGCACAGGTGAAGGTTACGCAAGCGCGGTATAAGGGGTCGCCAGAGGAAAGTACATGTGACTGACTGCTGCCGCGCTGATGCTGATCTGTGAGCAGGTCACTGAATCTGAACAGTAAGCTAGGAACAGAGCTCTTTCGGGTCAAAAGGAAACAAACATTTTCAATTTCATGTATTTTATACTAAAGTGGTAGAAGACGCAAATCCGCTTTTATGAATGTTTTCCAGTTTCCTACCATTCATGAAATATCATAAAGAATGAAATCAGTATTATACCGACTGCAAAGGTGAATTTACTAAGGCAGCACGGGATCATTTAGTTCGTAAGTACAATTTTGTTGATATTTTACGCAATGCACAACTTGGGTATACTCCATGCTCCGCTTATTAACGTGTAGAATATAAATATCTAAATATGTGTTAACCCGTTTCGGTTTCAATGAACATTATTGGCGCTATGTCCAGACAATAAACTGGGAAAGTATGGAGGGCAGATGATGGTAAAATTGAACATCATGTCTTGATGTGAAAAGAACGGTATGAAATACATCTTTTTCTTTGGAAATGAAGCGTTATTTGCAAATGTGACTCACGAACCCTAGCGCAGAAGACGTCGATTTAGTGTGGGATATAAATAATAATCATAATGATAACAATGGATCATAAATTTTATTAATGATTATGTAAAACTTTGTTGTAACACGTGTAACATTGAAGTCAGTTTCAGTTTCAGTCGCTCAAGGAGGCGTCAGTGCGTTCGGACAAATCCATATACGCTACACCACATCTGCCAAGCAGATGCCTGACCAGCAATCCAAGTTACCTAAACTAACTTTCCCAACGCAGATGTTTGAATTACTGGATTTATAATAATGATAGTAATGAATCTATCACGCGATCCTTAGCCAATACAATGCATTCAAACAAAGCCTGTGCAAAATTATGTATTTTATTAATGATTACCTAAAACCTTATGACATATGTAATATGGAACACAAAATACCTAAACTAACTCCCCCACCCTGGATGATTTTATTTTTCAGAAACACTGCAGGCACTCCATTTTCACATCAATTCTCCCCAGTGTTTCGTTCCACACTTCGTCTGTCTTGTGAACTGATAAACTAGTTTACATCATTTCGTGATAAAACTTCACCAGACAGCAAAAACCAAAATCAAGGTAATTTAAGGGGGTGATTTTCTACTTTGAACTTTCTTGTTTGGAACTTTTGATGCAACAAGTCTTCAACTGAAAACAGTCTTACTGAACTACATGCGTTGACTTGGTTCGAAATCTTACGCCAGCGTATATTACCGCATCTCGCCATGTGTCAGAAACAGTGATTGTGTCTAAACTTAATCAGATCAGAGATAAATGTACAAACCAACCATAACAACGACGAAATTAACATACACAGTTTTGTTGTTGTTGTTTTTTAATATAGCAACCACGGGGTGCGAATGAACATATCGGAGATTTCCGTGTAACATATCTCACACGCTGTCAGAAACAACACATTCTCTGAATGTGTGTTCAAACACACACGATTGAAGGGTGTTTGTCAAACCGATTTACGCTTTCCCGCGATGAATCCGCATGATTTATGTGGAAACAGCTCTAAATTTGTTTACATGTATATCTTTATTGGGTCGTTTACATGCACTGAAGTAACACAGAAAAGCGGAACTGAAAATTAATATGCGACGTCGATTGCATTTAAATAGTTGAACAGTCATTTTTTTTTCAGAAAATGAGTGTATGTGCTGCAGAAGGTAGATGTGTTGAGAGACTGACCCATTTTCATTTTCCAGGCAGTCTTTGCTCTTCATGACTATCTGATGCACTTCATTTTGCCACCTTCATACTCCAGCCAGATACATTTTCTTTTCCATGCTAAACCGACGTGTCTACTGCGGCAGGGTTCGTGAGCCACATTTGCAAATACCGCTTCATTTCTAAAGAAAAATATATATTTCATACCGTTCTTTTTACATCAAGACATGATGTTGGTCGATTTTGCCATCATCTGCCTTCCATGCTTTCTGAATTAATTGTCTGGACAGTGCTCCGACAATGTTCACTGAAACAAACCTAGTTAACAGGTATTGATATATTCATATACTACACGTTAATAAGCAGAGCATGAAGTATTTCCAAGTTGTGCATTGCGTAAAATGTCAACATAATTGTTCCTGCGAACTAAATGATCCCGTGCTGCCTTCGTAAATTCACCTTTGCAGTCGGTATAATACCGATTTCATTCTTTATGAAATGTCAGTACTGGCAAGAAACTGTAAAACATTCATAAAAGCAAACTTGCGTTTTCTACCAATTTAGTATATAATAGATGAAATTAAATATTTTGTTTCCTTTTGACCCCAAAGAGTTCTCTTATTTTCTGTATGGTATCTGTCATCTGCCGCAGTGACCTACTAACGGAGGTATAGGATAGCATCAGCGCGGCAGCTGTCAGCCACAAGTACTGTACCGCGCTAAACGCTTTCCTCTGGCGACCCCTTATACCGCGCTTGCGTAACCCTCGCTTGATCATGCCTTGCGGATCTTTGTAAGGCGCTCTCTCATAGCCAAATGTGTGAGAAATAATTATTAAAAATCAAAATCTAATCATGTTCCCGCCCACCTACAGCGGTCAAGTTTATATGGGCGTGATCAGTATGATTTATTCTATTTTATCGTGAAAAGAACGGTTTTGTTGCAGACATTTTGACCATTTTTGTATCTGTCCTGGACTATAGCGTTTCTACCGCTGTTGCAAGGATAGTTTAGCTCGGCCTTGTCAAGCTTGTCAAGTTTGTTTACGCATCTCACCCGTTCCCTTCCCTCCCGCTGCGGGCCAAGCGTGAGCCACAGCTGAAAGAGGAAAAGAAGGGACCCTCGTTTCGCGTTGCAAAAACTGTACAGCTGTATATCGTTGTACAAAGTTATAAAACAGGCCCGACACAGGAAAAGTTTGAAAGTAATTTACACAGCTAGAATGCAACCACACACAGTAATTTTCGTTCTAATGAATAATAAAGAACATCTTCAACAGATAACACCTCCACAAAGTGAATGTATTTTGTGTTTTGTATGTTACCAATATTTCTTTTAATTCCCCGATTTGTAAATCCCGCCTCTCGGAAGGCCTGCTCTATTATTTATCCATGCTCGCCGGCACCGGACAGGGCCGTGTCAAGGATGGCCTGATCTATATTTATCCATAGTTGCGCCAGGTCTCATTTTCTTTTTCTCAATTAACGAGTCAGACCAAGCTTAATACAATTTTCTGTGACATCTTATTTGTATAAGAATCAGGAAAAAATTGTTGAATCCAATTAAATTACCACGTGGTCGCGCGAGACAGGGTTTATAATCTCTATACCATATCGGAATATAATTTTTAGTTTCTTTGCAGCTATGACAAATTTTGATCAATTTAAAACAAATTTTCATAGCTGTTTCTATGTTGTTAATTTGTACTATATAAAATTTTCCATAATATTACAACAGCAATGAGCACTTCCAAATCTTATTTTGGAATCGTCAGAACAACCGTTACTATGGTTCTAGAAACAACATGGCGGCTGCTTTTGCCTTGAAACCCTTAATAAGTTAAAGCAGAGAGCTTTGCGAACTGCCCCGGCGCAAACCCAACTCTTGAACATTTTTCCTATCGCCGGCACACACTGCCGACAAGACCAGGAGCCGGCTTTATCTAAACAACCTGTCAAACGAAAGAGTGGGCAGCTCGTGACGAGCGTAACACAGCTCGGAAACAAGCTGTTTAACACACACCACGGGCAATCACGGAATGAAGTTCTCAACACACACGCGCACACACACACACACACAGAGCACACACACATTGACACACACACACACACACACACACACACACACACACACCCGGCACACACACACACACGCACACACACACACACACACACACACACACACACGTGAAATCGCTGACTTGAACATTCACAGCCGGCGCAAGCATCACTGATGAGAAAGGGACGTCCAGCTGTCCAATTGAAACGGTTAAGTTCAGCACGGACACTGATTCGGCCGTTAAAATGCACTTTCCTATTTCGGTATGTGACTTTTCTGCACAGCACGTTGTTAAGGAAGGTCAGTTCCACCAGTCCCGCTCATTTTGAATGTGAAGTCCTCTGTGCAACGCATTTGAGCACTGCAATACAGGGAATGGTGTGCGATTTCCACGTGTACCCGGTCAGTGCTGTCGGAACCGATACAGCAAGGACGTGCAACGAAACAGGCCGAAAAGAACGGACCCACTGCAGGAGACTGCCGTCACTCTTTTGACGTCGCACACACGTGAGTTCAGTTTTCATGCAAGCTGTTTTATAATTTTCAGTCATGTTCATGTTAGGATCAGAACCTATTGTCTCGTCCCCCACTCTGTTTTCATCCTCTCGCGAAGCATGGTACAGTTCATTCCGTCTTCACTTTAAACTAGTAACCTGGCGCGATCGCGTTCACTGACCGCTTTCGATCGAACTGCCTTATACGTCCCGTTCGCGCATGTCCGTCTTAATCGTTTTCATGTATGTTTTGTTCCACAGACGGGTAACTTCGAAATTACCCGTGGGTCCGATTTTTTCTTTCACTTTGCGTAGCCCCCATTCTTTCCAAGCCCCTTGCTAGGTGCATGGAATGCCCCCAAAAGCATCCCTTTTTTAGACACCTTTCTAATCTCGACAAGTTCGTTTTAAAATTCTCTACTATAGTCGACAAACATATATATATATAATTAACATTTTCACCCGATTTGGACTTTCTCATGTATGTTTTGTACTGCAGACGGGTAAAAATGTTAATTATCAGATAAGAATGTCGAACTAGAAATGGTGCACAACTACGGTAACAAGCCGGTATTTTAGACACCTTTCTAATCTCGACAAGTATCTCGACAAGTATCTAATCTCTACTATAGTCGACAAACTTATATATATAATTAACATTTTCACCCGTATGTTTTGTACTGCAGACGGGTAAAAATGTTAATCATAATATAAGAATGTCGAACCAGAGATGGTGCACAACTTCGTCACAAGCCGGTATACCCATTTGGGTAGATTTTATTTCTGACTTCAACATCGAAGAGTGGACGGGTAACATAACAGTTAGGCAACGGGATAGTTTCAGTTTTCAGTAGCTCAAGGAGGCGTCACTGCGTTCGGACAAATCAACGGGATAACCAAATGATAACACATCTGATAAGATTAAACTCTAAACAACTGATTGATCTGATATATGCAAGTAAAACTTAACCAGCAACACTTTCTAACATTATCACATTATTGCTCCATTCCTAGTTTTGTTTTGAGGCGTCGGTGAGGCATTATATGTTATTGTTGATGGAACTCTTGCTTCAGTGTACTTACAGAATGATCGTGTTCGTCGCAAAGCACCAAAGGAAGTAGCAGATGGAGAGCCAAAAGTACTCTTGATATATTGATGAACATTTTGCACTTCTTAAAATCACTGGAGAGAAAAGGTAAAGTTTTTGGATGATCGACGATAAAGCTGTCGCTTGTCACTGCTCACTAAGATAAAATGGCCACTGTTGTTGGCCACGTATCATACCACAAGAGGGCGCAAACAAGGGAAACAACTCGCTTGTGCTCAACACATAAACGCTGAGAAAAGAACATTCATCTGCAGAAAATGCATTCCTTGACAAGTGTATACTCTTCATTCGTGATTTTTGGAGTTGCGATGTCTCGTTGAACTAAATGCAAACGCAGGTGTGACTGACTCACACAACATCACACGAAAATACAGTTTACAGCCCGTTTCGCCTGTTTGCGCTCTCACTCTGTCTCTCTCTTTTATGAAAGACGGAGTGTGGACTAATGGCTCACCAAGTCTTTAGTTCTGTCAAACTCTGATATGGTACACGTAATGCGGTTTTATCCTTAGGAGAAAAACAAACAGAAGTGTTTTTTTTTGTTGTTGTTGTTGTTTGGTTGTTTTTTATTCTTCGTTATGACCCCGAAAACCTCAATCATCGATTCAACACAGCCATTTCACCCACTCGAGGACCGTGAAGACATTGTCGGGAACTAATGGCCAGAAGGCAAAACTGATGCAGAAGTGAAGCTGCTCATAGAAGAAAACAGTAAAGAAGAGGACATCATCATATACACAGATGGCTCAGTCACCAAAGGCCGATCCGGTTGGGGATTCACTGCGAAACAAAATGGAAAAACAATTAGGGAACTGAAGAGAATGCTGCCTATACAAAGTCACATACCTCCATGCACATGCTCTTCAGTGGCTATCATCTATGAACCTCATACAGAAAATTGAACTGAAGTGGAATGGGAAGCCCAGAGTGACATATCATCTGGCAATTGAATCGGCGGCAACTTTCAGCCGGATTCAAAAACTTACATGCTGCCCGGGACAGGCAGGTGTTAAGGGAAATGAGCGACTGAGATGACAGACTTGCTGGTAACGCAACAACAGCGAGCAACCTACATCTAGGAAAATCGGAAATCCTCAGAAAAGTCAAAAAGTACCAAAAAGAACACGTACAAGGCCATCATACCATCAGTCGATCGCCTCCTGAAAGAAATAAAGGTAGAGAGAGGGAGCGGCCGTAACTGAGCCCTAGAATGAAAGGTAGAGCATGATGCTTTTGCAAATCAAACGAATATCGGCATCATTTCCAAACCAACATTGCGCAAATTTCTTCTAAACGGAACAGAGTCTCTGCAGGATTTTCCAAATACAATAGACTGAGCAACACGCTATATCGACTCCACGTTCCTGGCATCAAAAAATCTTTTCCCACCACTCTTGGCGGTCAATCGGTGGCAGCCTCTGTGCGTGTGTGTATGTGTGTGCGTGCGTGCGTGCGTGCGTGTGCGTGTGTGTGTGTGTGTGCGTCTGTGTGTTTGTGTGCGTGTGTCCCAGTGCGTGCGCGAGTGGGTAAGTGTACACATCAGTGTGTCAGGAGAGCACTGTGTATGTGCACCGTGTGTGTGTGTGTGTGTGTGTGTGTGTGTGTGTGTGTGTGTGTGAGTGTGTGTCACGGTGTAGAGGATGAGGTATGTCAGTGTGTGTATGCATGTCTGATCTGCCAATTTGCCTTCTACAAGTCTTGTTTTGCGTTGTTTCCAATTCTGTATTATGTGCTCATCAAATTGTAAGAACAAATCCAAAATCATAATAGAAATCAGCCACATTTTACATCTTTTAAGTTTGAAAGGAACACATATTACGTTTTGCTGGGTTCCTTCACATCTTGGTTATTTCTCTACAATGAATGGGCTGACAGGGCTGCAAGAAAAGGTGCAAAAAACGAACAGGGAACCGTAGAACCATATGTGCCTCTGTCTGTTCAAGAGGGTTATCGAATACTAGAAAAAAAACATCGTGGAACAAAGTCAGAGAATTATACCAGGAAAACGGCAAAACTTTTAACCATAGTGTAATTGATGTTCAACAACCGGGAACTATCAATCAGTCAAATACATACAGTAATTCAATAAGATTAAGGCAGATTCATACATTATCAAACAGGATAAAACTGAACGCTTTATAACTAAGTTCAGCAAAGATGTCAGATGCATATGTGGAGAACATATATCTAGCAACCATATACTATTCGAATGTCAGAATCTAAAATGGTTTTTGCCAGACTTCACCAAAAGTTCTTTTGAATGTGTTATTAACAATTCCAATATGATATTTGTTGTTGCAGAAGGTTTGCTGCGTAGTCCAATAGGACATTTGTTATAGTTGTTTGATGTTGGCGTTTATAACGTTTCCATTTTCCCTAGCGTTGTCTCTCCCTATTCACCCTCCACACATACACAACCTTTTACCCCCACCCCTCTCTCCCACAACCCCTACCCCCACGTTTTTTTGTTTTGTTTTTTTTTCGTCTAATATCACTTCAAGTGGAAAGACGTTAAACTGAAGACGACGATGCATGTCTGTACTGTGGGAGCAACGGAATATTGGAACGTGCGTGTGTGCATATATATATTTGTAGATATATATATATATATATATATATATATATATATAGATGCGATATGGACGTATGTGTGTGTGCTTGTAAAGTAAGCGAAAATTTGCAAAATTATAGCCACAAGTTTGTGTGTGTGTGTGTGTGTGTGTGTGTGTGCCGTGGAAGCTGCGATACGTAGCCCAGAAATGAGTGTGTGAAGGAGGGGGTAGGGTGGGTGCAGGGTAATGTGTGTGTGTGTGTGTGTGTGTGTGTGTGTGTGTGTGTGTGTGTTGGGGCTCGTGTACGTTTATGTGTATTTGTTTGTGCTTTCATATCTAATGAAACTGCATGTTTGTTGCATATCTGTTATGTATGTGTGTGTGTATGTGTGAATGTGTGTCTGCATGTTTTACATTTATTTTGCTTAATTGTTTATTTATCATCATTATTGTCTTTTCATATTATTTTCATTTATTGTTATTACTATAGTTCTTTTTTTCTTTTTTAAAGATTTATCTATTCATTTATTATTATTTATTATTTTATTTTTATTATCTTTTATTTTATTTTATTTTATTTTATCAAAAAACCAAACAAAAAAGTTCTCAAGGCCTGACTAGTGCGTTGGGTTACGCTGCTGGTCAGGCATCTGCTTGGCAAATGTGTTGTAGCGTATATGGATTTGTCCGAACGCACTGAGTGACGCCTCCTTGAGCTACTGATACTGATACTGTCTTATGACAGCACACAATCACGTTACATGAAAAGAAAAGAACCCGAACAGAACACACTGCACACACACACACACACACACACACACACACACACACACACACACACACACACACACACACAACTGTTTATAGAGTTCCAGTGAGAAATCCAGTGAACGGCTGCTACTGATGCATTTTGAGAGATGTTGGGGCTATACATTGTATGGATTCAGATCATGGTTAGGCCTATATGTTTATGCGTAGACTTGATGTAGCCAAGCGCTTAGCTTCATCCTGCTTCGGATAATGATTCACGCACAAGCTGTATTAGCAGACGATAGTTTTCGCAGCTAACCCGTGCACAGAATATGTGACGTCACTCCAAGTTTGAACTGAAGAGCATGTGTCACAACTTCACTGAACTTCTATCTTTAGGCTGCATGGAGGTATGTGACTTTGTATAGGCAGCATTCTCTTCAGTTCCCTAATTGTTTTCCCATTTTGTTTTGCAGTGAATCCCCAACCAGATCGGCCTTTGGTGACTGAGCCATCTGTGTATATGATGATGTCCTCTTCTTTACTGTTTTCTTCTATGAGCAGCTTCACTTCTGTATCAGTTTTAATAATAATAATAATAATGGTACTTATATAGTGCTAAATCTTGTGCATAAACAAATCAAAGTGCTTTCGCACCAGTCATTCTCACGCAAGCATAACTCTAAAACTGAAAAAAAAACTAAAAAGACAAGGAAGAGGCAGGGAAGGGAGGCTACTTTGGGAAGAGGTGGGTTTTAAGGCCAGACTTGAAAGAGCTGAGTGTGGAGACTTGACGAAGCGAAAGAGGAAGTTCATTCCAATTGCAAGGTCCAGAGACAGAGAAAGAACGGTGGCCAACAGTCGAGAGTTTGAATCTGGGTAAGTGGAGTGGATCCGAAGCTGATCGTAGTGAGCGAGATGGAGTGTAGAGGTGAAGGCAGCCACAGAGATAGGAAGGGGCTGATTTGTGAATACATTTGTAGCATAGAGTGCTGATCTTGTACTTTATTCGGTGTGAGACAGGGAGCCAGTGGAGATGTTGCAAAAGAGGAGTGGTGTGCTCAGATCTTTTCTTTCTGAGGACGAGTCGGGCAGCAGAATTTTGTATGCGCTGAAGGGACTGAATGGATGAAGCAGGCAAACCAGACAATAGAGAGTTACAGTAGTCAAGGCGAGAGAGAATGAGAGAAACGACAAGTCTAGATGTTGCGTCAGTGGACAGATATTTCCGGATGGAACTGATGCGCCGCAGTTGACAGTAGCAGGATTGACATGTCTGATTGATAAATGTTTGCATGGACAGTGTGTTGTCAAGGACAACGCCGAGGTTCCTGACTGAAGTGGACAGAGGGATGGATGTACTGCCAAGTTTGATTGTATTAGTTGTAATGGAAGAGAGTTTTTGTTTAGTTCCTATGATCATTGCTTCAGTTTTGTCCGCGTTCAATTGTAACTTATTTAGAGTCATCCAATTTTGAATATCCAGGAAGCAGTTAGATGTTTCTTGCAAGAGCGACAACAGTTTTTCAGGTGTATCACTCTTCTGGAGTTGAGTGTCATCAGCATAAGAATGATGACTGACATTATGGCGGTTGATAATTTCAGCGAGAGGAGCAGTGTACAGTGTGAAGAGCACTGGGCCTAAAACAGATCCCTGTGGGACTCCATGTTCAATTTTAACGGGTTCAGACTGGAAATTATCAACAATGACAGACTGGAATCGATCAGTGAGATAAGATTTGAACCAGTTTAGAACAGTGCCGTTGATACCAAATGTAAAATGAAGACGGGAAAGAAGGATTGAATGGTCTATCGTGTCAAAGGCGGCTGACAAGTCGAGAAGAGTGAGAAGGGAGATCTGTCCTGAGTCGGACGCTAGAAGTAGGTTATTCAGGATGTGGAGGAGAGTGGTTTCGGTGCTGTGGTCAGCACGATAGGCAGACTGAAATGGGTGGATGAGATTGTTGAAACAAAGGTGATTGTTGAGCTGCTTCAGGACGGCTTTTTCAAGGAGTTTGGACAGGAATGGAAGATTAGAAACTGGTCGATAGTTTTTCAAAATGTTTGCATCAAGGTTGGATTTCTTCAGAAGAGGCCGGACTATTGCAGTTTTGAAAGTGGATGGAAACGTTCCAGTGAGAAGGGATGAGTTGACAATGTTGGTGATTGTGGGGAGAAGCTGTGAGACACACTGAGAAAAAACAGAGGCTGGTATAGGATCGAGCTCACAGGATTTTATTGTCATTTCTTTGAGGATTTCATGGACATCTGTTTCAGTTAATGGATTAAAGGAATGGAGAGGAGTGCCGTTGAATTGAGGATCAGGATGAGTAGGTTGGAAAGGCATTTGGTCTAAGATGGTACGAATATTCTGGACTTTGTCAAAAAAGAAAGAGGAGAAGACATTGGGGAGTTCAGATAAAGTGTAGGCAGAAGGAAGAGGAGTCTTTTTTGCAGTGCCGAGAAGATTTGACATGATAGTGTAAAGAGATTTGGTGGATGTGGCATCGAGAACTTGAGAAGAAAAGAAGTTTGTCTTCGCTGATGAGATCATATGTTTGACTTTATTTATTTGTTTTCGGAAGATTTGATTGTGGACTTTCAGTTTTGTTGATCGCCATCGCCGTTCCAATTGACGACGTTTGCGTTTTGCAAGTCGAATGTCTTGTGTGTACCACGGGGCGCAAGATCAAGTTTTGCCTTCTGACCATTAGTTCCCGACAATGTCTTCAGTCCTCGAGTGGGTGAAATGGCTGTGTTGAATCGATGATTGAGGTTTTCGGGGTCATAACGACTGAGAGACCCCCATTTCCAACAACGTTCTGGAGACTGACCCATTTTCATTTTCCAGACAGTCTTTGCTCTTCATGACTATCTGATGCACTTCATTTTGCCACCTTCATACTCAGCCAGATACATTTTCTTTCCCACGCTAAACCGATGTGTCAACTGCACCAGGGTTCGTGAGTCACATTTGCAAATACCACTTCATTTCCAAAGAAAAAAAAATTATACTGTTCTTTTTACATCAAGATATAATGTTAGTCGATTTTGCCATCATCTGCCTTCCATGCTTTCTGAATTAATTGTCTGGACAGTGCTCCGACAATGTTCATTAAAACAAACCTAGCTAACAGGTATTGAGATATTCATATACTACACGTTAATAAGCAGAGCATGAAGTATTTCCAAGTTGTGCATTGCGTAAAATGTCAGCATAATTGTTCTTACGAACTAAATGATCCCGTGCTGCCTTCGTAAATTCACCTTTGCAGTCAGTATAATACCGATTTCATTCTTTATGAAATGTCAGGACTGGTAAAAAACTGTAAAACATTCATAAAAGCAAATTTGCGTTTTCTACCAATCTGGTATAGATGAAATGAAAAATTTTGTTTCCTTTTGACCCCAAAGAGTTCTCTTATTTTCTGTACGGTATCTGTCATCTCCCGCAGTGACCTACTAACGGAGGTATAGGACAGCATCAGCGCGGCAGCAGTCAGTCACAAGTACTGTACCGCACTAAATGCTTTCCTTTGGCGACCCCTTATGCACTTGCGTAACCCTGGCTTGCTCATGCCTTGCAGATCTTTGTAAGGCGCTCTCTCATTGCCAAATGTGTGAGAAATAATTATTAAAAATCAAAATATAATCACGTTCCCGCCCACCTACAGCGGTCAAGTTTATATCAGCGTGATCAGTATGATTTATTCTATTTTATCGTGAAATGAACGGTTTTGTTGCAGACATTCTGACCATGTTGTATCTGCCCTGGACTAACTTGTGTTCATATGAGTATGTTCAGTTATTGCTTTGTTCAGTTATTGCTTTGACATGTTAGTCACAGCTCAGCTATGATTGATCTAAATAATTGCCATGTCGTCATATGCTTGGAGCAGTGTTCCATTTGATTCTTCTTAACGTCACAGTCAATGACGTCTCTGGACACTGATAGTTTGTTCCAGACTATTCTAGTGAGTGCATATGACGCGTTCTTTCTCATTTGCTGTCACTGATGAAGGTTACAGTGTTTCACTGATTCTCAGTACTCTAAAATGTGTGTAGTATTCTGTCATGATTACAAGATAGTGTTGGATTAATATCAGTCATTGGTTAAAACCACCTGATATGTATCAGTCTGTTAATTGCAATTTAGTTATCATGCTCTCTCCTATACGGCTTACTCCAGTATAGTGCTACATGATAAACTTATTCATTTGAGTCACTTTGACACAGTATAAGCTTTACCTAATCTATCTGTCAGTGTACTTTCACTAAATCAGCATAGCTTCAATCACTTTAACTGCACTATTCAAATGCATTAGAAATGTCATTTGATGTCAGTGTTTGGTCTTCCACATATGCATTACCAAGTGGTAGTCTTTCCATGAAATATGTATACATGTACTTTATTATTCACTTGTGCCGACATGTCGTGCTAATGACATTTGTTTGTGTCATTCCAGGCACTGTCTTCTCTTCTTACATCTTCTCTTCTTATGTCTTCTCATTATCTCTTCTTCTCTTTTTATGTCTTCTCTTTTTATATCTTCTCTTCTTATATCTTCTTCTTAGCTCTTCTTCTCATCTAATAACTATTGCAAATAAAACAATAGAAAACCCATTTGTGACTGGCCTCTATATGTTCCTGGCCTGTGCGCGGGAATTCTTGTCTATCCTTTAATACAGTAAATCATCATATTTAGTTGTCTTTTGTGCCGTCCGTACCCTTGAATAACCACTCGGTTCAGTAACTTGGCCCCATTTATATTGTAAAATCTGGACTGAAGGAAACTGGGGGAGTATTTCTGTTATGTATGTGCTTTCATCCGTATTAAATGAACTTCACAAATTTCTGCCTTAGATTTTCCTTTCTTTTTTAATGTTCAACCTTTCAAACAATTTTTTTTCCAAATCAGAATTATGCAAGTCTCTATGATGTGTTTTCAGTCATTCATGTGGACCTGTGGGTTACTCATGTAACTTTTAATATCGGAGAACTGAAAATTAAAGGTGAGTGAAATGGTGCTGGTGCATACTGGTGAATCTGGCTGCTTTGAATAGCCCAAGTGCAGTTTTCATTGCCCCCCTCCCTCTCCCCCCTTCTTTTTTTTTTTTTTTTTTTTTTTAAATTTCTTTTTATCACAACAGATTTCTCTGTGTGAAATTCGGGCTGCTCTCCCCAGGGAGAGCGCGTCGCTACACTACAGCACCACTCTTTTTTCTTTTTTTTTCCCTGCGTGCAGTTTTTTTTATTTGTTTTTTTTTCCCTACCGAAGTGGATTTTTCTACAGAATTTTGCCAGGAACAACCCTTTTGTTGCCGTGGGTTCTTTTACGTGCGCCAAGTGCATGCTGCACACAGGACCTCAGTTAATCGTCTCATCCGCGTCCAGACCACCACTCAAGGTCTAGTGGAGGAGGTGAAAATTCGGCGGCTGAGTGCCTTGATTCGAACCAGCGTCCTCAGATTCTCTCGCTTCCTAGGCCATCACCCAACTTTTGCAGTGAACACAAATGTTGAAAGATTTTCTGTCTATTAAGGTCTCCTGTTACTTTATACAGGTCCTTGGCACCCGGCGTATCAGCTTTACCAATAATCTATAGGCATCTTAAACTCGTTGTGCGACCAACATTTTATGTTTTCGTTCGCACGTTTCCAGTAACTAATACCTGTTTAAATTTGAACAAATTCTTTTATTTTCAATGGCTGTTGTTATATACAAGACTTACCATCTGGCTCTGTATTTGTGTAGAAACCTGATCCAGGCAGCTGATGGTGAATGCTGACGGACAGAATCTAACGTGTGATTATTATGTGCAACTGTGAGTCTGAAAGTTATCGGCAGGAGAAATGATGTCTTTGATGGGCAGGCTTGTAATCAGAGAGAAATGTGTGTGTGTGTGTGTGTGTGTGTGTGTGTGTGTGCCCTTAAAATATATGTAGAGACTTCACAAACCCCATTTGAAAACAAAGATGATGAGCGTACCAACTGGTTTATAAAAACAGTTTGAAAATGTTCATGTTTCGTGTTAGAAGGAGAACGTGTCAATCTGCACAAACATCGAAAAGGTAAATGGAGCCACAACACACTGACACGCAAGCACGTGCGGATCGAGACTGGTTCGTTGCTGGGCCTTGTCATGCCAACACAATTGCTTGTCAGCGACAGTTCAGATGTTGTCAATGATGGTCGTTCCATGTGATAGCAGAAAACATTGCCATGGTTTCCCAGTAGGCGACATAGCGTCAGGCTTGTCATTGTTCGTCGCAACGCATAAATTTGCTATATATATATGGGCTGAACTGGTTAATAGCAATAAAATTTATTCGTTCGTTTGCGTTTTATTGTTCGTTGGTTTGCACTTTTCCCATTATCTCAAAATGGGTGAAAGGAAATTGAAAGTTAAAATCGCGCGCGCGCGCGTGTTCGTGTGTGTGTAGTTTTCCATAAAACATTGACTGCGAAAGAGCAGCAGATGAAATTGACTTTAAAGATAATTGAAACAAATGCATATTATAGACAGAATAAGTGAGCAAGAGTAAAACACTGGTAATTGCTATATTCTTGAAAAAACGAAATTGCCTGGAATTATTGCAGCCATTGGTTACTGGTTGCAGTTTCACTGTGGTTTTATCTAAACGCTGGTTTTTAGAACTTGTTCCAGAGCATTTCTTTTGGGATGTTTATCTTCCTGATCATTCATTTTATTTTCTGTTTAAAAAAAAAATGTGTATGTGTGTGTGTGTGTGTGTGTGTGTGTGTGTGTGTGTGCACGCGCGTGCGCACGCTAGTGTTATATGCAGGTGCGCGCGCGTATGTAGGTGTGTGCGTGAGCGCGCGCGTGCGTTCCAAGTCTTCAAGATTTGTGACATGCACTTTGCCACTGTGAATGACTTTGTTGAATATCACTCGGGTAATACTTTGACCACAAATTTATGCAAATGTGTGATACATAACTGTGTTATCGTCTGCACGTATCTCTTGCAAGAGGTATGTGAAGGTTAATACCATGTCGGTACATGCGTTGTATGCTGGTTTCTGACTGCTGATGATTTCATGTTCAAGGCAGAAGGACAGCGTTTAAGGCTACGTTCACCACACTAAACCCAGTCAGCTGCAGCCAGCAGCTTACAGGAACTGGCCGAAAATTGTGCGCACGTCATTTTACGTTTTCCCACCATGTATGCCTGTGGTAAGCATTCACACTGGTGACCACAGTCACCAGCCAGCTTTTTGATTCTTCTTCTTCTTCTGCGTTCGTGGGCTGCAACTCCCACGTTCACTCGTATGCACACGAGTGGGCTTTTACGTGTATGACCGTTTTTACCCCGCCATGTAGGCAGCCATACTCCGTTTTCGGGGGTGTACATGCTGGGTATGTTCTTGTTTCCATAACCTACCGAACGCTGACATGGATTACAGGATCTTTAACGTGCGTATTTGATCTTCTGCTTGCATATACACACGAAGGGGGTTCAGGCACTAGCAGGTCTGCACATATATTGACCTGGGAGATCGTAAAAATCTCCACCCTTCACCCACCAGGCGCCGTCACCGTGATTCGAACCCGGGACCCTCAGATTGACAGTCCAACGCTTTAACCACTCGGCTATTGCGCCGTTGATTAATTTGTCTCGTGTGGACAAGATGAGACGGATGGCTGGTCCACGGGACGGAACTCTTCAATGACACAGTAGTGTGAATCCCAATAATAATTATTCGTTTCTTCCGTCTGTCGAGCGCTGTATTGTTTCTAGCTGACAGCCACTGACTGTGTTGCTGTGTCAGGCTGACGGCAACTGGCTGTCAGCAACTGGCTGGGCTTAATATGAATGATACACAACACGCTCCACTCTGACAGGGTGTGAACACGGCACGTGTCCCTTTGTTGCACACACGAAGAATACACCATATAAATATTATTTATTATTATGCGCGGCATTGACTGTGCTAACAGGCAGTTTCTACATCCAGATAAGATTACTAAAGGTCTGTTCACACAACAAACAATTGAATGACGACTTTCCTTAAAACCATAAAAAGGTGCATTAAACTTAAAAAAAGGTAGACGAATGAAAGACGAAATGAGAAATCGGGATATAATAAATGACGATGACATCACTTGGTGATGCGAACAGTGAACGTATTCATATGATAACAATGAACAGACAAAAACTTTTACATCTAATCTTGACACGAACTAACACATGTTCTAGTTTCCTTTCAAGACGTATAAGTAAAAGTTATGTACATCACAAAGTTTCCATGTGCGACACTATTCTCCTCCCTACCGTCCCACTTCACAAGTTAAAACTGTGTACAACAATTATGAACATTGCTCATCCGTTAGTGAGGATACTATCTACAACCAGTTAACAACAAATACGTATAAAATATGCACTGTACATGGATTTCGGTTCAACAGTGTGGGTTTTTTTTGCGTGGAAACGTGAAGAATATGTGTGGGGAAAAAAACCATGAACATTAAAATATGTCTGTGCACAAACACTCACGTATATTAGGTATAAAAGTCCAGCATATTCATGAATAAATCATTTCTAATATTTCCACGAACATCATGTCAAGTAATACCAATAACTAAATATTAACATTCCCATGAAAACATGAAAAGTTGTTGGGTTGTATTTTTTCACATTTTCTACACGTGCTTTATCGAATCTTGTGACACCATCATAAGTGTGTGCAGAAACGTGGCACTGAAAACTCCTTTCTTACAGTTCCATAAGCTGGTGAAAAGGGAAACCTCCCCACTGTTCCGTGGGTGTTACAGAACACACAAAGAATGGGTCTGGAAAAGGGAAAGTTCCATTTTTGATCCACGAAAGACTATATGACCTGAAATTAGTACATTTCGTTAAAAAAAACAACAACTGACAGTCGTACGAGATTATCTAGACAGCTGAATTTTTAAAATAACTTGTGTTGCGTCGTGTCTTAGACTCTTGCTTGATGTCTTTGCCTATGTGCGTGTTGCTGTCTGCGTGAGTTGTAAATGTGTGCAAAACCAATGGCAATGACATTATAAAACATAAATAATTTTATTTAAATATCTTCAGTGGCTGCATTAGCGATTAAATTGTTTTATGCAAATGTCCAGTTATCAGTATGAGAGGATCTGGGTTTGCCAACTTTATGCTTTAGAAAAAAACAAAGCGTTGGTAAGTGGGGGGTTGTTTGCCACTATTAAAAGAAAACAACTTGAGGTGTTTGCTTCATTAAAACAATCATTACGCTTAAGAAAAAAAGCTATCATTTTGGGAAACTTAGTATGCTGCAGAACTTTCTTTTTCTAATTTGTCTTAATACAAAGATGTGGAATTATATTGTGGGGCAAATCGTTTGTTTACATTAGTTAATGAAAGAAGGAATATGGCTAAAAATAAGATTCCCTTTTCTTGAAAAAGGCGTTCTGGCGAGGTAGATGATAAATGCTAAGATACACGCTCTCTTTTCCTAGTTAAAACTGACAACATTTATCACGGACAGCACACACCAGCTTGAACATTACAAGGGCCACCACAAATAGTACACACAGAAATATTTTCAACTCACTTTCTAGACAGTGTTTAATTTTTGTTGGACCATCTCATCAGTACCTGCCAAATGATGTTCATGTCTTCCATTGTGTGTACGCACACTCATGTTTACAAATGAAACATCAGCATTGCTGTGCAATTTCACCTCCCTTCGAAGTTATTCACGTAAGTACCAAAATGAAGTTTAAGGTTAAAAGCAGAATGACATCCTGGTTAGTTTTACTTTAATTCCCTGAAAGCAGAAAGACACAAAAATGAAAGCGATGATAAAAAAAAAGAGAAAGGAATGGGTGAAAAACGACTTTCCATAAATAAAGAACATTCTCCGACTGATTATCTGCAATAAACAATGGTTACTGGCCCACACAAAATTGTAACAACATTCGTACATTCAACGTTGTTGTTCACTGTTGTTCGCTGTGTCAGTTCCATCCAGTTATAAAATCAGAAACAAAAACAAATAAACAACCCGATCGAAGTCACCATGTGAGAGAGCTCTTTCTCAGCATGAGCAGACTGACAAGAAAAAACAAAACCAAAAAACAAAAACAACTTCCATTCTCAGCCTGTCACCAACAATGAGTTGTGTGCAGTTCTTCCCAATCTCTGTGGTCAGTTCACCCCAATTACATCATTATCATTATTATGCTTCAGTGAGCAAAGCAAATTGTTCCGTTGCCGTCCGGTCGGTGGCTCCTGAAAATGAGAAGCACCCCTACTCATTCCTCAGCGAGCTCCCCTTCTGGAACTGAACAAAGACTGATGTTTCCCCTTTCGGGTGGCTTCACCGTCAGCTGTTCAAGAGCGGCGGCTGCTGTCTCTGGCCTTGTAGATGTCGTCTATCTTGTAGTGCTTGTTCTGGAACTCTGGAGGCGCCTCGCTCAGCACGTAGGAGGCGGAGAAGCCTTTCCAGTGGATGCTGTCGTCCGTCCTGAAGTGGATCATCATGTAGGACCCGCTGGACTTGATGGGCTCTGGAGTCTGAAACACGGACCGCAGGGAAATGGTGGTCAATTCGGGCATTGGAACTGACAGTGTTTGGCCGTTCTTGTGATTTGTAGGTGGGTGGGTGCGTGGAGGTTGTGTGTGTGTGTGTGTGTGTGTGTGTGTGTGTGTGTGTGTGTGTGTGTGTGTGTGTGTGTGTGTGTGTGTGTGCGCGCGCGCTTCCACAACAAACTGTAGCAGACTTGGAAAGAAAACCCCCGTTCCACATGCAGGAATCATGTGTTGGTTCTGCGCATATAAAAGTCTTTTTCTTGCTTGACATGCACGCATCTCTCTCTCTCTCTCTCTCTCTCTCTCTCTCTCTCTCTCGTCTGTTGCTGTCTGACTTACATCACTTCCACAGAAATTTCCGAGCTCGGTGTCAGTTTCCTTCAGTCCGTCATAGACCGTGACGGCATCGTATCTGAAACACACAAATCCTATGCATTTGCTTTCCACCTCTTCGTTTCGAACGACACATATGCAGCAATACATGTAGACATGTCCCAAACATACACAAACCCAAAGAAGCACACGCGAACACACATGAAAACAGGCAACCAAGCGCGCACTTGCGTCATGCACGCGCGCACGCGCACATACACAACCTCTCTCTCTCTCTCCACACACACACACACACCTCCTCTCTCTTTATCTCTCTCTCTCCACACACACACACACACACACACACACACACACACGCAAACAATTCGCACGCTTTCTCGCCTGCTTGAAACCGGAACTGAAAACTAGAAACTTACGCGCACTCGTGTTCGTCCTCCAGCTCAAAGGCTCTGAACTGCAGCTGAATGACAAACCCTTCCTCCGCCTGTATCCGCCACGTGCAGTCCGCGCGGTTGTCGTAGTTCATGTCACCGTACTTGGCGTGCGAGTAGATCATCTGGGGTGTGGCCGTGGCTACCAGATGACCCCCGCACACTGTCAAACACGCAGTGGTACCACATTATAATGATGATAATGACAATGAAAAGTGGGAGCTGTATGATCAATGCTTTCATCAATACAATGGGAAGTCATTTACAGCTTAGTCTTTTGTGAAGGACTTTGACTCTGAAATTAGGGGGCAAGATTGCACTAGCTCTTAGTGCTACTGCATTGGGGGTTAGCTGGCCATTTGGGACCTTCCCAACGCCGACTGTCCTAAAACACTCTTGGTCGAGAGAGTGGGGACGTAACTTGGGGAAGACACTCTCCACTATAATAAAATTTTAAAAAAATCTACTAGTAACCCAGACAGTCAGGACAACTGATGCCTTCTCTGCTGTTCTCATGATCTTAGTCGGACACGACTATCATACATAATAATGATAATAATATCATAACACTGCAAATGATAATGATAATAATGATAATTTTTAAAAGAAGGTATTTTTTAAATATTGCAAAGAAAATTAGGCACTATATGGGAACACGTATACTCTCAAGCCTGGGTCTCTGCAAATAGTCTTCCTGAGAGCAGAGAACCAGGCTTTGACACACAACCAACAGACCTGGAGGAATCTGATAAACGGTTCTTCCATGCAGCGCCCCAGTGACTTTTCACAGAGTTAAGGAAGAAGAAGCTGAAGAAGCAGAATACAACCAATGTAATTAAAATGCGTAGTCTTTATGTAGCTTCGGACGATGGTGCTCCACCCTCTTATTACTTTTGTTGCAAACACCCCAACCGACCACACACGGCCATGATTTATCAGGGCTGTCCTCTCCCCTCCATTCACAGGACACACGAAGTGGAGTCCTGTCTGTAGGACTCACCACCTGACTTGGAGAAGTCTGCAGACTTTATACTTTGTCTAGGGTGGTGGGTGGGGGACCATTGAAGAACGAACAGTGTTCAGACACGAACACTCCCTGGCGCACGAACGCGCATGCACACACATATACGCTCGCGCGTGCACGCAAGCAAAAAACACAAAAAGAAAACAACACACACACACACACACACACACAAAACGATAAAAAATACAACACCACCACCACGCACTTACTACACACACGCATACACAAACACAATCACAGGCAAACCTTCATACCATTATATATATATATCTTCATCTATTGAAAAAGTGCAGAGGAGAGCAGGAACGTTTGGTACCATCATTACTACTTCTACTAATACTTACCATACCATTACCATCATCATTATCATTAATATTATTATCATTATTACCATCAGTGTTACTACCACTAGTACTTCTACAACGACAACAACTACTACTACCACAACAACTACTATCATTATCTTTTTTTTTTTCTTTCTTTCTTTGCAAACCCTCACCTGACTTGTACTCCGCCTCGAACCCTTTCCGCTGCACGGAGGCGTCCGAGTAGAAGACCATAAACATGGTGTTGCCGCTGGACGTGATGGCGTCCGGGATGGCGCTGCCGCAGAAGACCCCCAGGCTGCGGGCGTTGGTGTTGTCGCCGTCGAAGACGACGATGTGGTCGTAGGTGCACTCCTGGTGGGGCTCCAGGCCGAACTCGCGGAAGGTGAGGCGGACACGGTGACCCGGCTTAGTGGTGAAGTGCCAGACACAGTCCTTGCGGGCCGGGTAAAAGTTGGGCCAGTTGGGGCTGGTGATCACGCCCTCCGGCTTGCCGATCTCGTACTGACAGCCGCCTGGGGCATGGGGTACGTGGGGGAGGGGTATATCAAATCGTGTTTTTATTCTTTAAAATTTCTTTTTATACATTATTTATTCCATTTTATTAGGTCAACATTTTACATTTTACAACAACAACAAAAACACGAAGGACGTTTAGAAAGAAACAAAATACATTCATAAACATGAAAACAACGGTAAACACACTAACAGACAGGCACACAGACAAGAATCGACATTTTAATAGGTCAACATTTTACAAGAAAAAGAACTTGAAGGACGTTCAGAAAGAAAAAAAAAGGCACATTAATTTTAAAAAAAAAAAAGAAAAGATAAACAGACTGACAGACAGGTAGACAGACAATCAGCTAGATTGTACACAGGTTGGTTATTATCATGAAGTGTTTTCATTCCTTTGTTATGATCTAATACAGCATCGTGTTGTGTTATCCTGTGTTGTATTATATTTGTATTACTCTTTGTCACAACATATTTCTCTGTGTGAATTATGGGTTGCTCTCCGCAAGGTGAGTACGTCGCTACAGCGCAGAGCCACCTTTTATTTATTTTATCGTTCACATTTTTTCCTGCCTTTCCTTCCGTATCTTTTCCTATCAAAGTAGATTTTTTCTTCAGAACTTCGCAAGCGACGACCCCTGTCGTTTACGTGCATGCCACATACAGGACCCTAGGTTTATCGTCTCGTCCGAATGACTAGCGTCCAGACCGCCTCTTAGTGGAGAGGGAGAACGTTCTGGCCAGTGTGAGGTTCGATTCCATACTTTTACAAAACAAAACAGCGTCAGATTCGATGAGACAATGCAAACAAATGACATCATTAAATCTATGACACAACGCATTCATTGACAGCAACGTAACCATGATACAATACGTCCGCCCCCTTTAAGGAAATAAATGAATAAAAAAATATACAAAAAAAAAGACAAAAAAAAAAAGACGCGTGTAGTTTACTGTCTGTTTATGCTTACCGAGAGAAAGAGAAATAAAGAGAGGGAGGGGGAGGGGGTAGAGATGGGGTTGGAGGGAGAGCCGCGTGGGGAGACTGAGAGAAAATGTAGATATCTGCTTGAAACAGAAAACAAGGACACATTTAACGATCCAGCCCAGGCAACCACACACACACACATACACACACACAAGAGAACCTGACATGGCTTTTAGACAGCGACCGTCAAGTGGGCAAGCAACAAGTTTGGCAGTGACGTGCGTCTTCTGTCATAACCCTGTGAGATCTCTTGTCCCCGTACTAGGTCAGGACCCTCCCCCCACTTCCCTCTCCTCCTTCCCCTCCCCTCCCACCATTCAGCACAACAATCAACGGGTATCGTCTGCGTGTTTTCTACATCCCAGCAGAGTGTCAAAGAATTTGTATTTCTCCCTTCCTCCTCCCCCCCACTCTCTCTCTCTCTGCCTTTCCCCTCCCTCTCTCCCTCCGTCTCTCTGACTTTCTCCCCTCTCTCTTTTCCTCTCCACCTTTCTGTCTTCCTCACCCTCTTTCACTGTTTCTCATGTTTACCTTCTTAACAATCGTGTTTGTTCTCGTGGAGGGTGAAGCCACTGTGGCACCGCCCCTCCCCCCCCCCTCTCTCCCTTCCTCCATTTTCTCTTTCTTCCCCTCCCCATCTCTCTTTCTCTATTTCTCCTGTTCACCCTCTTGACAGTGCTAGTGGTAGATGTTCTCGTGATATGCGAAGCCATTCTAGCAGGCACACCCCTCCCCCTATCTCTCTTTCCCTGTTCACCTTCTCTACACTCGTGTTGTTCGCGTGGAAGGTAAAGCCATTGTAGTAGTACCACGCTCTCTCCCTCTCTTTCCCCAAAACACTGTCTCACTCACTATCTCCCTTCCTATCTTTCCATCTCCCCCTCTCTTTCTGTCTTTCTCCTCAGTGTTCACCTTCTTTACAGTCGTGGTTGTTCTCGTGCAGGGTGAAGCCATTGTAGCAGGCACACTCGTAGCTGCCCACCGTGTTCTTGCAGATGTGCTGGCATCCCCCGTTGTTGATGGCACACTCGTCCTTGTCTGCGACAACAACCACTCTGTTCTTTACGTGGTAGTGTATTGTTATTGTCACTATCATTATTATTATTAGTAGTAGTAGTAGTAGTAGTAGCAATAGTAGTAGTAGCAGTAGTACCACTCTGCTCTTTACGTGGTAGGGTATTGTTATTGTCACTATCATTATTATTATTACTAGTAGTAGTAGTAATAGTAGTAGCAGCAGCAGCAACAGTAGTAGTAGAAGCAAAAACTGTAGTAGTAGTAGTAGTAGTAAGCTCTGAAGTAGTATCATTATTATTATTATTATCATCATTATTATCATTACACACATATTATATATCTATATACACATATCTATCTATCTATCTAATCATCATCGTCATTTCTTATGCGTAGGAATATATCATTTTCATCTTTATTATCGATTCATAGATATACATCATAATTCATTCTTGCTGGCATTCGTATCCACATTAAATGATCAATGCATGTGACAACTGGCCAAAAAAAAAAATTGTTTGGCTCAGCACTGGACCTCGACTTTAGAGTAACATTAATGTATTTCGCGATTGGTTGAACTTCACAGTTATATATGATAGTCAGTCGTCTCCGACTATGACCATCAGAACAGCAGAGGAGGCAACTGCTGTTCCGACTATCTGGGCTAGAATTTGATTATAGTGGAGAGTGTCTTGCCCAGGTTACATCCCCACTCTCTTGGCCAAGAGGGTTTTAGGACAGTCGGCGTTGGGATGGTTCCCAAAGGCCAACTAGCCCACGAGGCTGCAGCACTAAGAACCAGTGCAATTTTGCCTCCTAGTTTGAGAGTCATAGTCTTTCACAAAAGACTAACCTGTAAATGATTTCCCATTGACTGGAGAAACCACTGATAATACAGCTCTCACTCTGCTGTTGGCCCAAATGTAAAACTTATGTCAATCTGTGATATAAGCAGAGTGTTGGGCCGAATACAACCTCAAGACAACCCTCATTGCATAACTGAGTAAACAATCGTCACTTATCAAGGCTCTATCTCTCTCTCTCTCATCCACCTGTTTCCGAAGATAACACACAAAAGAAGAAACAAAACAAAGCAACCCCCCAAAACAACAACAACAACAAACTAAGTAACTAAAATAGTAACAACAACGTAAAATAAATCAACAGAAAAAGGGAGGGGAGCTAACCGGTCTGAAACTTGGCTACGAAGCCGGTCTTCTGCACGGAGTTGTCGGAGTTGAACTCGATGCGCAGCGTGTTGCCCTCGGAGGTGACCGGGGTGGGGAAGGTGGCACCACAGAACACCCCGTGCAGCTTCTGCTCGCTCCCGTCAGGACCCACGCCGCTGCTCAGCCGCACTGAGTCGTACTCACAGTCTTGCTGAGCACGGGAGTAACGAAAAAAATAAAATAAAAATAAAATAGGGCATATTGCGATTAAAGACTGTTGAAGAAACTTTTGTTGTTGTTGTTGTTGTTGTCGGTGGTGGTGGTGTTGATGTTGGTTGGACAACATATGTGGGAGAGGGGAGGGGCAAGGTGAGAAAGAGAGAGAGGGGGGCTTTCCAGACTGGCACCATCATCATAAACTCCATCATCATCACAATCAGACGTCACACTGACATCATCACAATCAGACGTCACACTGACATCATCACAATCAGACGTCACATTGACATCATCATCATTGCCGCAATCGGATGTCAGACTGACATCATCATCATCAACATCATCATCTCAATCAGACGTAAAAGTAGCATGATCATAATCATCATTGTCACCATTACAGTCAGACTGACTTCATCACCATCTTCACAGACGTCAGATTGACATCAACATAATCACAACACCGACTTCATCATCGTCACAATCAGACGTCTGATTGACATCATCATCATCATTACCATCATAGTCAGACTGACATCATCACCATCTTCACAGACGTCAGATTGACATCAACGTAATCACTACACCAAAGTCACACTGACTTCATCATCGTCACGATCAGACGTCTGATTGACATAATCATCATAACAATCACACGTCAGATTGACATCTTCATCGTCATCACCATCGCAATCAGACTGACATCACTATGATCATGATTATCAACACCACCATCACCACAGCCAAAACATCCACTAACCCCACCCGCCCCCTCTACCCCAGGCGAGGTGTATGCATGAAGGCAGCCTGACTCACGTTGTGTCCCTCCAGGTCGAAGTGAGTGAAGTTGATGGTGATCTTGTACTGGTCGCGGGCCACAATCTGCCACACGCAGTTCTTGTTGGGCGGGTACAGCTCGGGGAAGGAGGGGCTCTGCAGCACTCCGGACTCCTCCTCGATGTAACCCCCGCACGCGTCTGCAATGGAACACGTTTACTTTCTCCAGGAGGAGTCACTGCGTTCAAAAATTACGCCTCACCACATCTGCTAGGCAAATGCCTCACCACATCTGCTAGGCAAATGCCTTACCACATCTGCTAGGCAAATGCCTGACCAGCAACATGACCCAACGCGCTTTGTCAGGCCTTAGAGTGCATGCATGTATATTTGTGTACCTATCAGAGTGGATTTCTTTTTCAGAATATTGCTTTATGACAATACTTAGGTTGATGTGGGTTCTTTTTTTGTGCAAACACAAGACCTTGCCTTATCGTCTCACCAAAATGACAAGACGCCAAGTTTGATTTTCCAGTCAAACTTGGGAGAAAGGGCGAGACCGAAAATCGAACCCAGACCCCCACGGACAATGTATTGGCACACACACACACACACAATGTGCGCGCACAAATAAAACAACAAACACGCACTACTTAAGAAAAACGACTGAAACGATTGGTGTCAGAAATCACCCCCTCACCTTCACAACGTTTCCCGTCAGAGTGCAGCTCATAGCCGATGCGACACTCACACTTGTAGCTGCCCAGTGTGTTCACACACACGTGGTCACAGCCGTGCGTAGGCAGCGTGCACTCGTCAAACTCTGGAAAGTTAAAGACAAAGACCATTGGCTGAGCTGTTAATTTGTTATATCATATCTGATATATATATATATATATATATATATATATATATGTATATATATATATATATCAGTGTGTGTGTGTGTGTGTGTGTGTGTGTGTGTGTGTGTGTGAATTTTCTGTACCCCAACCTGAAGAAGCTGTAGCCAACTCCCAGCGAAAATTTGCAAAATTGTAGTCACAAGATTTAAAGACATGAAATGACTGTTGCTTCTATCTGTCTATAATATATACAATATGTGTGATTATATATATATATATATATATATATCGATCCCTCGATCTATGCCGGCATGAAAACTGCCGTTAAAATAAGTCCTGGATTTACGATGGTAAAATAATAATAACAAACCACCCCATAATTCTGTTATCTGCCTTACCTTTGACGAATTTAGCGGCGAAGCCAGCTTTTTGCACAGACCCGTCAGACACAAATTTGACGTACAGGTGGTTGCCTGCTGACTTAATGTCGTCTGGTATTTTGTAGCCGCAGTATCGACCAATCAGAGGCGCTGTTTGGTCAGTACCGTCACGCACTTCCAGGAAGTCGTAAACACAGTTGTCGTGATTCTCTATCTGTGAGTGACAAAAATGTTGTGAGCTGTTTTTAATGAGGAAAGAATGAAAATCGAAAAAAACAAAAAGCAAAACAAAAACAAAACAAAACAAAAAACAAACAAACAAAAAACCCATGATAAGACAATGAATACTGTAAAGCAGTTAGTAATATAGACACGAATGTAAACCACACTTGCCAATAAATGTAGACGCGCGCGTGTGTGTGTGTGTGTGTGTGTGTGAGAGAGAGAGAGAGAGAGAGTGTGTGTGTGTGTGTGTGCGTGTGTGTGTGAAGAAACAAACAAGCATGCATGCACACGAATATGCGCATGTGTGCGCATCTGTTTCTATATCTACGTTGCATGTCTGGAAATATCTGGGGCAATGACCTGATTTTATCCGCAAAACAACTTAAAAAAAAAAAAATTTTTTAAATTTTTTTAAAAATTTTTTACAAATCTTTCCAAATCAGGTCACGATATGAGA